>NC_081191.1:5098337-5413337 GCF_902713425.1 Acipenser ruthenus
GGTCTCGCCGAGAGGGATGTCCAGACCTTTAAAGCAGGAATGAAGAGGTGGTCTGGTGGTACACTGGAGTCTCGCCTTTCAAGATTCCGTCTGAGTTACCGCAGAACGCCTCAGACTACTAGTGGCTCGACACCGTCGGAGCTGCTGATGAAGCATTACTTGAGAACATGCTTGAATTTGGTGTTTCCCAGTTTGGAGAGGACAGTGAAATGCAAGCAGAGTGCTCGGAAAGCGAATCATGACCAACACAGTAGTGCTTGTACATTTAAGGCAGGAGACCCTGTGTACGTGCGTCATTTTGCAATGATATGTGTTTCAAGCCTGTACTGCAAAGTATGATGGCCCTGTAAGTCATCAAAATGAAGTGCTTTTTTATCGTGTTTACACGATCGTGATCCTAGAAGCCCACTTCAGTATGATCGTGTTAACACAATGCCGGTCCTTAAAGGGTTAACACTAGAACTGCCACGGCAGCCATTTTGACGGTTTTGACTTCTAAAATTTACACTGCGTGTGTGACAGATTTGCGGTTGTCCATTTATGACTTTTCCTAAATACATGTATTAAATACCCTGATGGTGTTTGAAAGGCAGGATCCCACAGAGATCCGTAAGGTGCACATCAACCAGTTATCACTCGAACATCGAACTACGGGGTGCAGATGTAGAACATCATATATAACATCGCACTTTCCCATTCATCAAACCACAAACAACAGCTGAACGTTATATATCTTTATTTCGCAAAAATAACAAAGTTATAATCCCCTCTACCTAGAACCGCCAGAGCAGTCATTTTGATTACCTTTTACAACACATGTTTTTATTCTGAATATAAGCTACAATATTCTATTTTATTTTCATATACAAGCATGTGGTTATCTCTACTGGACCTGGCAGCCATCAATTCCTTTGTTCTGTACAAAGAATGCACTGGGGAAAATATCAGTAGGAGAGATTTCATCTTGAAGCTAGCCACAGCGCTTCAGCAGAAACATTTTGATCAGAAAACTGCAAAGCTGCAGGCTGCTGCAGCTCAACCTGGATTCTGTGCTGCACCGAGTGACGCATGCAAGAGAAAACATATGTTACTTTCATTTTAAATGAAAGACTACTTTTGTTTTTACATATACCTGTTTACGTCTGTCTACACACTAGTTTCTTTTGAAATGTTTATTTTATTATAGTTTTTCATTTTTTGAAGTAGTGCTTTACATTTGGTAAGTTAGAAAATTTAAATACGGCGTTTCGGCTGTGCAGATGTTTGATATGACGTGCTTGAATAAAACTTTTTAGTTGTACCCAATAGCTTAGTCTTTCATTTTAATATTGATGTTGTTTATAATGTAACCATGATAATGACTGCCGGCGGCGGTTTTAGGTAGGAGTATAACCGCGGCTGTTCTAGTGTTAAACTGAAGACAACTTCTTATTTCTTCCACTTTGTGTTAAAAAAACACAGGTAGAGAGTTCCCAGGGGTAGGGAGTGTTGTTTTAACTTTGCCCTCAGTGGACAGATTTCAGTATAATATATCTATGTCAGTCGCAGATTCAGACCAGTTCAGATCGATTCATGTGAACCGGTCAGAAAACAAATATCAATCCACATTTTCAACATTCAAGACTTTTTTTAATGTAATAATCCAAATGTGATGCGTTCCTAAAAACTACATTATGCTGGTGCATTGTTTCACTTGTCACCTCTTGTTTCCGAGATAGCTGACCTAGGGAGTGTTGACATCCCACCCATATCACTTCTGATTGACTAGCTGTGGAAAAGGCCGATCTTCTATTAGTTACAAAAAAAAAAAAAAAAAAACAGAAAAGGCTGCCAAGAGAGCCTCTGGCAAGGCACAGACTCATATTTTAAATTTCTTCGCGCCTTTTAGGTATTATTTATGTTTTTGTAAGTTAGCAAATAAGTCATACTGCTTTCTTAATAAATGAACCTGACATTTAAATGCATACATCTTGTAAAGTTAAAGAAAATTGTGGTCAAACATGTACTTGTTGGGATATTTGAAAAAAAAAAAAAAAAACATAAAGTTTACTGTTTGAAGCATCTGAAAAACATTTTGTCATAAATAGACTGCTAAAGTGATCTGAAATATATATGTATATATATATATATATATATATATATATATATATATATATATATATATATATAACATAAGCCCCTTTCACACTGGCACTCCTACCCGGGTCCGGACTCGGGTTCTGACTACCCGGGTCATAATCCTGCATAGTATGAAACCACGTACCTGGGTCGTACCTGGGTTAACCTGTGTCCCAGCGACCCACCTCAGGATGTGGGTCAACACGCTTTGACCCGGGTTGAGCGAGACAAAATGCGTCATGGTGGACGAAATAATAAACAGCCACGCCTGCGTGAAGGTTTCACTTC
The DNA here is from genome assembly GCF_902713425.1 of Acipenser ruthenus. Taxonomy (NCBI): domain Eukaryota; kingdom Metazoa; phylum Chordata; class Actinopteri; order Acipenseriformes; family Acipenseridae; genus Acipenser; species Acipenser ruthenus. The sequence goes on from NC_081191.1 coordinate 5,100,744, forward strand.
CGCAAGGAACGTTTTATTTAATTCTGTTTAGCCATATTTTTGTTGCTTGAGACACAGCATGAGCAAGATTGCAGCAGGGATGAAGAAACAATTGCTCTAATCAACATTTGGGCCGACAGTTCAATCTAGCGAAGCATTGATACGCGCATTGTCATCACCCAGGTCAACCCTGCTTTATCAAAAGCAGTGTGAAATCGCGTAGCTGAACCGCATGACACCAGATCCTAACCTGGATAGGTTCTGACCTGGGTAGAGCATGTCAGGGCTTTAGTTGTTCGGTTTTAGTTTTGTTAAATTAACAGATGTTTTGTCTCTGTCAAAAAGTAGGTGTTAATTAAAGACTGGAGTTAAGGCTTTGAAAATTTGGCTCAATAGGAATTCTCATGTGATACAATGTTTTTGTTTGACAGTTTCTAAAGATTTTACTGACAAAAATGCTTGCTATATTACATTGAAAGTACTTAACCTATAAATTATTTGATATGAGTATGTTTACTTGATTTACATTTCTATAAGCCATTACTACCCTGACTTGCAGCACTAGAAAGTTCAACCCACTCTGTGATATTTTATGTTCCATTACAAAACAACCACTGTTAAACTGTTAAACTAATCCCAACAGAAACACTCTGTTCTTCTGAGGTGGCTTCTGATAACTAATTAATTTGGCTTTGAGAAGATTGTGTAAGGCTTGTGTTTTAATTGTTGACTTGCTTAGTCTCATGTTTCAAACTTCCTATATCCCCTATATAAAGGTCCACCCCCAATAACATAGTGTAACCAATACAAATTACTTGTTTTCTGTCTTACAATTGTTTTAAAAAAAATAAACTGCTATCAATTTCTGGTTGCTTATTCTCTTCATTTTTCTGACGACTGTTCAACGTTGGTCCATTTTTTCAGCAGGAATGATTGTGGTTCTCCAAGCATTTTCATGAACTGGAAAAAAGAGAGATTTGAGCATAGCAATGACATTTCAAAATGCATGTTCTGTTGAGTCTTATTGGCTGACTCCCCTTAATAAACAGTGGCGTCAGTGTATTCGCTGGTTCCCGCCCAGTGTCTTTATGGTCGAAAGTACTTAAGGAAACACAATCATATGCAGTAGCTAGAAAACAGTTCATAGAGACACTGAGGACCAATGAGGCAGTGTGCTGCATCAGTGTATTTGGGCATGAATAGCCTCTGTATGAATAGTATCTGTATAAATGACATTTTCCAGAAGAAAGAAGTTGTAAGTTGAAAGTCTATTTCCCCTGACGGGATGATAAGCTCCCCCTGTCAATTCTCACCCTGCTTGTACCATCATTGTTCTCAGTTAACTGTTGTTACGAGCATGGAAGTTTCAAAGAAAACTTGTAAAAAAGAGCTACATGGAACTCAACTACATGCTACAAAACCCCTGACATCCACAACATTTAAAAAATATGTATTTCACAGAACACCTTTTATTTGTTGTACACTTTTGAAAACTCTTTCATGCCACATACAATCTGTAAAAAGAAGGGTCAAAAAATTATAACATTCTGTCTGTGGAAGTAAGGTGTAAATTAATATAATCTAATAAAGACACGTGTGTGACATAATTACACGTAATTTGCTTAATTTCAATATATTTGGATGAAGGTGTATTGAAGTGGTCCTAATGTTATATGTTTATACTTACCTGGATCATAATTTGCATGATTACCAAGAGCGTTAACATATATTCACTTATGCTTTGTAATGTTGGCATTTTACATATTTCACTCTATTGACTGACAAGTCAGGGGTTTTCAATCCATGAATAGAGTAACTCCTGAGATACTGCACTGTGGCAGACTGGCTAGCAGTGGTGACGTCACGGACCAGGAAGTAGAAACCAAAACAAGGGATGGGCGGGTGAAGCTGAGTGCAGTAGCACTCAGCGTATTTATTATTATTATTATTTATTTCTTAGCAGACGCCCTTATCCAGGGCGACTTACAATTGTTACAAGATATCACATTATTTCACATTATACAGATATCACATTTTTTACATACAATTACCCATTTATACAGTTGGGTTTTTACTGGAGCAATCTAGGTAAAGTACCTTGCTCAAGGGTACAACAGCAGTGTCCCCCACTGGGGATTGAACCCACAACCCTCCGGTCAAGAGTCCAGAGCCCTAACCACTACTCCACACCCTGCCCAAACAAAATATTTAAACAAACCAACAAAACACAAAACAAAAGGGCACGAGGGCCAAACGAATAAACAAACAAACAAGTAAGTGTCGTGCTGGATAATCCAGCACGTTTTAGCAATTGTTTTTTTAATGTTGCTTTCTCTCTCCGCTCTCCCGTACTCTCCTCTACACTCAGCCCCAAGTGCAGAGAGCTGCAGGTTTATATACTCTGGCCGAGGGATTAACTAGTTGGTAATTATCTTATTATCCCTCGGCCAGAGTCTGCACACGTTTGGTAAGGATGCATGACTGTCAGCTAGTTAAATAATCAGTAGCTGATCAGCCATGCATCCTCACGGGGTTTTTAAATATAATAATAAAAGACGTGGCGCTTTTACCCGCGCCGCTAACAAAAATACAAATAATAATAAATAGGGGCGGGACACTCCGCCACATGCACCTACAAGAGCTAACTATACAGTGAAGGGAACTTAGCAAGACATAGGCACTTCTCATAGCTAAGGGCCAAGAAGCAGTAACTAGACTCCAATGTCAAAATAATATTTAATTATCCTATAACACCCCTTTAAAGTTGGGAAACAATATATATAGAGAGCTACAGTTAACTTTATAGTTATTACATTCTGTGCAATGTTTTAAACAAGCATTTTGATGAGGTGTAAAATCACTGAACACTGCCAAACCCTTTTCAAAACTCAGACAGCTTGGTCTCTTGTGATACATCCCTCATGATGTCCCAGTCCTGGACCATGTTTCACGGAGAAAGAAACCAGCAACCACTATTCCAACAACCAAGAAACGATATGCAAAGCATATTTGGATATTGAAACGACTGCTTGAAAATAGAATGGTTTATTTATTGTTTTATTTCTTTTTTATTTATCAGTCACCTAATTGTCGATGGGATTGCACTGTGCGTCTGTCCCAGGAGATGAACATTGCTAGAGCATTGCTTTGTGTAACTAGGCATTTCACATCAAAGTTATATGTTCAGTGTTGCACTAAACATGCAGAAGCACTTGATTGTGCTGTTATTGCAGTCATTCATAATATGAGTGAAGAAGATGTTGAGCAGTGGGGTCTGATCTTGTTAATATTTCAAGTGTATTGTTTGAGGTGGCCTTTGTTAGCATGTCAGGTGTTAATAATTATCTAGGAAGTTAGAACATGCCTGGCTGTGCTTGGAATAAAAATGTCATTGTGTGAATCCTTCAGTATGTCTTGTACTTGTAGTGTGTCAATGTTCTATCAACTAGGAGCTTTAAGTTACCCAAAACGGTCATATCATTAAAAGCTATATTATTCAATGTGTATTTATGTCAGCTGCAGCTGAAGCAGTTATCTGTTCATTGCTGAGCATTATTTGGACTAAAACTAAAGTAATTCCCATAAAATAGCCAGACCTATATGGACATCCAAGTATTACATCATCAGGTTTTGTCAGAGATTCAGTATCTGAAAAGATTAACAGCAGGAACTCTTAAAATCACTAAGGTCCCTTCATTAAGTAGCATAAATATTGGATATTTAAAATGGGTGTGGGGTCTGGGGTTAAATGAGTGCCCACTCTAAATAAAAGATAAAGCATAAATAAATACTTTACAGGGTTTTAAATGATACATGAATGGTTAGGATTGCCTGATGGATTTGATGGAAACACACATGCAGCAATTTGCAAAGTAGATTGGTAAACCAACAAAAAGACAATAGCAGTAATCAGTACAAGACATACATTAGAAGTCAATATGAAAAAAATAAAAGTAAGCTGTACTACACATTGTTCTCATATGATGATCAAAGCAAGTCAAACAAAATGCATAGGTTTCTAATACAAGAATTCAACACACAATCTGCAGCATTAAAATTAACATATTTTGGTGATGTCTTAGCTAACAGCTGTCCAGAACCCAAACAACATCAGCATAGCAATGGACAATCATGTTATGTTTTAGAATGACACCACCTAATGGAAATTATATTGGACCCAGATACAGTCAACGCTTCTGCGACCCGCTTCAAACCCGGACCCACAACCTGCTGCAGCACCATCTTCTTACCCATGACCCGACCCGACCCGCTTTATTAAGAACATAAGAACATCTTGCTCGTTTGGTTGTTAGTAGCTTATTGATCCCAGAATCTAATCAAGCAGCTTCTTGAAGGATCCCAGGGTGTCAGCATCAACAACATTACTGGGGAGTTGGTTCCAGACAATTATCTATGTAAAAAAGTGCCTCCTATTGTCTGTTCTGAATGACCTTTTATCTAATCTCTATTTGTGAAGTCGTCTTTGTTCAAGACTGAATAGATTAAATTCTTTTAGCCTGTCTGCATATGACATGCCTTTTAAACCGCTGAATAATTCTGGTCGCTCTTCTTTGCACTCTTTCTAGAGCAGCAATATCCTTTTTGTAACGAGGTGACCAGAACTGAACACAATATTCTAGATGAGGTCTTACTAATGCGTTGTAAAGTTTTAACATACTTCCCTTGATTTAAATTCAACACTTTTCACAATATATCCGAGCATCTTGTTGGCCTTTTTTATACCTTCCCCACATTGTCTAGATGAAGACATTTCTGAGTCAACATAAACTCCTAGGTCTTTTTTATAGATTCCTTCTTCAGTTTCAGTATCTCCCATATGATATTTATAATGCACATTTTTATTGCCTGCGTGCAGTACCTTACACTTTTCTCTATTAAATGTCATTTGCCATGTGTCTGCCCAATTCTGAATGTTGTCTAGATCATTTTGAATAACCTTTGCTGCTGCAACAGTGTTTGCCACTCCTCCTATTTTTGTGTTGTCTGCAAATTTAACACATTTGCTTACTATACCAGAATCTAAGTCATTAATGTAGATTAGGAATAGCAGAGGACCTAATACTGATCCCTATGGTACTCCACTAGTTACCTTGCTCCATTTTGAGGTTTCTCCTCTAATCAGTACTTTCTGTTTTTCACATGTTACCACACCCTAATCCATATGCATGCTTTTCCTTGAATCCCTACTGCGTTCAGTTTGAGAATTAATCTTTTATAAGGGACTTTGTCAAAAGCTTTCTGGAAATCTAAATAAACCATAAGCTTTGCAATTATCCATTGTCGATGTTGCATCCTCAAAAAAATCAAGTAGGTTAGTTAGACATGATCTCCCTTTCCTAAAACCACGCTGACTGTCTCCCAGGATACTGTTACCATATAGGTAATCTTCCATTTTGGATTTTATTATAGTTTCCATAAGTTTACATATAATAGAAGTCAGGCTTATTGGTCTGTAGTTACCTGGTTCGGTTTTGTTTCCTTTTTTGTGGATCGGTATTACGTTTGCAATTATCCATTCTGTCGGTACAACCCCTGTGTCAAGAGACTGTTGCATGATCTTGGTTAGTGGTTTGTAAATAACCGCTTTCATTTCTTTGAGTACTATTGGATCTCATCCGGCCCAGGGGATTTGTTTATTTTAAGAGCTCCTAGTCCCGTTAACACTTCTGCCTCTGTTATGCTAAGTTATTTAAAACAGGATAGGAACAGGTTGACATGTGGGGCATGTTGTCTGTGTCCTCCTTTGTAATTCTTTTTAATTGATCTATTAAACCATTTTACTATTTTGTTTTAGATTTGTCTACTTTTGGGATGTAATTGTTTTGTGCCTCTAGTACTACATTTTTAAAAAACAACCATCCTTTTTCTGTGGATGTTTTCTCTATTTTATTCCAATCTACTTCTGTTAGTCTCTGTTTCATACCTTCATAGTTTGCCTTTCTAAAATTGTAAACCTTAGCTTTAGTCATTACTTTTTGGGTTTTAAAAATCACTTCAAATGAGAACATGTTGTGGTCTGAGTTTGCCAATGGTTCTCTGACCTCTGTTTTAGTTATTCTGTCTTCGTTATTTGAAAAGACTAAATCAAGGCACGCCTCCCCTCTAGTCGGTGCCTTGACAAATTGCGTTAGGAAGCAGTCATTTGTCATTTCCACCGTTTCAATTTTGTTTGTTGTGCTCCCCACCGGGTTTTCCCATTTTATATGGGGGAGTTGAAATCCCCCATTAGTATGGCTTCTCCTTTGCTACACACATTTCTAATGTCATTGTATAACAGATTATTTTGCTCGGTGTCTGAATTTGGTGGTCTATAGCATGCTCCTATTATTATGCCCTTTGAATTTTTGTCCATTATTCTGACCCATATTGATTCGGCGTTGTTTTCTTTGTCCAGATTTAGCAGCTGGTCTTCAAGACTATTTCTAATGTATAGCGCTACCCCTCTGCCTCTTCTGTCCTGCCTGTCTTTCCTATACAGTGTATACCCACTAATATTATATTCGTCTCCATCACTCTCAGATAACCAAGTTTCTGTAACACCTATCACATCATAGTTACTTGTTAATGCAGTAGCTTCAAGTTCTAACATTTTGTTTCTGATACTTCTAGCATTTAGATAAATACATTTAATGGCTGTCTTACCTGAGTTGTTGCCCTTGTTTTGATGTGGTCTCCCTTCTGTTTTTTTGTTGATTTCTCCCCCCTTCCTTTCTAGTTTAAATACTTCTGAAACTCCTCGAGGATCCTTTCTCCAAGTAGATTGGTTCCCTTTTTATTTAAGTGCAGTCTGTCCTGCCTATATAGATAGTCCTTGTTGTAGAATGTTGTCCAATGTTCAAGATCTTCAACGTGAAGCCTTCCTGTGTGTACCACGTTTTCAGCCATGCGTTTAGATTAATTATTTCCAGCTGTCCGTATGCTCCTTTGCAAGGTGCCGGCAGTATCCCAGAAAATACCACAGTTTTGGTCTTGTCTTTTAATTTCCTTCCTAGCTCTCTGAATTTGTTTTGCAGCGATTTTGGCCTGTCTCTTCCAATGTTGTTTGTACCGATGTGGATGACTACTACTGGGTCGTCTCCTGTTCATTCTAGGAGCCTGTCCACGTTCTCAATGATGTGTGTGACAAAGGCTCCCGGAAGGGGGTCCAGACTGTGCACTGAACTTGCTGTGTTTCTCAGTATGGAGTCCCCAACAATCATGACCTCCCTTCTTTCTTGCTGTCTGGCCACCACTGTTAATAGGGTCCTGGATGTTGTTCCTTTCGTTCTCTTGATGTTGGTTTTGATCAGCTAAATTTTTAAGTGGCTCAAATTTGTGGATGTTTTGATTTCTGGTGGTTGCGTTTGACGAAGTTTCTTTCTTTCCCTGCTCTGCCTACCTGAACCCAGCTGTTTTGACCCTCTTCTATCTCTCTAGTGGCTTTCAGTCTGTTAGGGGTGCAAACTTCCATGAATTGTGGGTGTGCCAGCTCCTCAAGCTCCTGTTGCTGTCTCATTTCCTGCAGCTCCATTTCTAGCATACTTACTAGTTTAACCCTTTGCGGTCCATTTATTCAGTGCGTCTCAGGTGCGTCAGGTCCAATTTATTTTCACATGCGCAGTTTATTTTAGATGCGCTATTTAAAAGTATTTTTTTCACAGTAAAACAGGTTTAAAAGGCACTGCATATGAACAGGACACTCAGTACTGCATCTCCAGCCCCGCCCCACCCCTTGTTTGCTGTTTTTTTCACATACCTCTTGATAGTAGTGCATACCAATAAATCATCTCCTGATCACTCATTTTATCACCAAACTCCTCAATAATGTGATCCAAGTCAGTACTATAACATCTAAAAAAAGCTCTGCAAATGCCTGTGATATTCTTTGAGCACTGGATGTAGAAGCAGCTGTCTTGTTTGTTTATGTCCATGTTATCTATGTGGTGTCGGGGCTATCTGTATTCATGAGATACGCCCCTTTTTTTTATTTGTTTCGGCTTCTCTCGGCTCCTATCAATCTCACTCGGCCATTGAATGGTTTTCTTGGCTTTTTCCGGAGAAAAACGACTAGAGACCTGTTTTTTGCGTCTTTTTGATGATGTCGGACAGGATCCGACATTGGACCAGAAAGTGAAAATTGCAATGTCGGACCGGGTCCGACATAGAACCACAAAAGATTAAGCAAGTCCTGGATCGTGCAGCACTTTACACAGACTTGCAACCAGACCTGCAGCCCGAACCAAGTGTTTGCCCTACGTCGACTGCCTCTCTCACATTCACTCACAGCTATATCTACCATTCTTCACAGATTATTTTCATTTGCTATGATTCCAAAAGAATTCCACACTTCTAATTTACCTCTCAAACTATTATCCACTACATGATATAAACCCTGCACTATCTTTTGTTTCACCTTGTCCACAGACATTTTTAATAGCATCAGGCAGACGTGACAAAAGGATCAAACAAGCGGCAAAACAAACCGAGAATACTGCTTAGTCAGCTGACTCCTCCCTAATCGCCTCCTGCTTTAGTGCAGGAAATACCGGTACATGTACCTTCTAATACATTATTTGGGAAAGGGTTACAAACGAGTACAGTGAAAGGACAGGAAATGTTTTTGGTGATTCAAATTCAGACCCGAACCTGACCTGAAAATTACACCCGAACCGTAAACCGCGAAAAAGTTCACGTTTCGACCCGAACCTGACCCGCTTCCCGATGCAGGACTCTACCGGGGACATCTGAAATCATCACTTTAGTACTGGCTGTAAAACACTTCCCTTATAAATGTGCCACAGTGCTTTTGTAGTTTTTCATGCTTTCCCTATGATTATACTATGCATTGACCATAGTTTACCCCGGTTTGTCATGTTTTTTTTTTTTAATATGCTTTACCATACCTCGCTGATCTTTACATTGCTTACATATGCTTTACCATTCTTTCACTATGCTTTATTGCACTTTGCTATATTTTACTATGTGAAACTTTCATACAGGTTTGCCTGTACTGTACATACAAATGTTTTAAATCAAACCATATTTAATAAGCCAAGCATTTAGTACAAGTTAGTCTATATGTATGTTGTGATAAAGAATAACTACAGTCCAATAAAACTACAAATTGATAAAGATCCCACATTGCTGGCCATCAAGATATAATTTGTAACACTGTAAACAACAGTTTCAGTGCCATGATATGTACAAAACCCTGACGGAAATGTTTTAGAGTTTAGTAGTGACGGTGACTGGATACAATGTGATTCACGCTGAATTCAGAGCCCACAGACAGGACTGACAGCAGCCTGACATTGTTAACATGTTCTTAAAGTTTAGCATGCAGTACATATACCATGTTTTGTATGTCACAAGTTACAGTCTGTGACTCATTTGATAACGACATGATAACAATCACATACTACAAGCCTGGCATCAGGACGTCATCCTTTGATCTTCTAGCTGATTCATTCTGCATTTCCACTGAAAACTGTGGATTTGTCAAAGAAACCACATCCATACAATCAGCTTTCCATTTGAACTATAGTGGGCTGTGTGAGATTCAAGCTGATTTTCACCCACTCAAGGTCTCTGACTGAGTTGATATCAGCTTGAATCTTACACAGCACCTTATAATATATTATATTATAACAAAGTTTAATGAGAATAATTCAGCACATTATTTTTAAGTTGTGGTTATTATATCTTTAAGGGACAAGGACAAGGCAAATTATACAATTACAATCTTCCAAATTCTGCTTGGCAGTGTAACACCAGTATGATAACTGAGATTTTAAACATACTGTCCCTGACTGTACGGGAGGAACACTAAAATCCTGAACCAATTGTAGAAAAAAAATTCCAGTAATCTAGCCTAGGTACTACAAAGAAACGTAAGCACATTTTAGAAATGCTTATTTGGATTATGTATGTATTTGTTTGTTTATTTTAAATGTTTTGCCAAGAAGTAACTCATTGAGACTAATGTGCAAGTGTGTCAGGATTTCCAAGGGGACATGATAGAAAGCACTCCTTGTGTTCTAGACATTAAACCATTTGGCTGCATGACATGGAGCCCCATCTTCATGGAATATGAAGACTTAATGCAGATGGATGCATCAAAATTGTACAAAAGGGACTCTTTCCACCATATAATAATTACCAGCTTTATCTCGCATTCCAGAAAGATGGGGCACCAAATACTATAGCCTAGCTGTGTGGAATAGCAAGTACAGTTTACACTGGTGGGGAGGGATGGTCGAATAAGAACTAGTGTTGCCCAGAATTGTAATGAATATCTTAGAGCCAAAGCTGTGTTACAAAGGGCAGACATGTAAGCCCTCACTTTAAAGAGTAAATAGTGAGGTTCTGAAAAATATAGCATTACACATCCCCACGTGTTGCTGCAACTGTTTAAATAACGTACCTGTCATTTATCTTTTCATTGTTAACATACTGACAACGTTTTACACTTATAACTTTAAAGTCTGTTTCAAAACTCTTTTCAAAATGTCCACCTTAGTGCACTGATAGTGTAAGGATTATTGCCCACACTGTCAAACAGGTAGCACAGCAATAATGATCCATGATGTGGTACAGAACTTAAAGGGGCAGCTATCCTGCCCCCCCACCCATGGCTTCCCTACAGTCAACCTCTCCACTATCAGCAAACTCAATTATGGGCAGGGGTACCTCAAAGGGGGAGACCAAAGGCCAAAGTTGTAATGAAAATATAAATAATGTAGTATTTGTTGTCTAAGCTTTAATAAATCTTGTTCTTTCTCTCGCATGAGTTCTCCTGACTGAACCTATGGATCCTGCTGGGCGGGTTGACTGTTCTTCTATTGTAAGTGTTATCATGGAGTTGCGTCATGGTCACACTGGTCACCACTCAGGAGCAACTATGATTTGCAAGGAAAGGTAAATCAATGCGCTTCTCCTTCAGTAACTCTGACATGGTAAATGTGTTGCTGGGCACACACCGACTTTTCATTTAAAATGTTTTATTCATGTACCTCACTCTTAAATTTTGTTCACAGTTAAGAAGAACCAAACAATTTTGATCCACATACCGACCGTGGGACCTATTCTAAAAATCTTTTGCATGTGTTTTATTTAAAGGACTGTTAGTAAACATTTATGTGGTTGGAATCTGTGTTTTAAACACTTTAAAACAAATTACAAACCTTCTTTAGAAACAATTGAGAATTCCAATGATTTCCAAACCTAACACTAGCACAGCAAATAGGAGCTAACTGGAATGAAGCAGCAGCTTTTCGATTGCGCAAATTAGGCAAATCCTTTACAGTGCATAAGTGCAAAGTGAAGTTCTGATTTATATCTTCTTAATTTATTTTGAAAACACTAACACATGCATTTTTAACATGCTGCATTGGTTCAGCCCTATGTAATCTCAATGTATATATTGTCAGGGCTATTAATTAAGGGGTTTTCACCTAACATGTAATGTATCTGGTAGGAAGTGACCAAATGTTAAACAAAAATCATGCACAAGTTGCAGTACAATTTGTTGTTAGTGCATCAGAGTCATTTTACAACCATTTGCATAACAAAAGTGACCATTATTCCTTGGACATTACAATATAGGCCTATTTTTACAGAATAATAATTTAAAAACCAGTGAGGAAAAGATGTGAGGGGTGGGGGTGAGAAAGTGATACACACGTTGCACCAACTTTGCAGCCCCAGCTTCAATGACCAGTATTACTCAATGTAACTAATGTATTCTGCCGATCTGTGCCACCTAGTGTTCTACAGGGCACTAGGACCCTAAAAGCAATAAAATCAAAGCTAGATAGAAATATATCCCCATCTAGCCACAAGTTCAAATTCTGACTATTCTGGAGCAGTTGTGTTACCAAACCAATACCAAACACTGCGAGAGACAGTTTTAAAATTATTACAAAACTGGGTTTATTGCACAAAAATATTAAAACATACAGGCTTACAAGACTTCACTACTTGGCTAGGAGCCAAAGTAACAACAGAAAATACAAAAAGAGAGTGCTCCCTCTGTTGGCTGAGAGCCAAAGTAGCAAAAAACAAAATCAAACCTTGTGCCCAACTCAAAAACCAAACAAATGTCCAATAAAAGAATAAGAGTAAAATAGAGTGTACAATTCAATGTGCAAAAATAATAAATCCAGCATCCTTCCGTGGCAGGCAGTCAGCGCAGGATAAAACAAAACATCTCCCTGGTTAATTATTATTATTTATTTCTTAGCAGACGCCCTTATCCAGGGCGACTTACAGTCGTAAACAAAAATACATTTTCAAGAATCACAGTACAAGTAATAATATAATTAAGAGCAAGATAAATACAATGACTTTGGTTCTAGCAAGTACAAGTATGACAAAATACGATTCAGTAATGGAGCAGATGATAGTTACATCAGGATATAATTAAATACAAAATACTACATATTAAATAACACTTGAGAGATTACAGTACTCTGAAGTACAGGATTAAAAGCAGTAAAATAGGGGGCAGATAAGAGCAAGTAAAGCGCATTTAAGGAAGAGTGATAAGTGTCCAGAGGGAACAAAGGAGGAGTTCTACAGGTGCTGTCTGAACAGGTGAGTCTTGAGGAGGCGCCGGAATGTGGTCAGGGACTGGGCAGTCCTGACATCTGTAGGAAGGTCATTCCACCACTGCGGGGCAAGGGTGGAGAAGGAGCGGGCTCTGGAGGCAGGGGAGCGTAGAGGAGGTAGAGCCAGTCTTCTAGTGCAGGACGAGCGGAGAGGTCGAGTGGGAGTGTAGGGAGAGATGAGGGTCTGGAGGTAGCTGGGTGCAGTCTGGTCAAGACATCTATAGGCTAGTACAAGAGTCTTGAACTGAATGCGAGCGGTGATCGGGAGCCAGTGGAGTGAGCGGAGCCGTGGAGTTGCATGGGAGAAGCGAGGCAGAGAGAACACCAGACGAGCAGCGGAGTTCTGGATGAGCTGGAGCGGACGGGGGGCGGACCCAGGGAGGCCAGCCAGGAGGGAGTTGCAGTAGTCTAGGCGGGAGAGTACCAGGGCCTGGACTAGGAGCTGGGTGGAGTAGTTGGTGAGGAAGGGTCAGATTCTTCTTATGTTGCTCAAAGTGGAGATGTGCTGGGAATAAGAGAGGCAAGGGTCCAGGGTGACTCCAAGGTTCTTAGCTGAGGAGGAGGGAGAGAGTGTGGTAGATTCCAGAGGAATGGAGATAGAGAGATCAGAGGAGGGGGAGGAGGAGGAGGGAAAGAAAAGGAGGTCAGATTTAGAGAGGTTGAGTTTGAGGTGATGCGAGTGCATCCAGGAGGAGATAGCAGACAGACAGGTAGAGATACAGGAGGGGATGGTGGAGTCAGTCTTGGTCTGGTTTCTTTCAGGTTTAGTTTCAGTGAACCTTATCTCACTTTCACATGCCCAGTGCACTCCGATACTAATACTGATAACTGCAAAATGATGATGTCACCTACCATGGCAACTATCAAGTATGCAGCTGTGTTTTTTTTTTTTTTTTGATAGCTTAATTTAAACCTTTTTAGTTCAGGCATCCATGGTCCTTTAGCAACAGATAAAGAAAAATACCACATCAGTTTGTTTTGCTATACTGTAGTGTACATGTTGTTCTGTGGTAAAGGCAAACTGCATGCCTGTTCAATCGCTTGGGGCTTAAGGGAAACATAAGCATGTGCCTGGTCATGAAGTGAAATATTGCAGCAAAAATAAACAGTGCACATGGAAAATAATATCATAGAGATGCTGCAGATAGCCAAATTAGGGTGGCACACCTCTCAAATATAAGGAGATCATTATTCCAGAGTGCCATCTCTCGCAGAAAGCCTGTCCTTTTAAAAAAAAAAAACTGGAAAAAACAGAACTTGTGTTCCAGCTAAAGCTATAGTTTAACCAGTGTTATAAAACTGTAAAATATGTTGATGCTTAGGAGGCATATTTCATTGTTTAGTTGTTCTCTTGGGATAAAGCTGTCTCCTTTCAAGAGGGCTCCAAATGACAATAAGCAAAAACACAAAACAATGTAATACTGAATAGAAATAAATAAAATAAAATAAATATGGAATAGTATTATTATTTAAAAAGAAGGTTGTTTCAAATGCCATTTAAAAAAAAAAAAAAATCATACTATGTATGTTATTTGCAATTATTCTGAGTGGTTCTTGGTTATGTTAACCCAATATTGAATTATTATAATTTGTCTCTAAATCTGCCTTTACCTGAGTTTGAGCTGTCTAGAGAATTCTAAGTGCTGGGGCTGACCAGCCTTCTTTATTCCATTCCAATCAGGAACCAAAATATGTACAGTTTTTAAACTATATGGGACACCTTTATGAAACGTTCTTTTAGAAATGCCAACAGTTCAGCATTATTAAAGCTGACAGGTAAAGTATTCTTGCTGCATACAGCTCTGCAGGGAAATGACTTAATACTAGAAATTACTTTAATATATTTGGTTCTATTTGTTTCAAGAGATGTCTTACTCAAAAATATTTATGTAGCAGTTCCTTGCCTTGTTGATTCCTAGCAGTGTTTTCAATGAGCTCATCATTATAACATAGATCTCCCACGGTCTTACAGGATAATGGTACCTTTGTTTGATATGTTCTCCTGATAATGTTAGTCTTGATACTGTATTTATACACAGTCAGAGTAAAATCCCAGTGGAGTCACAAGCCAGCATTTTTGGCGTCAGCAACATAAAACATAAGGCTAAAGAATACAATAAGATCTTACCGTGTGAAGCTTGGGACGAGTCATTCTACCGGGTGAAGAGCAGGGCAAACATCATTTTATTATTTTAATAGATAAATATATATAAACCATTTTCATCCCACAAATGAGCCATGTTATAAGCGGTATAAACCACGACAGGCCATGCGGTTCCCATGATATATACCACGCCTGGGGTGGTGATAAGGCCCAAGACGTCAGCCGAGGGCCTTTAACCACCCCAGAAGAGGTACATATCATTGGAACCGCACGGCCCAAAGCGGTTTATACCGCTTATAACACAGCTCATTTGTGGGATGAAAAATAATTAAAATAATTCAAACACATTTTAAATGAAGACAAAACCAGAAACTTTGATTGTGTATACATCCGCTGTGTAATATAGTCCCAAATTTAATTTAATTAAATTTATTGTTAGCTTATTAAAAATAAATTGCACATGCCCGTTTATTGTGAATTTCTGCATCGAAAGTGGCATCTCACTAGAAACCAGAGGACACACGCTGATGAAGGACGGAGTTTCAAATGACACCGAGGAAGTAAGGGGAAAAGCTGCCATGGATGCTGAAGCTGTATCTGCAGGTGAGTTTGTGTACTCGTTATATGCGAGGCGCACATATTCAAGTCAGTTTTCATCCTTTTGGATCTCAAAAGATGTTTTTGTTAGTTGTCGGACACCTTTGCATCCAAATTGTGCCAGATTAAGTTGAAGATCAAACCAGACTTTACACACCAATACACCCCGGTGTCCGGGGGACAGTGCCTCTGTTTCCTGCAAACGCTTCAAATCCAGGTAATTCGAGGGGTGGTGTCTGGCTTTGTCTTTACCTGCTTTTCTAAAAATGTTCATGACTGACAGGAATATATTCTTGTTCGTTTTAAACTCGCTGTCAGCAGAGATGTTAAAACTTCTACTGTTAAAATATATATTTAGTCCAGCTCAGCGTTATAAGACTGGAAACTAAATACTGGTCCCCAGCTGAACTTCTTGCACTGGCATAAAATTCCCTTATATTGTTGAAATTTTTTTTGACTTATTTCCTTAAAATGAATATCTGTATTTTTTTCTTTAAGCCAGTCTTTAAGTACATTAACAGCCCATGCTGTCGTTTTTTTTCAATCTTTGTTTTCTTCTATTTCATTTAGCTGTTTCTCATCTACTGTTATGTGTCTACTCTTGATAGTTGCTGGTGCATTTATTTGATTTGCTGTTTTTCCTATTTATTATGTTTGTGTGTGTGTGTGTTAAGTTTGTTTTTACATGTGTATCCTTTTAAAAAATCCGGTCCTGTTTCTTAATTAGTTGATGTGCGGCACTTTTTGAAAACAGGATATAGTTTCCGGTAAGGGATTGGCCGGTGAGAGGAAACAGGTGAAGAAAGGGGAGTAGAGCATACGAGAGAGGGGACACAGGTTGTGGATTTGATGTTTTTCTTCATTTATAGCTATGAATGTTTGAAATACATTTGTTAATCGGGTTCTTAGAAAAAGAAAAACGCCAATCAATGGAATAAAACGGTTAAATAATACTTTATGCATGGTGTTTGCCTACCAGACTAACAATGATTGGTATGTATAGGGTTTGTTGTATCTTAATATAAAATAAACTAGATTATACTGTGTTTGTGTTTTTAGCAGTATTAGCAAGGCAAAGTATGTCTCTGCTAGCGTACGTGATGTTTTTATCCCACGATATCGCGATATGGAAATTATTATCGATATCAAACGATATCGATATCATGTCAAAATATCGATATTGGTGCCCACCCCTAATATATATCAGCAAACTATACTATAGTTAGGGCTGAGAAGGCACTTTAGTGTTAAACACCCATTTTTGTACTTTAGTAACTTTGACCCCACCCAATGGATTTGTAGCAAATGTTGCATGTGTGGTCTCATGGGTTAGAGCTCTTGATGTGGCCCATTTCATTCCGCTCGGATGTGCGGATTCCAGTGCCCAAACGGCTTAGTAAGGTACAAAGTGACGCCCAGAAAAGTCGCTGGTTTGGTGATAAAAATCTCAATCAGTCCCTGAGTCATAAGGATGTAGGTACGGGTATTGTATTGATGATTTTTTATTTATTTATTTTTGCTGCACACTATTTTCTTATGCGATTCTTTTGAAAGCACCCTCCATCTGTATGACCTGTCATAGGGAACAAACATTTCACAAATAATGTTGTTATATGAACAATAATTTAGATCTTTTATTTAACATCATGTTATCAAAGAAACTACAAAATGATATTGCAAAAGTCTACTGAAGCCATAACAGTAGTACAATATTTCATGTTAGATTTCGAAATTTAACATTTTTCCATATTGTTAGTTTTTTTTGTTGAGTATAAGAAAAACTGCCTAGCAGTATGTATCTCAGTATGTTAACGTAACATTATTCAGCAGGTGTTATTCAACTTTATGAAGCAAAATTTGTTCATTTTATAGGGTGATGCAAAACTTTGGACCATAGCTGTCAGTGGACATACACTATGTTGTAACTTTGGAATGCAGTAGCGCACACAAGTGTTTCCTTGTTGCTTTGTTTCAATGAAAGCTTGTGAGGCTTGTAACTTCTGAATGTCTTGTTTGATTGATCTGACCATTTGTATACAGCTTCCTAATAGTGGGGGAACAAAATATTTTGTTTCGTTCCCCCAAAACCCAGATTTATAAGCGCAAAGTCATTTGGTTAACTTTGGGCTCCAAAACATGTTTAATGTCCAGTATGCTCATCAGTGCTTTCCTTTCATCTTAGTCACAACTAAGTAGAATTTTCATTTTATTCAACGTATTTCTTTGGAATGGTATCAGAAAATGAATATTGAAAATTGTGCTTGTCTGAGTGATTAACTACAGTGTATATAGCTCGTGTTTGCTGTTAGGAGGGTTACAACTTGTTTGTTTGTTTAGCAGACACCTTTATCCAAGGCGACTTACAGAGACTAGGGTGTGTGAACTATGCATCAGCTACAGAGTCACTTACAACTACCCAAAAGACGGAGCACAAGGAGGTTAAGTGACTTGGTCAGGATCACACAATGTGTTAGTGGCTGAGGTGGGCTTTGAACCGGGGACCTCCTGGTTACAAGCCCTTTTCTTTAACCACTGGACCACACAGCCTCATAAACTGAAGAAAGCTAAAGAAATTTCCAATACTGAACATATATATATATATATATATATATATATATATATATATATATATATATTGTAACATAGCGGGTTATGAGAAACAGCAGGGAGGGGGTTAAAACCTCCCTGCTATAGAAATGCTCTGTTTTGATTTGGATTGTTTAATTGTTTTGTTCAATTGTTTAATTGTTTTATTGTTAGTTATCATCCGCACCTGGGCGTTATTAGAAATTAGGCCCAGGTGCGGAGTTTAAAAGGAGAACAGGCAGTATGCTCGGGGCGGCTAAAGAGAAGGAGGCAGAAAGGAGTGCTCTGCTTCCTGGCAGTCCCGAGAAAGGTACAGTGCAAACTTGTGTGCTTAAGTTTTGTGGTACAGGGAAACGGCTTAGCCGTCCTGTGATAGTGAGGTTCCTGCGTGTGTAGTTAGTGCTCAGGAAGAGCTAGGTGTTTATTTTGTGTATTCTGTTTTACTTTGGTGTTTATTAAAAATATAGCGCAACCGCGCTGATAAAATCCAATTTCTCGTCTCTGGGTCAAGTTCTTAAAGGGGCAACGAACCCGAGTGAGGGTGATCCTTTTACTATATATATATATATATATATATATATATATATATATATATATATATATATATATATAGTAAACGAGCCGAGACTCACTCACATTCGTAGCCCCTTTAAATTATGACCCAGGACATGGAAATGGCTTTTTAAAGCACTGACGCGCTAATTTTAATAAACAAAAATAAACAAAAACAAAAACAAAACCTAACTAATAAACAGGACAGCTAAGCTGTTTATCTGTTAAAAATTAAACACCAAAAAACAAAACAAAAACACACAGTTTTCAGCAGGGGGAACGCGAGTGACATCTGCCCCTTGCGCAGTGATGTCTTCCTCCTGCGTAGCGACGTCTGGGTTTTAAGGGGGAGTGGAGTAAGGGACCAGGCAAGGAACTGTGCCTGGCAGTGCTACGACCTGGGCACAAGGTCCAGCGGAGGTAGATCCGGGCATTCCGGATGGGTGTCCACTATGCCAGGATACAGGACCACACATAACAGTAACAGTGTGGCTTTTACGGAATGCAGCTAAGACTGTAATGGAGGTGTGTTGATCAGCTCCTCCCCCTTGATTGCAGCCCGTGGTTCTGGAGACGGTAGCGACTCCACCTCCCCTAGTTCCAGAGACAGCACCAGTTTCCCCTCCTCAGGTGCTTGAGACAGTGGGGCTTCTCCTGCCGGCTTGAACTCCCACTTCTGGAGCAGCAACTCTGGCTGTCGGCTCCGGATCTGGCAGCCCCCTCTCCTGTCTCCATCTCTTGGATTGTTCTTTTTGAGCAGTGGTGTTCCTGTTAATCTGCTCTATTAACTGTAGTAAATCTGGGTCCATTTCTGGGTCTCTAGGGGCGCCCACACACGCTGCCACCATATGTAAACAAGCAAATTATGACCCAGGACACAGAAATGGCTTTTTAAAGCCCTGACGAGCTAATTTTAATAAACAAAAATAAACAAAAATTCAAAACAAAACCTAACTAATAAACGGGACAGCTAAGCTGTTTACCTGTTAAAAATTGAACACCAAACAAACAAACAAACAAAAACACAGTTTTTAACTACAAAATGCTTTTCACTCGACCTTTTTTCTACGGCTGTACACACACGCACAGTCGGGCTTCTTCACACACATCAGCCCAGAACAGACTGGCTGCACACCTTTTAAACCCTGCACCTGACACTAATTTACAATAATTACCAGGTGCAGGTGATAATTAACAAAACACCTTATAACAAACGTACATTCACACATGTTTTTCTTCAGCAGGGAGGAATTTACCTTCTCCCTGCTCACAATATATATATATACAGTCAAAACTGCTCATGCGACCACCTTTATTTAGCGACCACCTGCTCTAAGTGACCACTTTAAATTCCTCCCAATGATATTTGTGCTTTTATTTAACTGTATTAAGCGACCACCTGTCTAACGCAACCAGCGACCACAATTCTCTTACCCAGCAACAGACTCAAACCTGTATTAAGCACCCTTACACAGGGCTATTGTTATAAGAAAACTATGGTTTTAAATGGTACGTCCTAAATTCAAAGGAATACGGTAACCATTTTAGTGGTCTTTTATCCGTAATCAATAAAACAACAGCGCTCTCTTGTAAAGGAAGAGAGAAAACGTGGAGAAACAAAAGGTCCTCCCTAGATGACAGAACTAAAGTTAATAAACTTGTAAGTACCAGAAAAAACGCTGAAAAAATTCTGCACTAGAAAGACACAGATACAGCATTTTGAAAAGGAACGAACTAGGGCTTGAAGTTTTAGATTTTTTATTTTTGTTCACGTGACTGTGTTTTGAGCCAATTCAATATCTTAATTAAACTGTTAATTACTAAACAAAGTCGCTTCTTTTCACTGTGATGTCCTGATTGGCTTGCTGATTCTGTTTCACCTTCTTCATTATTCGAACACTAGAGCAAGTAATGACATTAATCACTTCCCCCAGATGCTACTTTAACTTGCATTTCGTTCTCGTACTTGCCTGGGAACTAGGTAGCTTCCAATGTGTGCATTTCATGTTGTGTTGTTCTTTCCCGCTAATTTAACAGAATGTTCTCATAATTAGGATGTAGCGGCTTAAGACTTAAAGGCAAATCGAAAAAGATGTTGTGCTTATGCTGGCATTGGTTTCAGGATGCAATGAATCAACACGTACTGGAAGGCAGACACAGGCATTGAAATTTGCAAAGGATTTAAAACATTTTGTGTGACCTGAGACAGGCAAGCATTCACTACTTTCACAAAATAATTTGTTTTGTAAATGCATTATCTAAATAAATGTTATTAAATGACATGCTTCCTTTTGTTCATATTACATCTTCTGGCTTTTGCAGTGTATGTAAGACATACATAATTACAGGAAAGCATGACAGAGACAAATAGAAAATTCAGAGTTATGGGCCCTCTTTTAAGAGACCACCTGTGTTAAGAGACCACTATTAGACTGTCCCTTGAGTGGTCTCTTAATACAGGTTTGACTGTATATATATGACTGTACTATAACCTGAATATAAATGTGAGCAGGGCCCTAACTCATGTACAGTACCTTTCTGCAAGCTTCGGCTCACCTGGTGTTGCAACACTTTCTTTTTATGGAGGGTAGTGCACTGTAAAAGGCACTGTACATCACAAATGAAATTCCAGTTCATGTTTTCAACTTCAACCTGCCCCTAAATATTCAATTTCAATTCGCTTTGGTTTCCAATATAGTCACAACCATTTTATTGTGTGGTTGTTTTTCAATGCACTCCAGGAAACAGAACTATTGAAACAGTACAGTATTTTAGGTCCCTATTCAATCTAAAACCTGGGCCCACTAGTACAAAGCTTCTTCCAGATCTGTGCCTAACAGCTGAGTGCAGTTCAGCCGGATTTAAGAAGGGATGGATGGGCAGCTGAAGTGTAGCTTGGCCTGGATGGTGCAGTTTCTTGCCCCCGATGTGGAGACAACACTGCACCCGGAGGCTGTGATATAAATGGTAGAAAAGAGCTCAGCGATACCCCTAGAGCCCCCTGTGATATGCAGAACTGGCAGCAGTAAATGTAGGACAATGGGTTGGAAGGCCACAGTCATTGACAGATGTGATGGAAGCAGCAGAGACAACCAGAAAGTCAGGTGGCCTGTCTGAGCGTTGCATAGACAGGTGTGGTGCCAGGAAGTCAGTGTTTACTATATGTCAAGCTACCTGGAGATGGCGTTAGATGAACTGAACTGTTTGAAGCTAGACTTGAACTAGTGAGAAAGCATGTAGACACACAACCAGACTTAGATTATATGTAGGTTCAAAGTAGAATATTGTATTAATATCACAGTTTCTTGCTAAAAGGGCAGCAGTGTGGAGTAGTGGTTAGGGCTCTGGACTCTTGACCGGAGGGTCGTGGGTTCAATCCCCAGTGAGGGACACTGCTGTTGTACCCTTGAGCAAGGTACTTTACCTAGATTGCTCTAGTAAAAACCCAACTGTATAAATGGGTAATTGTATGTAAAAAATAATGTGATATGTGAAATAATGTATAATGTGATATCTTGTAACAGTTGTAAGTCGCCCTGGATAAGGGCATCTGCTAAGAAATAAATAATAATAATAATAAAAAAAAAATACCGTAATGAAATAGATATAATATGCATACATATATAACAAATACATGCATATAACATTTACATTTGACATTTTATATAAACAGAATAACATATAGATAGCATATGTATATAGCATGAATTCAGTTAAATGAAGTCCCCTCAAAAAATGTATCTTATAATATGAAGAGACATTTAAAGACCAATTTTAAATGGCAAACTGTGCATGTTACTAGGGTTAAATTACAGTAAAGACCAAATGCATTTGAAATAACCTTATCTAACAATATTATATCAAATTAAGTCAATAACCATTCAGAAATCTAAATCTTTTTTGGCAGAAAAACATACAATGACACCAGAAACCATCCAGAGAATCTCAATATCCATACACATTATACAGTAGGTGGGTGTAATTGAGTAAAGTAAAACTTTCAATCTAAATACTTCATTTGTATTCCTAGAATACATTTGAAAATATTTTAAAGTTAAATAGCATTCATAATAATACTATTTAAAAAATATTGAATATATGGCTCAGATAAAGATTACAGTTAAAAAAAGCTTAATGTAACTCCTGTTAATGTCACCCTATGCTTATTATCACCACATTCAAATTCCCTGGCCAGAATATAACAGGAGTCAATGGGGACAAGCCTTTGATTGCTGTCACACTCTGATCATGCAAGTGATTTCAACCCCTCTTAATATCACTTCTCAAAATAAAAGCAAACATTATAGTATATGTGTTCTATCAACACTTTTGTGTTCGGTTTGTTTGGGCACATTATTGGTGAACACCTAATAAAGTCAACTGTGCTTTGCGTCCTTGTTTTTTGTTGAGTCTTTTTGAAGTGATATTAAAAGGTTTTGACTGTATTCTCACAAAAACTATGCTAAAAGAGATAATAAAATAAAAAAAAATGTTTGGTTGAATTAAAAAAAAAAAAAAAAGTGATGTAGTCCGAGCTGATGCCTTTAATGTAAATGTCAGTGTTTAAAGTAGCAATTTATGCCGTCTTAATTGACAAGGTCACACATAATCCAATGCAGTTCTGTATTGATATTTGCTGTAAAAAAACATTCTTTCATGTTATAATTACCATAATTAGTACTTGCCAATATTCCTCTTTCTCAGGTGTTTTTATACATCCCTTTAAAAATGGTAAATTATGGGTTTTAAACGACCACATATAAGCATTACAATGTTCTATGACCACTTAAGAATATTACATTATTTTGCCCCAAAAATATAAGCTAATTATATCCTGCTATGTATAGCCTTTGTAAGCATTGTACTTTAAAAGCATGGTGCGAGTTGGTATTTCTCTGTACTCAGTCAAAAAATCAATTTCTCTAACTAGTAACACTGGCCACATCATTGTACAAATTAGCTGGAAATGTTTTCATAACCCTGAATTCAGGAATGACCTTCCCCTGTCAATGAATTGGTGCAGAAGTACTTTTGTTAATTTCAAAAGCTTTCTGAATTTAGTTGAGTTTAAAATGATGTACTCACTGACTGTCTCAACATGTGCTTTAATACAGATACTGCAGAACATATACATTGCAGGTGCAAGGTACTGTTTTTAATGTGAAACCTGTCTATACCTATACATTTAGGTGGAGTTCTCATTTAGGTATCAGCTTCTTTAGTTGGTCAACTTTGACATGATTAATTTCCAATTAGGGTTCCCACCAGACTGTCTTTAAATAGTGTTAGTACAATTTATTCATATCTCAATTCACACTCTTTACCAAAGCTATTTTTCTGATCTCATCAAACTTGTTTCATCTGCTGCTTATAATTGCCTCATTATGGTTCTTTTAATTATAATTATTAAAGCATTTCACACCATGTAACTGTTAAAGTTTACATTTCTTTCTTCAAAGTTGAATGTGTGTACAGTTTATTACTTTTTAATTCTACAGTCTGATTTTCTGGCTTCACAAATACTAGTATGTCTCTGTCAGTTTATTTCATGTAAGTTACAGCAACCAAACAAAAATCATTTTTATAAGATACTGCACAAGGTCACCACATACACTTGTTAGAGTTTCTTTGATGTAAGGGGATGGAGTAATGTGCTTTGTGTCTGACTGAGGGCCTTTCATTTCATGTTACACACAATTTGCTGTTCTGGCCATTTGTTTGTCATATTCTACTTCACATAGCAACTGCATATTCAAAGATCCTAATATATAAGCAATATTAAGTTTTAAAAAAAGAAGAGTACCGCTGTGCCTGTTTCTGAAGACTGAGTACATGCAGCATACTAATGCTAGCAGCTAATTTGACATATTCCCACTTTTATAAAGTGGTGGCTCTGGAAACAATTGAAGCAGAGATAAAGTTGATACACATAAACATCTTCTGAGTAACACATTTGAAATATTTCAAAAAGTTAAATATAAAGAATTCTTAGGTTGATTTTATACTTTTGGAAATCCTCTAGTGTCTATTTTATCATATTATTTAAGCATGTTTTTTTATGAATTTAAAATATGTTTCAAAGAGCTAGTAGTTTTATATCACATTTGAACAGATTATTTTCTTATCCTTACCTATTTATGATATTTCCAATCTTGAACTGGAGCCTGTAAAAGTTTAACTGAGGGTTTATTTGAGCAGTACTTCAACATGTTAACTTAATTGGTGTTATCATAACACTGCGGGCCATATTCTCAAAGTATTTGCTCCAAATTGTCATCGGCACTATTGTTTCTGGAAGTACGATTATAAAGCGATTAAAGAAACAACTTAAGAATACACATATGCTCCTTAATGAAACACCTGAGTTGTTTATTCATGGTTTGATAACTTTATCGAGTTAAAAACATTATGCAAATGACGATACGGAGTAAAGAGCTCTGACGATCTAGCCATTTGTTTATACAATCTAATTTACTGTGGGATAATTTATAAAGGGATGCTGCTGGTAGCCACTAATTGAATGAGTCAGGACAAAAGGAATGAGTAGTTCTGGAAATCGGTGTATAGCCAATAAACATCAGAAAAACAGTGAAATGGTTACTCAATTCATGTTGACTTTACCCCTTTCCCGTTTTAAAACAAAAAAACCTACTACTACTACAAAAAAAACATCTTTTCCAGTGCAGTTGGGCAATGTACCTCCTTATCTATCATTGATTTGTTCTGAACCCAAACCCATCCCAACTACTGAGTGGCAGCAAATTTCTACATTCCTATTGGAGACTCTGCTTGCAAGATTTAAAACGAGATTACAATTAGGAACTGAGAACTCTTCTTGGGATTTAAAGTTATATTACAGTTATATAGCGAGGATTTAAAACAAAATTGCAAATTGTGACGAAATGTAAAAAAAAAATGACTAGACACACAAAAACTGTGAATGTGCCCGTGATCATAAGGATTTCATTGTGGAAGACAGCAAAGGAAAGAAGGTACAACTTAAGTGTGCAAGTACTATCGAGTTACTATACATATTGTGACAGAAAAAATGCCCAAGCATTTTGGAAAGTAACCGAAAACAATAATTTCATACAGTATATAAAGTATGTCCAGTATATTCAGGGTATCTCAAAAATAGCTAAAATAAGCACCGAAAAATGAAATTAGTAAAACAGAAAAACAGAAGCCCTATTTATAATATAAGTTAAATAGGGGAACAGTGAGTTTATGCCTATACTTGCATGTTGCTAAAACAAAATGTAGTGGGGTTGCTCACGTTACATTATTATATTCACTTTTTATTTAATGTTGTCTTTTTGATTGTATCACCTTGTATAAAGCACGTTTTCCTTATTATTTTTTCATTTGGTTGAAAGGGACTCAAACATTGGGTCACAATATATGGGAGATATTTTAAGTCAGAGCTCCCCTTACTCCTGGTATAATTAAGGGGTGCCATAGTTAAAACAACAGTCCTATAGAGGGGGCACCACTATCACAAAAAAAAAGGTTGAAGACCCTTTAGATTAAAACATGCATCAACATCTGCTGCTGAATTCCTAACACTTGCAGGCCCTGCACTACCATTATCTGAGATTGCATAGACTTTGGCATTTCAATGCCTTGCGTTTGCCCAGGTATCTTTGCATCCCAATTCTCATAGATTATTTTGGCATTACAACATCTGTGATCCCAAAGTGTGCTTCAACCTCCCAATGCAGATTCCCAGACTCTTCTTTAACTTCTGACCACATCGCTCAGATCAGTTTGGAAAAAGAACAACAAGAAAAACAAGAAAAACAAAACAGTAACATCATAAACACTGTTTATGCAACCTTAAAGCAGAAATCCCGATTGCAGGCTGTTAATGCCGCTAGCATCACCATTTTTACACTGGCGTTATCCAGTTTTGTGTGACATAGAGTTTGGGGCTTCTATTGCCAATCCCACTTTGAGTGTATTTTTCTGATAAACAAAAGCACATTCAAGCTTTAGCTTCTCATTTCACACTGTGTGCTTTGGCTCTAGGCTGTGTTTTCCTCTTCTCTCAATCTCCCAGAGTCCTTGGACTAAAGTCCTGAGCAATGCTGCAATTGGCTTTCCTTTAAAAAAAATAAATCCACATATGGGCTTAGCCTTTCTAATCACACCTCACAAGTTCATCGCACCATATATTTCTCTAGCAGCCTCTTTCTGTGACACATCAAGCTTTCCCACTTCTTCTACCAATCTTGCATTGTACAGTTCATTGCTTCCCATGCCAAAATGTACTGCAGTCACATCCCTCCTAAATAGGCTGCTTGTTTCTGTTAGTGCCTCCATCCATTCATCCAAGTTGCCCAAACTCCAATCGGAGTGAATTAGCTCCATTTTTAATACTTCAATGTTTGGGGTACAATTACATTTTGGTTTATTTTGGTAGAGCCTTTATTTTGGTAGACCATGCCATTAAAGGAGAGTTCTGAATACCTGAATATGTTCACTTAAAACATCTTGGTAACCTTCCTTCCATCGGGCTGTCGTGTCTTTGCCCTTCTGTATTTCTTTTCGAGTTCCAAATAATCCTTGTTGTTACCGTCCAGGTCTGTCTGTCAAGATGGCCGACTTCCTGTGTCCTCCGTTCAATTCCCCCTGGAACCATGCACTCCGTTCCTGTGCGTTCAGTTATTATTTATTTATTTATTTATTTCTTAGCAGATGCCCTTATCCAGGGCGACTTACAACTGTTACAAAATATCACAGCACAAAGTATCACATTACAAAATAGAACATCGTAAAGTATCGCATTTCAGAATATCACATTACAGATAAGGGCGGGTTCGACTAAGAGCAATTAACTTATGTTAAAATTATTTGCTTATATGAGGAGCAGTTCAGTGTAAGAACAAGCTGATGCAAGTATTGGTACAATTGGGTGCCATATAGTCCAGTATAGTCAAGAGTTGTGAGGTTTCACAGATGCTGTCTAAACAGGTGTGTTTTGAGGAGGCACCGGAAGGTTGTCAGGGACTGCGCAGTCCTGATATCAGTGGGTAAGTCGTTCTACCACTGAGGGGCAAGGGTAGAGAAGGAGCAGGCTCTGGAAGCGGGGGAGCAGAGGGGGGTACACCTAATCTGCTGGTGGTGGAGGAGCAGAGGGGGCAAGAAGGGGTGTAGGGAGAAATTATAGTATGGTGATAGGAGGGAGCAGAAAGGTCAAGACAGCTATAGAGAGATCAGCGGTGCCGGAGGAAGAAGGCGGAAGAAAAAGGTCTGATTTGGAGAGGTTGTTTGAGATGATGCGAGTGCATCCAGGAGGAGATAGCCAAGAGGCAGGTCGAGATATGGGAGGAAACGTTGAGGCAGAGGCAGAGGGTGAGCCACACCAGGACACCCGGTACATGCGATCAGTGAGGTAGGAGGAGAAACCAGGCAAGAGCAGGTCCCAGGTCAGCGATTGAGGACAGGAGAATAGATGGGTCAACCGTGTCAAAGGCTGCAGAGAGGTCAAGGAGAATTAGGACAGAGTAGAGGGAGACAGCACGGACAGAGAGTAGAGAGTTAGTGATGGAGAGAAGAGCATTTTCAGTGGAGTGTGCTGGGTGAAAACCGGATTGTAGGGGGTCGAGTAGAGAATGTGTTGACAGAAAAGCAGAGAGCTGGCGATGTACCGCTTGCTCAAAGGTTTTAGAGAGGAATAGGAGAAGGGAGATAGGATGGTAGTTCCGGAAAGATTGAGGGATCAAGGGAGGGTTTTTTTAAGATGGAGGTGAAGCAGGTCAGTTTGAAGGCAGAGGGGAAACAGCCAGACAGCAGAGAGGTGTTGAGAAGAGAGGTGAAAGGGAGTAGAGCAGGGGCAGCAACCTGGAAGAGGTGAGTGGGGAAGGGGTCCAGAGCACACGTGGTGACTTTATGGCTCTGGAGCAGGGAGCAAAGATCAGGGTCCGAGAGGGGCAATAAGAAGGAGAAGGAGTTTATTGTTAGTGGAAGGGATTGTTAGTGGAAGACTGAATGATAAAATGGAAGTAGGAGCATTTGGCAGAGGTGAGTGTGGAAGAGAAGGAAGAAAGGAGTGAGCCTAATACCTCTTCGAACAGGGAAAGGGGCACTTAAGCCAACCAGCAGTTCCTCTTTATAGGGGACTATCAATGATAGTTAATTGGTGCAAATGGAAAACACCTGGCTGCATTTGGAAATTGGGGAATGGGACTATTTTCTCACTTTAATCACTGTGCTGTTGTACAAAATAAGCATACACACTTAACGAAAATAATTTAACACAATAATATAAAATAAGCTGCAAAGTGCCTCCCTTTTGGTAATAAACAAAAACATACTGTGGAACGTAACAAATGCGAAAAACCAAAATACTAATATACTAAATACAAAAGCAAGCAAAACATAATGTGAACAACCCCAGCTAATTATAGTCACTCGTAACTCAAGCATTCTAAAAATGACGAAAGGATCATTATTTCAAAAGCCAGCCTGGCCTGTCCAAGAATAAAATTCACCAGCTGTATTAACCTCTTTCTCTTTTTGGAATACTTAAATCCAAAAATATAAAATACCTCAGAGAAAAGAAAACCCAATCCAACAAGCAATTCCTTCAGAGCAGAAAACAAAGGTTTTAATTTGGTGCAGTAAAAAATACAATGGTAAACAGTCTCCCTCTGTGAGCAGAAGTGACAGCAGTCACCCCCGGGTTTATGATGCTCACAAAGGAGTTAACGGCAATGATGGTAAGCAAGATTCTCCACTGCAGATCCCCCAATCTTTTTAGCAGTGGTGGCTTATACAGAGTTCTCCGAGCTGGCACTATGTGTCCTGCCACCCCCAGCCTCTCTCTCCAGTGTGTGGGTGGTAGTGCCCTGAGCTGCAGCTGGTGACGCCCTTTCACACACACCCTATACAGCTGTTTCCCCTCTACTGTGCACAGAGGACCTCTCAGACCCTCTACAGTCAGTAAGTGAAACCCAGATAAAGGAGCCTGCCCCTGCTCCAATGCAGTCCAGCAGGTAAATCTAGAGGACGACATCCCCTCCAGTCACCCAGGAGCACCCCACTACTCTTGGCCCATTAGCAGATTTCTCAAACAGTCTTTGACAGGTGCCTAAACTGTCAATATCTGCTTGGTTGGCAATAAATACAGCAATGTCATCTGCATAGGCTGTAATCTTCACTGGGTTACCAGGACACTGAGGGATGGGCAGTCCAGTCAATACTCTCCTCAGCTCATTTATAAGAGGCTCTATGGCTATAGCATAGAGCATACCTGACATGGAACACCCCTGCCTAATACCTCTCCTAACTGGGAAAGGGGCACTTGATTTTCAATAAAACGTAAATGTCACCATAGAGCAGCTGAACCTTCTCTAACAAACCGGTCCCAACCCCAAAAGCTTTTAGTGACCTCCACAGGTAGAGGTGATCTACTCTGTGGAAAGCCTTTTCCTGACCCAACGACACTACTCCTGCATTGAAACCAAAAAGCTTGGAGGCTGCCAGTATGTCTCGAACTAAAAAGGTATTATCACCCACCCTATCACAGTCCTGAGGCGGTTTGTGAGGGCTTTGGTTTTGGAGGGATTTTATAGTTGGCACAGATCAGTGACACAGGTACCCAGTTTTTAATATTACTCCCTTTTTAGGGAGGAGCGTGATAATGGCTCTTCTGCAGCTCTGAGGCACAACATTCTTATGCACACTTTCCCTGAACACCCCCAATAAGTCCTTTCCCAGCAGAGACCAAAACTTTTTATAAAACTCCACTGGTAGACCGTCAAGCCTAGGTGTCATTCTGTTGTTCATCCCCTGGAGGGTGTCAGAGAGTTCAGTCAGTGTCAAAGGGCTTTCCAGCACCCTGGCTTCCTCTTCGGACAGCTGAGCAAGACTCTGCAGGAAACGCTGGGACTCCCTCTGCTCTTTCGCCACCTCTGCTGTAAACAGTTCTTTATAATACTACACAGTCAGCTTCCGGATATCTGCATGCTCCCTCAGCTCCTGTCCAGCCGCTGTCCTCATGCAATGAATCACTTTGCTCTGTGCACTCTTCCTCTCCAGCCCAAAGAAATACTGAGTGGCTGCATCCAAACTCTGGAAACACAATCTCCCAGCACCGTTTCTTAAATTTGATGCCCTCAATTAGCCTTTTGTTTGGGCTAGACTCCAGAGCTTGCTGGAGCTGTAAGATGTCCACTTCCAGCTCTCTCATGGTTTTTATTTAAGCTCTTTGTGACATTTCTAGTATATTGTTGACAAAAAGATTGAATCTGCTTCTTCCCTACATCCCACAATTGCTGTAATTTAGCCTCTCATCTCTCCCAAACAAAGAAAAGCTTTTATAAAATGCTTGTCATTAATTAAAGCAGTATGCACATTGTAGTCTCAGAGAGGGGAGCAGGATACTAACAGAAACTACACTGTGATCAGACAGGCTTGTGGGAGTGATAAAACAAGATTTAAAAATGTTTAAGGCTGGGCATGAGGCTTAATGTGGTTCCTATCTAATCGACTATTAGCTGTACAATTAAAATCACCACCTAAAAATCACACCTCTGATGTTTTACACTGCTCAAATTTCCTCAAGCCTCTGGAGGAAGCTTACTCTCTCTCTGCCATCAGTGGGTGCATATACATTAATAAAAACAAACACTCTGCCCTCAGTACCCGTCTGGACTTTGAGTAGGCTTCCATGTATAACTTCACACATAATTACAGAGCTAGGTTTAAACCCCACAGAAAACAAAATGCCCACCCCAGCACTCACATTGGTTCCATTACTGAAAAAAAACATTTCCTTCCCCTTCTTTTTCCCAAACAACCTGATTTCCCCCATCTATGTGAGTCTCCTACAAAAACATAACATGCAGACTTTTCTGCAAGATATACTCAAAAAGTGTGGCTCTTATAAGAGCATTTCTACAGCCATTAATATTAAAGCTCTCAATATTAAAGCTAATCTTTGCAGTTTGAAAAGGAAACACACTGATATTCAGAAGTGAAAGAGAATTAGGAGTGTACTGGCCGTCATGACTGATTGTGTTCAGTACTACCACGGAGGTTACTAGAGATGTATTTTAGGCACACTAGTTCCTGAGTATGAATCATTTTCTGAGCAGAAGCGTTTTGTTTTAAACCTTGCACTAAGAAACAAATCAATATCGGGAAATAAATCCTCAACATCAATTCCCCTTCGACCTTTCGTCTGCTCCAGGAAATCCTTAATACGCTGAACACTGTACTCTCCCCAGGGTTTGTGCGAGCCCAGCGATTGGGATGTTTGAGAGGAGTCGGTAAGACTGCCTTCATCGTCATTGTCAACAGTGGGATTGTCTGTCACTATACTCACAGCCTGCGTGGTGCACGGCTCTGCAGAGCTCTCAGCCTCCACACTGCCACTGCTGTCGTCTGCTGAAACATTGCTGCATTTTTTGACAATAGCACTGCCCTCTGATTTATTTGACCTTTTTTTCCCCAGCAATCTAAAAACTCCTCTGTCCTCCGTGGACTTTACCCCTTCTACCTGTAGCTACTAGCCATCGTCTCTGTTTCTATTTCCTCCCTCTCTCCCTCCATTCCCTGACTGTCCGCTCTCTCAATGTCAGTGTTTTTTTCTCTGCTTCTGCCACGCCCACACCACTCTCAGTAATAGTTTGTTCTACTGTCTCTGTAGCTTCACTATTTCGGTTTGGCTGTCCGCTCCCCAACCTGGCGTCACTGCCTGCCTCCTGTGTCCGCGGTGTCTGGAGCTCGGCTGCCCCCCCATCACTAGCCTGCTGTCCCTCCCCACTGCCCGCAGGTACTGGTCTGCCAGCGAGCCCAGCACTGGCCAGTCCTGGCTGCTGTTTATCAACAGTTTAATCCCCCATACTACCGCCCCACTCCCTACTCTCTTTCTCTGGACAGTTTTTTACATTGTGTCCCTCATCTGAAACACTTCAGCGAGTTGGAAGTTGCATAAATTACATAATCACTGCCATCCACCTTAAACTTGAGCGTAATGTTAAGATCCTCATCGCTGTTTTTTAAAATCATAAACAACTGCCTTCTGATTCTCTTCAGCCCTAACATTAGCTGCCCATATCTAGCCAGCTCCCTCTCTATCACATCATTTTTCAGGAAAGGGGAACATTATAGAGGGTGATTTTCCTAGCAGGGACAGCTAAAGGAATTACTGGGAAAAAAAAGTGTTCTTTACAATAATCCCTTTTTCCACAACCAAAGAGACTAGTTTGACTGAACTAATACAAAACACAATGGACCCAGTCATGCGAGAAGATGATTCTCACAGCCCACTACCTCCCCAATAGCGAGCACACAATAGCGAGCACACATTCCCCCAAAGGGATAAAACCCTCGGCGGACACTTTAACTGTGTGTCGGTGGGTTAACTTTTCAAAAGAAATAGATAGATAGATAGATAGATAGATAGATAGATAGATAGATAGATAGATAGATAGATAGATAACTGCATCTGACATATACCTTTAATGGTGCATGTCTTTTTAAAACTCCATGCCCCTAATGCATAATAAAATCAGATTATGAAAGTAATTATTTGTATTATCTGTGAAACATTAGCTGTGGCTGTGTGTGACCCTGTGGGACCAAGCCAGTCAAGCAAACAGCTGTGCTACCCACTTGCAACAGTTGTACACCCACCACAATGCACTGGTGGGAGGAGCTGGTTATAGACTATGCTGAAGATGATACCTCACTTAGCAATTTAACCATCAGCTCCAGGGAAAGTTTCAACCACCTGGGGGGGAGGGTTTGCAGTGTAAATGCAGCTGAGAGTACCAATATTTGCAGACAAATCTACCCTCAGAAACCACCTGCTTCTTTGTATGGGTAACCAATAGCATGCAAACAAGCACTCAAAGAATACCTAAGAGGAAGCCATACAACACTATGGGTTGTAGTTTCTAGGTAATATTTATTTTACTTTTAATTGGTAACCAGGGAAAACGTTCATTTAATTATATTTGGAATAATATTTCAGCTAAGATTTTTTTTTATAAAAGCCAATTTTCCATGGGCTGGTTTTGAAAATATATAAGATGTATTCATTCACAATCTAGTACTGAAAAATGAAGTGAGCAAACTGGAACCTAAAAAAATTGATATTTTAAAATAATTTAATGTTACATATAAACATAATAAACTGCAATGTTATATGGATTTAAGGCTATTTTGTTTGTGTTACTTTTATGGCATCTAGTTAATTTAAACACCAGGTTTGGATTTTGTCTATTAAAGGATAAGTATGTTTTTGTTTCCTTAATTAAATATTTAAATAGATAACGTATTAACTGCTAGTACAGGAAAATAGTATTTGAAAATTAAAAAGTGAGCCATGAATTAATTGAATGATTGAGTTTGTGATGTAGTCCAGTGGAGTTTGTGTGGTCCAGTGGTTAAAGAAAAGGGCTTATAACCAGGAGGTCCCCGGTTCAAATCCCATCTCAGCCACTGACTCCTTGTGTGACCCTGAGCAAGTCGCTTAACCTCCTTGTGCTCTGTCTTTTGGGTGAGACGTAATTGTAAGTGACTCTGCAGCTGATGCATAGTTCACACACCCTAGTCTCTGTAAGTCGCCTTGGATAACGGCGTCTGCTAAATAAACAAATAATAATAATAACAATATACAAAATACAAACCCTAAATAAGAAAGAAATAGTAATCACATGTATTTAAAATAAAGGTTATTACAGACTATAATCATTTCGGCTGATATATTATTTTGATAAAGGCTCTGGCCTAAACATTTGTCTGCTTAGTTTCTTAGAAGTTTTACCTTGATCATTTTCTCCTCTATAACAAAAAAGTATTTTGAATTTGCCTTAAAAAATGTGATCCTCAAATCAACCTTAGATATGGATATAAAATAGTCACACTTGCAGAAACCCCAGAAAGTTATTGAAAGTATTCCGTTTTTGTTAACATACTGTATATTTATTTGGCACGACAGAGAACAAACTAAGCACTAAGAACAAACCAAGCACTGTAGGATACAAAGCTTGCTTGAGCCATCATTCCAACAGTTTACAATGCAACGATGAAAGACTGGGTTTACCTTCAGCAAAACTGCATTCACTTCATTCTCTTTCCAAGCTCTGCCTAGCTGTGAAAGAGTTAGAAAACATTTTAACTGTTGCTGCCATCTACAGAATCAAGGGTGATTATCAGCTCACAGAGAGTGGATAGAAAAGGCAATGTTCTGTACACCACAGATGCAGTTTAAATTGCATATACTGGGTTCACAATATAAACAACATGCCTCTGTATTAGGTAGCACTTATTTAAATTGTGGGGTGGTGGGTGATTGTATGGATGTGAGATTGTAGTTTAAATTAAATTGCATAAGAGTGAAGAGGTTGCTTCTAGGTATAAACAAAGCTGTTTTTGTCTTATGTCAAAGGTTTGGCAGTTACTTCTAGCAGTATGAGGAAAAATGTGTTACTGTACATGGCAAATGTGTGAGTCGTGCCAATTAAAATTCAGGTTATGACTGCTTACATATACAAGCAACACAAACTGAAAAAGTGCTTACGGAATGTAGGTCATAATTCATTATTTGTGCTACTGGAATAAAAAATTGAATTTTCAAGTGAAATGAAATGACCCTGCCATGATTTAAAGTCATCAATATCACATTTCTAAATTAATTAACATCACAGAATGTTAATCAGATTTTACATTATATAAACACAAGCCTCTCATATGGCAAATACAGATGACAGCTATGGCCAAAAGTTTGGCATCACCTAGAATTTTCACCTAGAAAAATAAAAATAAACAATATGAACATAATTTAGATATTTTATTTAACATCACATAATCAAGGAAACTACAAAATGATCTAAATACCATCACTGTAACCAGTGGTGTAGTCGAGGGCATACACAGGTAAACAGCGTTTACCCACTTTTAATTTGGGCAATATAGCGTTTACCAACTTCTCATATAAGAGTTACAGAGTTTACTCATTTCTACTCTCCTGTGATATGCAAATCCTGGGTTCAAGACCAGATTTAACTGTGAGCTGTCAGTGTACGACACTGACAGCTAAGAGCTCTGTCAGAACTGCAGCCAGGCTTGCCAACTATTTTTACAAAAACCTGCCCACTTCTTCCTGAAAACCAGCGCCCAAAACCCGCCCAATCAGGAACGTAAGTTGTGACATCACAATCACCGCTGATGTTGTTCCACATTGTTATAAATAGCAACTACACTATTTGCAATTGCAACTTTTTTGTGTTTTATGTGCTTAATTATCAGGGATCCTAGGAATCTGTTTGCTGCGGAATAACAAGGAAAAACATGGATTTTCTATGCTGTCAGAGAATTTTTAGTTTTACACTTGCAAAAAACATGCAAGGTTTTTTTTGGTTGTTTGATAACCTAATCAATACACCTATCATACATAATCATCAACACAGGCAATTTTGCTTTAAAGCTTTAAATTTAGTAAACATACTTGTTCAACTGCTTCTGGAGAAGAGAGGTCATGGTTGAAATGTAGTTTACTTCAGTCCAGCGCGTGTACCAATAAATACTTCCTGTAAAAACTAACTGTTATTCAATAGTACTGTTTGTGTATCTTATAATGTGACGCGGGGGGCACGCAATTTTAGCCTTTTATTTTAACTGCGGAATAATTTTTTTGTTTTGTTTTGTTTTTTCAGGAAAACTAGGGTCCCTGGTAATTACTAAACATTCACCTGAAATATGAGTTAATCAATCATTTCTTTTCTTTAACCAAGTAAAACTTTTGAGAACAAATTTTCATTTGCAAGCCTAGTACCAGACTGTGCCTTTTAGAAAGTGCTACGTTTGTAGCCCAAAGTAATATGCTACCCACAATGCAATGTGCATCATATCCACAGATTTTGATGCGTGTTATTGTTATAATGTTTAGCAGCAGTGATGTTAACACTACAGGTTGTGTATTATATAGTTTTGTGTTTTGGTTTAAAATATCGTTAATACTTTAAAACTATTCATGCCCAAATGCCCAAAAACTGGCGAAGAAATTAGGCACCCGCCCAAAGCCATTTTTTCACGCACAAAACAAAAAATGCAAGCCCAATTGGGCGTGAACCCGCCCAATCTGGCAACACTGTCAGCGCGAGCAGGGGGCGTGGCCACTAGACTGCGTGTTCTGTTTGTGTTCTGTGTGTGTGAGTGTTCTGTGATTTGATTGTTTATGTTCTGTTAATGTTCAATTAATTACAGTTAACTTCTGCGATAAACGCGTTCGTTTTTTTTTTTTAGATTCATTTTTTAACATGCGTCATCGCCCTCTGTCTTGACCCTCTCAGCATACCTTAATGAATTCCCTGCAGCACTATTTTAATGTACTCGCGTGAATGCAACGCAATAAGTGCAGTCGTCGTTTGAATAGAGTGCCAGAAATGCATGCTAATGGCTTTCCTTTTTGCCCCTGATGTCCTCCAAGCCCAGTTAAAAAACCCAGAAACAATGCTCAACCTAAGTTCCTACCATGCACAGCAAATTGGCGTGTGTTGAAAGCCCAGTTAACCGTTAGTGTTGATTTTAGGTGTTAAATTTTCAGGAGGCTGTGTGGTCCAGTGGTTAAAGAAAAGGGTTTATAACCAGGAGGTCACTGGTTCAAATCCCACCTCAGCCACTGACTCATTGCGTGACCCTGAGCAAGTCACTTAAGCTCCTTGTGCTCCGTCTTTTGGGTGAGACGTAATTGTAAGTGACTCTGCAGCTAATGCATAGTTCACACACCCTAGTCTCTGTAAGTTGCCTTGGATAAAGGCGTCTGCTAAATAAACTAATAATAATAATAATACATTTTCACATTTGACACCATGCGGTGCTGTTTCATATCTAAACCAAGGTATAAAACAAAGTATACTAATCTTGAGTAATAATATCAACATCCAGGCTTTTAGTCGGTGGTTTCTGTAATGGCGCCGCTTCTGTCTTTGCTGGAGAAGTTCAAGGCAGGCTAATATATTGTAATGGGAACGGCTGGACTGACTCGCCGTTGCCACCTGTTGGCTGATTGTGTGCCATGCCCGGAGCCAGCCTCCACAAATATGTCAATGAGCAGCAGAGGATGCTGGGAGTGGGAAATAGGGAAAGAGAAATACTGTTGTTATTGTTGTTATAAATGTTGTGATTATTGTAATTGACGCTGTTATTTTGCCATACCCTGTTCCTGTGTTGTTTTATGTACTATGTGAATGTCACCTTGAGAGGCGGTTAGTGCTCTGGGGTGGGGGAAGGGCTGTATATGTGTGTGTGTGTTTCAGTGTGTGGATGGTGGTGAGTTGGTGTTGTCTGCCTAAATAAACCATTTTTTATCTGTGTGCATTGGTGTGTGTCTCCCTGATCATTCCTGTACTCGCTACATTATTTAACAAATTATGAAAATATTAGTTTACACTTGGTAAGTGTACGTAGTTTATATACAGAGAGTGCAATTGTGTATTCATATTCATATTCATTCAAATGTGTGCATATACAGGTATATCATGTGCATACAAAACTGTACAACTGTAACAGTGTAAATAAGCATCAAAATTACTTTCAAAAGAAAATGTAGAATCCCAAGCTCTGGAACAAATAGTTTTGTAATCCTGGTAGAGAAGTATGAAAAGTGCATGTTTGCTTTTCATTTGAATGTACAGTATAAAGTTTGAGCACAAAGGGAATGCATTTCACTAACAGAAACAAACGAGATACAAGATATAGAATCCCCTTTAGTCTGCATTGTAATGGCAGACATCCATAGGCTCTGCTTTAATAGTGGCATTCAAAAGCTACTAACGTTACTAACAGTTCAATGAGCTTTCATTAAATTAATCCTGGTTATCCCTGTTTAATCATTGGGACTAGAGTGGGCTGGCAAAGCAAACCTAAGAATGTGCTCTTTTAAAATGTAACAAATTATCAATCATATTACTGTGCATTTCCCACACTGCATTTCTCAGTGAAAACTAACAAAATCCCCCACTTTCCCCAGAGAGTTTCCTGCCATGTCATTGTCAAGTCTTTGCTTAAAGAAAGCCTGGTCTCCTTCCCAGCAGTCTAGTCTAAATCCAATGGGGGACTTGGGGAAGCAGGCAAACTGTACCAGAACACAGCCTGGGTGTTGCAGGCAAACTGTACCAGAAGACTCTGTTCTGTCTCTAGTTGGAAGCAAATTCTGTCTGATGGCTGCAGAAAAAAACTTAATAGAGGTTGTGCGTTTGCTGTATTAATGTAACCAGACGTGTGCATAGATAGTTAAACAGGTAGGATATAGTACTGAGGACGTGGCCACTTTGTACCCTGTAAAACCTAACCAGAGAGATATCTAGTTACATAAATCCAGAGAGACCGAGTAGTGTAAATGTTTAAACACCTTTTCTTTCAAAACACATTCATCTGCTTTATCGCCTAACAGTCTTCATTGTTACATGCCTGTAGTAGTCTCTTGTGTATTTATGGTACAGCCATACCAAGTCATGCTAAGTTTGTGTCTTGAATGCTGAAGAATTGTTAAAAAAAGGACAGTATGATTTCATATTTAAGCAATATGATTGCACAAGAGCCCTGTGTTACTGTTGTGCTTCTGTCCTTTGTATCTTGTTTTTTAGGGTCTTCATTAAAAAATGGGGACGCTTATGTGCGGATTGTCTCCATCGGCCTGTCAGTCACAGTCTACATGGTGTACATGATTGCTGCCTCCACAAGAACTAGGTCAGGAGGATCACTATAGGTGCAATGCATTCCCTAATCACTGCTGGGAAGCACGCTGTATTCAAGGAGAGCAAGATCTGGTTCCCCCTCTTTCTTTCCAAAACTTGAGATCCCAAGATTCCCCTTCCTCCCGAGAATTGGTGACTGTTTCTCCCAGAGGGAGACATTAATTCCTCCTCCTCCTCCTACTCCTCCTCCTCCTCCTCTCATTCTTTCCTGTGGTGGAGGAGCTTCTTTTTCAGTCCCAATTGATAAAGAAAGAAGAGAAAGAGAGTCTCTCCCGAGGGTTTGTTGCTTATATGCAATTTCATCCAGATTTAAATCCTCCGATATCTCTGGATTGAAAAGCCTTTTTAGATGAGACTGGTGCAGAATGATAGCAGTTTTTGGTACAGATGCTAATATTAGTCTGTTGGCATAAGCATTAAAGAAAGAAAAAGAAGGTCTGCTGTACAGATACTGTTGTAGGCTACTTAGGCACTCCCGTCCGAGAACTACAGTATAGTATGTTTCAAAGCAGTTACCTCTGTGGAGCAATTCCAGACTTCCAGACTTCTGGAGAAGTTCGGCATATGTTTTTATGGGATGTCATTTTTAGCAAAATGATATATAAAATGAAACTCAGTATTGGATAGAGCTATCCTAACGCTGATGCTTACTGTATAGACAAAAATAAAACCTTCAGCTTTCACCACTTTGGATAATACATTCACAATAGCAACTACCTCTGGTCAAAATCAAAATCAAATGCAATATATTTTCTATAAGGACACCTTAACGTAGATTCAAAAACTGATCTTTTTATTTTACTGTATTGTAATGTAAATGTTTTACCACAAAAAAACTTATTGAGATTGTAATGAATTTGGCGTCTCAGCCCATTGAATTGAATGGAAAGGCAAGTGCTGGACATGAACTGTAAACCTCACGGTTCAAAGACTAACACCTTACCATTCAACTAAACAGCAAGCTTTATAGTCGAGAGGTAAGTATGGGTCTTGTGCTGATGTCAGTATCATTAACTCATCAGTTGCTAGGGGGAGAGTCATTACAATATCCAGTCAATAGTCCACAAGAAAGTTAGTGTACCTACAGACCTGCGTGTTCTACCCTGTTATAATGTCTCTTTCACAGACCTTGCAGGGTCAACATCAATATTTCAGAAATGTTTTTATTTATTTATTTATTTTTTTACTCATTTCCAATGATTTTTACCCCAGTTTTCTCCCCAATTTGGAATCGCCAATTGTGTTATTATTAATCCTGGTTCACTGCTGCAACCCCCCGACGACTAGGGAAACGGAGGCTGAAACACGCGTCCTCCGAACCTGCGATCTCCAGGCTATAGGGCGCATCCTGCACTCCACACTCCTGGATGTGCTACTCGGGAGCCCTAATATTTCAGAACTTTGAGTTAGATGAGGGAAGTTGGGCTATTAGTCATGTAGGCTGCCCCTGGGACTGCATTCAAATCGTCTATGGGTTGCATTGAAAAACTTCTGCAGAAAATAGATTCCAAAGAAAAAATCACTGCCGCTGGGATGTGAGCCAATGCAAGTGTTTATTGCATCCAGAAATTGTTACGTGGGCACTTGCTGTCACCTCCAGTTTCTCAATATAAATGATCCCCTTATTTGGTAGAGCGGGACAGCCTGAGGCTCTTTCACCTCCCACCTCTCCATTGTCTGTGCTTCAGCCAGAATGTTGGCGGTGGACTCTTCTCATCCTTTACATTCTTTACTGGTAACAAACCAAAATAACAATACAGCTCCTTTACAAAAGGATAGACACAAATCGCATGGCAAAAAGAATGAATGTTCTCTTCTGCATGCTTTCTATTTGTCTTTGTTTGTCAATTTCATGTTTTTGTTACTGCTTTGTCCAGCTAGAACCATTGAGAACTTGCTTTCATTTGTAACAGCAACATGGCCAAAGCTAGGAAGCACAAAGCTATGTTTTCTAGTCACCCCACTTCTCTCTCATCAGTTCAGAGCTTCTGACTGTAGAATGGAGTGTGATTTTAAAAGTGAAGAAATTCAAGAATGAGGAAAGGCCATTCGGCCCACCTATGCTTGCTTGCTTTTGTTTAGTAGGGGAAATGTTTTACCAGGTTAACTATCCTTAGTTAAACTTCTGAGATTGAACCCTAACACTAGTTTCCCAGCACCCAACCAAGTACAGCTCTGGCCAAAAGTTTTGCATCACCATATAGAATTAACTAGTTTTGCTTCAAAAAGTCAAATGAAGTGTGCTTAATATGTTATGTTAACATATTGAATTACATACCGCTGTAGTTTTCCATATACTTAACAAAAAACTGCCAAAAATTAAAAAATGTACAATTATGGCTTCCGGCAGACTTTTGCGATATCATTTTGTAGTTTCTTTGATTACATGATGTTAAATAAAAGATCAAAATTATGTTCATATAGTTTTCTTTTTTAAATTATGTCCCAATCTTAAAATTCTAGGTGATGCAAAACTTTTGGCCATAGCAGTAGTCTCATTTTATTCATCTGCTAGCAGCGTCACAAAAAATCAGATTGTCAGATTGTGTGTGTTTTTGCTGTTGCTGTTTTGTTTTTGTTTTTTTTGTTTTTTTTACTTTTTAGCAACAACAGATTTGTAGGTGTCTTATTTGGGATTTATTTTTCCGTAGCACTCAAAGTTGAAGTTACTGTAATTATTAAAGGTAAAGTTTGGAAGAGGAAAGTTTAAGTCTGGCTATTATTGTACATATGTCCACATCTTTAAAACCACCATGAAAACTGGAATTGAAATACGACTAAGCACATAAATACAGTATTGCAGTCCATAATGGCTGCCAAGTTTGTCCAATGCAATCACTGCACCTTATACTGTCTGTACTGTCATTGACCTGCATTGTGAAGCACTTTTAGAAGTTTTAGTGCATAAAAAACGTTATATAAATGTAGTATAATTAATAATAATAATTACACTAATTCTCCATTAATTAGGGTTTATTGTAAAAACAAATTGCATTTAAAAATAATTTAGTTTATTATTTTTGTTTATTATTATTTCCCTTCTATTTATTGATGAAACCTCCTGGCAATCTTATAAGCCAGTTTTTGGAATGAATGAAAGAAAATGATTGAACTGTAATCCCTATCAATGTACTTCATAAACCACCTTCTTCCTAAAATGTGTGACTAATGTCCACAAATCTTCTGCTATAGAAACTGTCACCGAGGACAGTGTGAGTTGCAGTTTTAACGATATGTTATGCCATTCATTTTAGAAACGTTCAATAAACCCATTTGTTTAGTTTTTTTTTTCCTCCTGCAGAAACGTACCTTCAGGTGTAATATGACATGCCTTCTCTGTGCTATGTCGTACCCAGTGGATGTGCTGATATACAAGACTGCATGCATCATGTATTGGTAATAACATTAACACACATGCTTAAAGGGCTTCAGCAAACCGCATTGTTGGGAGTGAAGGCTTCCAGGAGAGGCTTGCATTATGGATTGAATGCCAGTGTGTGTTACCTGATAACATTAAGACACATAATCAGGAATACCCCAAGAAAACTGGCACAACTTCAGGCCATTGACCACCAGCAGGAAAGCAGCTGATGCCTGGGTATGTATATTCATGGAGTCAGAACAGGCTGATTACAGCTATTACAGAATTACGTCCTGGGAGGTGCAATTAATTAGCCTTCATTTTTCTTTATCTAGCCATTGAACATGTGGTGTGTTCCTAGATAAATATTGCTTCTTCACATGGCTAGAAGTGTGATACAGATAGAGTATTTGCAGTTTTGTACAGTTTGTGGTACATTTTCAATTTAGAGCAAACAACCTATACTACTTCAGTAGTTCCAAATTAACATGTTACCATGGTAATTGTATGTCCTTTATTTGGTTTTGGTTTTAACAAAAAAAAATTGAAATGCCGCTCTTGCCATTTCCTCCTTTGATCCATGGTTTACTATTTTAGACACAAATGCCTGATCTAATAATGTAAGTTCAACACATACGCACATATACTGTATATATTTTTTATTACACTGAAGAAACCCTGCCAGGACTATTTGTATTACCAGCATTGGCAACATAGTGGAACACATATTTGTGCTTTACTTTACTCATCCAGTCGCACAATGCTGGCAATATGCAACTGTAATGTTGCAAACAATGCAAGTTGATTTTCGAGCAACAGGTGGCACTTCCAAACCAAATAGGTGTGGACCTGGAATAACTGGGCATATAGACATGAAACACAAATGAACAGCTCATTCTAACACATATTCAACAGTGTGTCAGTTCTGAGATTTCAGACCATGAACCAGAATTCAGATGAGTAAAGTAACAGTAAAGTAAGATTTCTTGTAATAGCGTATCTGTATGACTAGAACCGCATTTACTGCTTCTTTTAATCTACAATAATTATTTAGAAGTACAGCACATTTTTACTGTGATAGTTTATCATTTATGAAGAGCAACACTTTGACAGAATACAGCCCAAACCTTAAATCAAGTTTATAACAGCAATAGCACACTCTAGGTCACTTTGCTGCACAGTGCTGCCATGATCCAATCAATATCTAACCCTCTCAGAGTGTGGGTTCTTAAATGTTGTGTTTTCAGATCACACAATGAACAAGCTATTGTTCTTTGTCTATTTTAAAAAATGCTTTTATCCTTAAGATCTTATCAGTTCCTTTTTTTATCAGGGATAATAGGAGGTAGGTGGAAAAAATAACTTTGAAAATGATAATTCTACAAAACATTATACAGTGCATACAGGCGATCTCTGACCTTGGTTTCATTTTGGCTTGAAGACATTGAAAAAGACTTCTAGAAACATT
The DNA here is from genome assembly GCF_902713425.1 of Acipenser ruthenus. Classification (NCBI taxonomy): domain Eukaryota; kingdom Metazoa; phylum Chordata; class Actinopteri; order Acipenseriformes; family Acipenseridae; genus Acipenser; species Acipenser ruthenus. Next base: position 5,144,710 of record NC_081191.1, read on the forward strand.
TGTCATTAAATGTATTAAGTTTATTTTAGTATTTCTAGATTCCAGACTATAGATAGAACCAGTGGCTGATATTGGAACAAGTCTGAGTTTAAGATTTCATGGTTTAAGAAATGTGACACACCCACCCAGACAACCAACATGATTAGGTGAGTCCCAGATATTATTACAAATTCTGGCAATAATACATGCTTAATGTACATGTTGGTATTGCTTGAAAGCCTTCAAACCTTTGGAAAAAGGAATTAACCAGAGTTATCGCATGCACAAGTACGCATCAAAGAGTACAATTGGAAAATATCCTTTCATTTCTTTAGTTGTTTAGATAAATACAGGTGCCAGTCCTAATATTTCCACTAAAAACATTGAGAGTATCTATTGCACTGTATCATTTGCAATCACATGTTGTCACATGTTTAATTAGTCTGAGTCACAACTAGAGAGCTACTCTTAAGGCACACAATGGGCTACAGATTGCAAACCACATGTGATAAGTATAGTACATCCACATTTATAATGATTGTGAAAGCTTTGTGACATTTTGAACTTACATTAGGATACCAGTACGAATTCCAGCTAACTTTATTACTGTAAAGCACTAAAGAATATAAAAGCAAAACATATTTGCATATTGTGCCTATTGAAACATTAATTTTCTCGGTAGGCCCCAGTCAGCACTGACTCCATTTCCTTACTTGTTTTCTGTGCCGATTGCCATTCCTTCAAGGAATGTGGCAAGATGGTCCTCAGTTTGAATGCTGATGATCTGACGTTATGCACCCAGCATCAAGTCTCTTTCAAACGGATACATTGCTTCTTTTAACCAGTTCATGAACTAGCAGCTAACCTGCTACTTGGCAACAGTCAATAACATGACAAAACACAAAGTTCAGCTCCTTTGCTTAAAACAACCTCATCATGTGCCTACACTTTTCCTAATAGTTCCTAATAAAGTGGCACGCCCGTTATTTTAGAATAATATGTTTAATTTTTTGGTATTGTTTTACTGTACTAATCCTTCTGCAATGTGGGACCCAGGCTACCTCTCCATCCCTGGTGTTTCAATCCAAACAGCCAGCACAATGGCTATTATATTCCACACCTGAGCTCCGTAGTGTTGTGTTCTCCTAATGTCTTGTAAACTCCCACATAAGGTATGCCTTCCATAGGGTTTTACACCAACATTTGCTCTAATAAATTCTTTTGGCAGGAAGGAATACAAGCTGCTACTTGAATCCCCTGAAGAACACCACAATGTGATGGGTGAAGCATCAAGAAATATGAGGATGAATGGTGGGTAATCCTAAAGGAGCACGGACATGTAATGCAAAGGTTTTCCACTGGTAACATTACAACTTAATGTAATTTCACTACTAGACAATAACTGAAAAGTATATTAAAGAAAAAATAATGGTTTGTACGAAATGGTTTGTAACACACACCATTGAAAACAAAGACATGTTTGTGTAGCCTGTCAAACATTTTTTTTTCAACATATGTTAAATACTTCACATGAGGTACTGTAGAAAACATAATCCTGAATCCCGTACATTCAAGGTTGCATCTGATTAAACAAATACATGTCTCATATACACAGGAGTAGCGAAGGATTGTCCCTTGTTAGTTTTCTGGCTCACATGAGTGAGTGGCTAATTAACGCAAAAGCAGAAAAAAAGGTTTAAGTGTTCACTAATAGAGGAGCATGAAGTAATTTATTTCTTATTGTGTTTGCTCAAAGTCATTATACGGCACAAGAGTTTTTTTTTTTATTATTAGAAAACTGCTGAAAATCGAGCATGGTGAATTGAAAACATTTGTGTCATTTACAGTACACTTTCTTAAAGTGGAATAGTTTCAGGCTTCCCATTAGTCTGCCAACACAAACATGTATGAACCACAACATGTCTCTTTAAATAATGGATTGGTCTTCCTAACCCTTAAGATACTACAATTCATCATAGTCTCTTAAGAAACTGCACCAAGCATATTCCTCTACATTATACTGCTGTCGGAGGCCTTGCCTACTCAATGGACATTATAGATGTATTGACGGCCCAATCCAAAAATAAGTGGTGCTGACTGCAGTGCCGTGGATACATCCAGTCAAGGTCAATAAGACACCCTTCATCAGCTTGGAAAACACGCTACTCTCAGAATTCATGCAAGTGTGGTGCCACCACTGTTGGACAATGTGGCAGAGCACACTGTCAGTTTGGATCAGAGGGTAATATAAAAAATGAATTGTTTACTGTTATATGATACATCTTAGATTTTAGGTGTTACGTTTACAAATCAGTTAGAAGTTAATTGTTGACTTTATAAAGAGGCAGAACTACAATGTGATGTATTATATGACTATTTCATCAGACAAAACAGGATTTCACTTTATTTTTTAACCATGCAAGCTTTAGTGGGTAAAAGGGATAGCTGAGTACATTACCTGGGACAATATTTCATTTCATCCACCTGATTGTATTCAATAGTAAAGTTGCTCTAATAAACAATTCCTTCATTTGGTTTAAGTACCAGTGCAGCAAAGACCATGCTTTGCAAATGGCTGCCAGCGCTTCATTCCTAGTCAACAGCAGCAAGGCAGTTTAGTGCTGCACAGCCAACTAGACCTGCTTTTTTGTCGCTAGCATTCCCCTGCCGCGTTCGATGCAGAAGAGACGTGTTGGGATTGCGTTAGACAAAGGGAAGACGCTTGCCAAAAGTAGCCTTGTTCCACCTAAAGCAATGCATTTGTTGTTCATCCTTGTTCGCCTCTGATCGTCCACTTTGGTGGTGCAGCAGCTTGGACATAAGAGGCCCCCGGGGAACTGGAAAGTGAATAAAGAAAAAAAAATAGACTAAGCATTTTTCATGCTTTTTGTTTAATGCTGTTTCCAAAAATAATGCGGCTTGAAAAACAGAAGGTAGGGTTTATAAGAGAAACAAAATGTTTCACTGGGTAAGGGTTGTAAGTACCTGATTCTTCCCCCTCTTCCTCATCTCCATTTAAAAATCAGCAAATCCATTCGCTAAACAGCTGCACCTCTGTACTGAACAGATAACAACCTGTACAAGCCAGGCTTTGCTGTGAATCGGTGCTGATAGGCCTGAATCTCAGAGCTTTTTTAAAATGCTAATGACAAGGAACATTTCCGAAGCCAAAACGCTCTTATAGATCTGTCAATTGCTATTATGACTGATATTTGCTTGTAAGTACATACAACACTTGTTCACTGTGTCTTATCTGCTGTTGTGCAGCATGCTGACCTACATACCATCAAGCACAATATGATGCACAAACATGTTCAATACAATTTTTCATTTTCAACTTAAAAACGGATAAGGCAGAATGGGATTGCCGAAAATCCAATTAAGAGACGGCATTCTTTCCGATTTTTTTTTTAAAAGGCTATTTTTTGTTTGTTTGTTGTTGTTTAAAAGAAAACATGGTTTGTTTTACAGCCGGATGACCCATGTACAGCTGTTTCTTAAAGGGGTCTGAATTAAAATGAGGTGCTGTATTGATGTGTAAGAATAAGGGCGAGCTTTGCCTTTATTTACTACAGAACAAATAACAACAGTTACAAAACAAGTCCAATCTATTTTTTATTTTTTTTTGCTTTTAATTCAGTAACAAGTTTATATTATTCTGCAAAAGCCAACATAAAAGAATGAAATTGTGCCACAAAGAAATACAAAAGCTAACGTAGATGTAAGTATTGTACATAAAGGCATCAACTAAGTGGGTACTGTAGGATTAAATGTCTATTGCCTTACATGGAAAGATTATTCAGCCATTTAAGAAGTTATTTAACCTTTGTAAAATACAACTGTAGTAAAAAATAAAAACAAATCTATAAAAAGGAAGGAAGTTGTCAAAGTAGTGCACAAAAAAGTAATCTCTGAAAGTGGTTTTGGGCTCATTTTGATATACTCGGTGGCTTTATAGGAAGCCCCTGTATTAGTGTGGCTGTGAAGATGTTGCCTCTCTCCCTGATGCAACAATAGGTACTGTTTTTTGTAGAATCTTTACCAATAGGAAAAGCAAACACAGTTTCTCTGCTTCTATGTATAGTGTATGACTGCAGTTTTGCTTTTAGTTATTTGTATTGCTGTGTTATCAGCAGTGCAGTACAGAACATCCTGGAAGAAAAACCTTTCTATTTAAATAATATTTGTGTTCAGCACAGTTTATTTAATCTGATTCTCTGCCACCTAAACATACATGAGCCTTATCATGAGTTAAGAAAATCAATTCTAAAGTCAATGTATTTGACACTAATGTGTGATCAATACTGGTTTTTATAAAGATGTAAAGTGAGTAAGACCAATGCAATTCGAATAAAGACGGTTTCATTAAAATAGCACTGGCTGCACTCCATCTGAAAACGTTTAAAATGCATCCGTTGTTGCCTAAGTAAGTACTCAAATATTTATACATTGAGATTGATGTATATCATCAAAATGCACAAAGGTGTGATCCAACTTTTGAAGGGACAAACTAATGGAAGAAAAGATAAATACAGTCACGTATCCGCCAGTCACATATCTGTCCTAACCGTTTATCAGCAACGTTAGTTTATTATTGACCAGAGAAGATTAGTTCAGATATTGTAGATCCTACCTAAGTTTTCGTACACTGTGTTGTATGTGCTCCGTGCGCTGTCATTGCTGGTAGTGTCACGTGAGCTGTTCAGTGTATTGATTTGTAAATAAATCCTGTTCACCTGCGGGGGGCGTATCAACTTCAACCTCCGACTCGCTCTCCTGCCTGTCACTCAGCAGTGAATGCACGCACCCACACGGCAGGCAGCTACCCTGTCACAAGCATTAATACCCTGTATCTTTCTAAACAAGGGATTTAGGGGAGCTTCCTAATAAAAGCTGAATCTCAAAACAATAATTGTGTGAATATAGTAATTGTTACAGCTGTGTATAATGGTATTTAAAACAGGATTCATTCATCAGACTTTTTACATATCCGCCCTTACTCTGGTCCCACCGCAGTCGGGTATGAGACAGATTACTGTAATTGGGACATTCTGTAAAGATAATCAAGGCAATTTGAGCATTTTAGATTTTTTGTACAAATAATGTATGTAACACAACGTATAAAGGACTGTATTTCAAACATAACTAAATATATTATTATTATTATTATTTATTTCTTAGCAGATGCCCTTATCCAGGGTGACTTACAATCGTAAGCAAATACATTTCAAGTGTTACAGTACAAGTAATACAATAAGAGCAAGATAAATACAATGACTTCAATGTAAACAAGCATGTGGTTTACTATCAATAATTTATATTTAACCCTAACAATAACATTAATTATTCATGAATAAGATATTTTTTACATCATATTCTGTAATATCACCAATGAGTATGTATTAAATTAATCCTGAATTAAGGCTTGATACTAATATAAAGTGGAACCAAAGTTGCTCATAAAACAGCAGCGTTATCTTCAAAGATTGAATTACAATATCCACTTTCCTGAATATGTCTTCTACAGTGGTAGCCAGGGCCAGCTAGTTAGTGATTTTGAGACTGCCCCAGTGCAGCAATGCAGAAATGTCACAATGTTGCAATCCTGTTTCTTCTGACCAGCTTTGAATCAGCTGCACTTCCTTAGTCCTGCCACTGTAAGTAGAGACCGTTAGGGAAGTAATCCCCTATGAACAAAATAATAAAGTACTATAGTTTCATATACTACACTTTAGTGTGCAGTACTCCAGTATATTATAGGAAACTCCAGTTTATAAAATGAGATTAATTTTTGCGTCATTGCTGTCATGATTTTCCTGGTCTGTTTGTTCTCTGAACATCACTGTAGCTTTCAAAGAGGGCACACTGCCTCCATCTTACTGGTGGCCATCTTGCTTGCAGCCCTGTGTTGTTTTGTCATGTGTGTTATGGTCCTGGAAATCATGCGACAGTTATAGAAACTGAAGCCAACAGAGGTAAAATGATTCAATATCCTGTGATTTAAATAGCATGTTGTCCAATCTTTTTTGAAACATTTTGCTTATTTGTTTGCCGATGAAAATACAGTGCTCCTTCATTATAAGGCCACCTTTGATATCATGGGGAGTAGTGGTTAGGGCTCTGGACTCTTGACCGGAGGGTCGTGGGTTCAATCCCTGTGGAGGACACTGCTGCTGTACCCTTGAGCAAGGTACTTTACCCAGATTGCTCCAGTAAAAACCCAGCTGTATAAATGGGTAACTGTATGTAAAAATAATGTGTAAAAAATAATGTAATTAAATGTAAAAAATAATGTGATATCTTGTAACAATTGTAAGTCGCCCTGGATAAGGGCGTCTGCTAAGAAATAAATAATAATATTATTATTTATTTCTTAGCAGACACCCTTATCCAGGGCGACTTACAATTGTTACAAGATATCACATTATACATTATTTCACATTATACAGATATCACATTATTTTACATACAATTACCCATTTATACAGTGGGGATTTTACTGGAGCAATCTAGGTAAAGTACCTTGCTCAAGGGTACAACAGCAGTGTCCCCCACTGGGGATTGAACCCACAACCCTCCGGTCAAGAGTCCAGAGCCCTAACCACTACTCCACACTTAATAATAATAATGGGACCACTTATAAAACAGTAAGGTTATGACATCCATTTGCTCTTTTAATGCCATTCCACGAACACAGAAAGGGGAATTATTCATATGGTACTGTACAGTATATTCCTGCAGCGTTAAAGGTTTTATTTTTTTATTTTTGTTGACAACATTTTAAAGTAAACCTGCACTATAAGCTCCTACGCAATCTTTAGAAAGCAAGGTAACATTTTCTTCTTTCAAACTGTTCCATACCAATCAACAATTAATGAGCCACTCACAGCCAACATTCCTATGATAAGTTAAATAGAGCTGAATTAAAACGCAGTGTTATAAACAGTGCAGGTGCTCACCAGAATGAATCCCGGTAACTGTTTTAATTACTGTTATTCAACGATTCACATTTCTCTGAAATGCTTATTTGGCATTATCAGTTTTCTTGTTAATTCACAATGGCCTATCAAGGTGTAACGCTCGTGTCTACATCTGTTGCAAATCCATACGTGACCTACAAACTATTCAGTGTGCTGAAAAGTACAATTACAATGCAAGGTGATATGACAGTCTTTAAACTAAATAGGTCGTTATATTGGTTTCCATTATCTTACAGTGTTATTTTAAATCTTTTGATGAAATGCATCTGCATTTGATGCATGCCCTAGATTAGAACCGAGTGGAGAGTGGGTGTTTCTGCACCTGGCACTGTTCATAGCTAAACAATAGTTATTATTTTGTTTACAACTTATTTTTTGCTCTGTTTTACAGTCAGTATCATACATTAACCCTGTCGCCACCAGAGCACTGAAGTGCACTCTTTAAACTGGGGGGTGCTGAGTCTTTGTTCATAGTTCACCCTTTCATTACCCCCACCCCTTCATCAGAAACCAGACCCTGTTAGCTATCCCTAAACCTAGTTTCCTTGGAGAACATTGTGACGAAACTGCATCTTTAAATGAAGCGAAAGTCAGTAATGTGTCACAGTCTTAACAGTTTTACCAACATTGTATTTTACAAACAAACATGATTTTCATATTTAATGTATTCAGCGTAAAACATGATGTTGCCTGTCTGACAGTGTTCTATCAATGTCTAGTGCTACGTTGCTGAAGGGATTTTTCACTAATGCTGGTAGGTTTGCATAAATAAACCAAAAAAAACATCTTGAGAACTGAGAAATAATCATCATGCACAAAGTCATCTGTAAGCAAATAAAGTGTTGGTTCTATGGAACATGTGTCCTCAACCAGCAACTTATATTTTTAGATTCTGGAAAATAATATTTAACAATATGCCTTGGGCAAGACACAGGAGCCAATACAATAAAACCAATTGCTCCTTTGTCTCTTTAAAGGTAAATCTGGAATTGTTATTTTTCCTGTTTTGTTACAGTGTAGCTGAGATCTGCAGATAAAGAAATACTTGCCTATCTGAACTACCCACAGAGAATACAAAAATAACTTACCTTTTCAGGTACCCTAATCCTCGTGTCACGCATGTTCATTCTGAGAGTATGCCACTAACTGGGGATTGTGTTATGATGTGTTATGCATCAAATGCCCAGCAGGTGGTGATAGTGTAAATACTTCTGGTTCTAAGTTTCGTTCTTTGCACATGTTAAGTGATTTTTGTTCGGAGTGCTTACGGTACTGTATATTCAGAATTGTTTTTCCGACAAGGAGTCAATCTCCCAGAAGCAACTCAACAGGAAGTGCAGCATGGAAAAGAGTGCAAAAGAAATTCATCATTTTTATTGTTGACAAATACTAGGGAAAAAATATCATTGACAAACAAATACACTTTTGCCATGATGTGTGCATAGTGATGGCAATACATAATCTTTACTGGAATTATTTTGATATATTCATGTTCTGTAAAAGCTATGTTAGCTCAGAGATACAAGCAGAGCTTAACAGATTCTGGTTTGTGGTTCTCAAAAATGAAAGTGGAGTGCCTGTTGACCCAATGACATCAATAGGAGCACAGGCTACTAATATGGCACTGATGAGCTCATTCTTTTTAGAAATATATCATACCTTCCAAAGTTCTTGTATTGCCTTTTAACAAGAAACTTAAAAGTAACATGAAAAAGTACATCACCATGTGGAAGAAAAACAATGTGTAATATGTTTGAATATAAAAGTCTTTCCTAATTGGGCTTATATAAAGTTAGAATCTAATTATTTTTCTAACCAGAATGCGTATTGCTCTCTGTTGTCTACCAGGCCAAGCTCCTTTGAATAAGATGATTTTACACCTCTCTGGGAAGATGGGCGATAAAGATTCTTATCATAAACAAACCTCAATACAGAGGGGAGGCATTCTGGGGACTAAACCAGAACCATTAATTAAAGACTTATGTGCTAAACCTTGTCATTCCTTTGTTCCAATGTATTGAGACAGGGAAGACACTGACAAGTAATTACTTATGATACAGGGATTTGAATCCACCAAACTCAAGACTATTCTTGTGATTTAAAAATCATTGTGAACCCAAAATATGAGGAGTTTTGCTTTAATATTCCACAATAAACTGCAAATCTTTGGTTCAATGAGAAATAAAATAGAACTTTATTTAAAAGTCAAAACAAAAACGCAACACTATATGTGTGATATGGAAAAAATACCACATTTCTTCAGGAGAACTTGACTAACCTTCTCAATAAATAATTCAGTATTTGGGAGGAGTTATGTTCCTTTGAAAGTTTACTTTCTAAATAAAACCTTTTTAAAAGTTTTGTTTTTGTGAGACTGGGCGTGCCGAAAGGACAATTGAGCTGCCAGGAAAGCCTTTGTTTTCAAGCGACCCGCTCAATTGGGAATATGGTAATGAGCAGGGCATGGAAATATGGGAAAACACACCTTGCAATAAAATGGACCTTTCATACTTGTATGTAAACAAAAATGTGGTTGTTCATTAGAAGTTATGTGGTAGGCTATAAACTAGTTATATCCTATTTTTGTGCAAGAATAGAACCTACTGTTTTGACAGAAACTAGAATCGACACTCCTAAGAATCACCACTTGTATCTTGTTAAGATCGCTTAGGATTTTACCAAAGATGCTATGTTTTAAAAACTCTGAATCTCTAATTGTAAGCAATTAATTGGAACATTCCAAGAAAAGGAGACTTTCTACAACCAAGCAAAGAACTTGGTTTATTGAAACTTGTTCTAACTTCAACTTTGTTTAATAGCAGGTCTGAGGTAAAAGTTTGGGTAATTGTACAACCCTGCTATAAATATCAGTAAAAAAATTGCAACTTAATGACTAACTAAACCAGTAATCACTCAAAAAAGAATCCTTTATCTACTTGAAGACAAAGCACTTTGGACAACTTCCTTCAAGTTAATTTCTTCAAAACAACGATCATTGCATTATTGTTTTCGTCTAAACTACACATCTTCTCAATAGGGATGGTAATTATACAGTTTATTGAAATTAGCAGTACATAAAATAGGAAATTTTGTTTAAATGTTTCTGATGAAATGTGTTATTAATACATGTTTCGTATTTAATTTTATAACTTCTGAATAAACGTGTTACTTTTTGTCTGATACTTAAAGAACTGATATTAGCATATTTGAACCGAAAAGGTATTTTAAATGTATTATTAAGTGAAGCTTTAATCTGTGCATTTTAATTACATTTATTTATGTTGAATTGGGAACCTTCGATTCCACTTTATTAAGATACAATATTTAATTGAAATACTTAGAACTGTGTAGGACTTTAATTTCCCCCTAGACAACTAAAATCAAATCTTAAAACACACCTCATAACTATGACCTACATTCACTGTGCACACATGTACAAATGTGTTAAATGTTGTGCATTACTGTGCCCAAAATACACTTTAATGCATTGTACTGCACATCTGTTTGACTGTAGTTGCAGCAAATAGAGAAAATGTATATTGACTTAAATCCATCTTTATCATTATTGAATATGTGTATTAATGTGTTGATGTTTTAGTATTTGTAAGGATTGGAGGGGATACAACAAATACTTATTTTCAAAGTTGTTTAAAAAAGCAAACAAGTGTTGTGTGTCTTTAAATAGGAGAGTACTTGGTATCCCTAGTCTTCACAGAGGTAAAGTGCTCTTCTTCAACAGCCTGGCTCCCCTCACTGTGTCCTGCTGTCCTAAACTCACATGTACTCTTGCTTTGTATTGTAGACTTAATATAGTGCAGGCAATTGTGCTTACAGTACTGTATATACAATTTGGTGGGATTCCTTCTTATACCAATAAACACATAATACTATCCCTATTGCACAAAAATGACTGAAATGTCCAATAAAGACTGAATAACAACCATAAAATGTAGGCAACACATTAATAATTCCAGAAAGTTCTGGTTTTCATTCAGTCTGAGCTCTTAATTACTTAACTAAACCCTTAATTGAACCAATAATTGGCTTTTTAATTGTTCTCGGCTCCTAAAAGTTTGCTTATAAAATGCTATAGTTAACTTGAACTGCAACTGTTTAAGAGCTGAAAACAATTAAAAAGGTCTAATTAAGCACATGCTGAAAGAATAGAATTATATAACTATTTTATTTATTTATACATATTTATTATAGTTGAACAAGTGTTGACATGTATATTAGTAATGCGATGTTAGAACCTTTTAAAAGTAGAATTTAATGTGTGCTGATGTGCTGGGGAGGCAAAATAAACGGATCCCTGGAGCCAGCATTACACTTGAGCCATCAACACCAGGCAGAAGGATATCTACATCATCAGATGGAAGGAAACGCAAATGGATGGAGACGCAGATGGATCACATTAGTTTACTGTAAAGCTACGTCTTAGTTGGTGCTTATCTTGGTGAGAGCCGAGTTCAAATCAGCATGAAGTTTTAACATCTACTCTCATGTAATGGAAATCATACCATAAACTGTAAGAGTTGCTGTAAACATCTTTAAAAGAATGGGATTTTCTTTTTTACAATATTGGCTTTTGAAAAACAGTAGACAACGCACTGGTGTGTTCATCTGAAAAGATATAAACTGTAAAACTATGCCCATTATACGTAGAAAAATATGGTCATTTTTTTTGTGAACTTACCACAGCACTCCATGAACGTTGATGGAGTATTGTGTTTCGTGAAGCAAGCAATATACTATGCTTTATTCCGTAGCTCCTGCAAGTAGTGTTGATTTTTATAAAAATGTTATTATTATTCAGAAACCTTCGCGTTATATTTTTTCTTTTATTTTTTACACTTATTTCTAGATATTTCAACACAGTAAACTTCAAAAATGGCATCCTTCCATTGTACCTACTTAGCAAGATAAATTATGAATGCAACATTGTATGCACAAAACATTATATTCCACACAGTATACTTATCTCTTCAGATAAATATACTCCAACCCCAACCCCAACCCCAAGCAACCCCCTTGTGTAACAATAAACACTTCTGGCTCATCTGCTTTGTATTAGGAGATGAAATCAAAAAAAGAAACTATTGAACACCACCAGAACGATACCCAGAAGTTCATATGCAGGGGAGAAAAAGCTATTGAATATTGTTCTGCAATGTTGCCATCTATTATTCTGCTTTCAGACTAATGCTGGGCAATTTGCCAAGCAATTTCAGGTAATTTAGCTGGTCCTAGGAATTGTGGGCGAGAGGCTATCTAGACAGAAAACAAAAATCTGTGTTTTAAACTGGATCCGTCTGTATGGCTCAGTGTTGATTTAAATGAAGGGAGTAACATGCCTTGGTAAGAAAAGAAAATGCCCTAGCCTCACAAAACAGGAGGCTGTCTGCATTCATACAGCAATGTGCAGTTTAAGACAGTCTCTGAGGACCCCACCAGCCTGGAATTGGAAGGCATGGTGGAGCAAGTCATTAAGGAAAAATGATGCTTAATAAAATTCAATACCTATGATTAATCCTTGGGGGGCCTGCAGCAATTTATAGTTTCAACAAACACGTTTTATATATTGAATGCAGTAATGAAATTTCAGAAGGAAGAGCGCATTGTGTCTGCAAAATCTGTTTAATGGCTGTTGCTTTTAAGATGCTAGTTTAGACATGAGCCCTTTCTCACTCTGTTTATTTTGTGTTCAAAGACTTGATATTCCCTACCATTCTAGCTGCCTAGAAACATACATTTGATTAAAATCTAAACATTTAAGAAGATTATATAGAATTAAAATTGAAAACCAAAAAAACTTTCTCAACCATATTGATGCTTGCCAGCATGACAGGTAAGGCAAACTAATTCTTGTTTGAGCATAACTCACATTCTAGCATTAATAATGCAGAATGGAGTTAAGATTGTTTGTGTTTTGTCATACACGTTGTTGTCTCATATAGAGCAAACTCAAGTATCTTTCAGGCTGAGTTCAGCCTATTAATCAGCATTTGATGGCATTTGGAGTTTCTTCTGAATGATGATTTTTGTATAAAAACAACTGAATATATAAGTGACCTGAAAATGATTTGCTGAATATGTTGCTTCCACTGCTGTTATTGAAAGTGTTTTGATATTGAGAGGTGAAGTTCCCCACCTGATCCTTGCTGTGTGTTGGGATGGGAAAACACCATGCCCCAGAATTCTAATCAGCCAATCAGAGAGCAGGATACTTAAATGTCTTATTGCTCTTCAGTATCTTTCCCTGCACACCCTCTGCCTTGTTTCAAGAGGAATACAGTGCTACCCCATTATAATGTGGTTGTTGGGGTCCATAATTATACAAATATTGGCATTTTTGTTTCCGAAATGATTTACAATGCCCACAAGCCAAATTAATATTGTTGCGTACCGTGGAAAATGAAGGAAGGAGACACACACAATTTGCAGGTACTCGAATCCACTGTTTATTGGGACGATTATTCCCGGCCCCTGTTAGCCTGGGCCACACCAAACAACAAAACAACAAACAGTTTTGCACTCCCACAGCAGCGCATTCACACAGCAGCTTGCCTCACTCAGCTCTGCCCGTGCCAGTGCTGCCAGATCTAAAAAATGAAAATATCGTATTGGAGCCTCAAAATTATTGTATTTCACAAGAAATTATCATACATCCCAAAAATTAAAGAACACAACACAACCAACAAATCATTGACGACCTGCTGGAGCAACAGCCAATCACTGAGACGATGTAAATGGTTCATTATTGTCGTCTCCTATCTCTTCCCAATGACAGGAAATGAAAAAAAGGATCTACTATGAATTTATTTTTTCCAATGCGAGTACTCTATGGATCTTCCTGAATTATTGTACATTTTGACTACTTTCACAATTATCTATCATACATCGCAAATGTTCCAAATTATCATATGTCTGGCAGCACTGGCCCGCGCTGATGTGGACGCCCACCTATATGCTTCCATGTCCCCGCCTCCATGTTGACATTCCTGCAGAAACCAAGCGAATAAAGCAGTCTAATTTATTGTCTTTAGCAAAGAGCAACCCTCTTTAAAGTCAATCTTATCAAGAAAACCTCTTAGTTTTTCTTCGTCTTTTAGCCATCCATGCAATGTAGATTCTGTAACATTCTGTCTTTTGAAACTGCTGCTTCAGTTTCACCTTTTTTCACTCTGTCCACCTGTGACAGAGATCGAATGATTCTTGGTGTTAGATCTCCCTCCCGACCTGTGAGGGCGCTGCATAAAAGGAACAGAGCACCCTTAACTAAATGGCATGACAATTTATTCCTTAGGGTAGGTGGAAGTCGGTCATTTAGGAAGGCGGTGGAGCTATGGTACCCAAACTCAATGACTCCGACGGGAAATGGCGTGGCATCTGAGGATTGGAGGAGCAGATGCGCTCATTAACCTAGGGGCCATGAGCGAGGGTATAAATAGGGGTCGTAGTGTAAGTGATCTGTTCCTTTGTAAATGGTTAGATCAAACCTAGAAGGAGACCACTGTGATAAGAACCGTGAGTGTTGTGTTTGTTTTGTTTTCTAAAGACTACTAACACTATCTGGAGCTGCAGCTGCAAGCCAGCAACAAACCCGGACACCAGCACTTCCCTGTATTCACAACGTACTGTCTTTTCACCACGAGCGCTAGTTTCACGCACTAAGTAAACATTGTGTTTGTGTTCTGTGTTACGTGTGGGTGAGGAAAGAACTTGGACTTTTGCTATTGGTTTTGGGTCAAACCCGAGGATTACAAACTAAGTGATAGACGTCGTTGTATCACTTCCATCATTCATTATTTACAGGTGTTCGCCCTAAGGCTCTGGACATTGTCTAATAAATCAATAAATACCCTTGCACCTGGAAATCATTGTCTGTCTGCTCTGCACTACACACACCTGTAACCACTCACCACTTTGCCACACCACCACATCAAGTTTTATTTTAACAGAGAAAGATTTTAGTTTTTTTTTGCTGTCTGTCATGCTTCGTACTGTATATCTGGAACATTCACCCAATGTTTGCCAGTGAAATTGCGTTATAGGGGAAATGGGAGCCATGACCTTACCACAACCGCTTCCACACTATAACAGGTCACGTTATAATGCGGTAGCACTGTACTTGTTTTCTTGTTTTAGTGCCTTGTAACTCCCACTGTCTTTTCAACGTATAAAGCTACCATGCAGCCCTCTATATTCTAAAGTAAGGACACAATTCAATAAACTGTATTGCAATTCATCAACTTTTCACACAGCTTTTCACTATCTGCATTCAGTGTTTGGGTGGACATCATTCAGATAAAAACAATCTTCTGCAGACATCTTCTACCTGTATATGTCATCAATCTCCTCTTACCGCATATCAGTAGTTGGATTCTGGGATGTTTTCATTCCTTCAAGTCACACAATGTCATGATTCTTGATTTTTCCTGTTGCAATATTCAAATAAAATATATAGGCCTATATGGTGAGCACAGTGCCGCTATCCATGTGTGAATGGGTTTGCCTCTTAATGTGCATACATTATTTCTTAATAGTTTCTAAGAAAGTGGCCACATCCTGTTACAAGTGTCTGAGATGAATGGATGATCATTTTAGTGAAGCATAAATAAAGTAACAGACCTGCATCCATAAACCAATTTATTTCATTTATTTCATAAATACATAGGACTGGAGTGAAGCAGCCCCAACACCTTGGAGTCAGTAAGGTGTAGCCTGATATACGCATCATACACATGGGATGGGTCATACTCAAAAAACACTCAATCGTATAATAATAGACGTATCCGCACAACCCAACACCACATGACAAGCATGACAGTAAACATAGACACAATGAAGTGTTCTTACCTTTGTATACCAGTAAGTTAGTGGTAAGCAGATGTGTCAGCCTCACAAAGAGCACAGCGTGTGGTTTTCACTAACTCTACTGTGCAGAATAAGTGAATTTTTTCTATGTGTAAATATCGGGACTTTCTACCTATGCGGGACAGGACGCGGGACATTTGCTAGGAAATTAGGACTGTCCCGACCATATAGGGACTGTATGTAAATATCTTAAAATGATTTAGAGATATCTTTAAATATTTGAAGATATTGTCAAAGATATCTTCAAATATTTAGAGATATCTGGAAATCATTTAAAGATATCTTCAAATATTTAGAGATATCTGGAAATCATTTAAAGATATCTTCAATATTTAGAGCTATCTATAATTTGGATCTCTAAATGATCACTTGGCTTGCCATATGTTCCTGCTTTTATTTAGCACCACATGCTTCTTTTTGTAGGTTCTGGAACCCTGACTAGTCTCCTTGGATGAGTAGTGTTGTGGCTAACGGCAGGAAGAGCAAAGTCAGGAGTCTGAGATTGCAGTTAAATGTTTTTATGTACACTTTTATTACCAAACTCAATGAAATCAACAAAATTAAAAACAAAATCACCCAAGCAGTGCTGTCTTGGTGTGTGGGATCAAGAGAACAAGCACCCGCAACTCTTGAATCCCTAAACTAACTACTGGGAAGCTGTCTCTCCAAGCTATTTCTTTATATAGGTGGCCAGACTACATTAATTGCCAATCCAATGAGGCCAGGCCTCCCATTCAAACACACATTTCCACATGCTTGGTTCACCTGCCCAATTGGAGGGTGATGTATGCAGCATTGATATTGCAAGGATGGGTTTCCAACCCAATCCATGCCAAAACCACACACAATATAACAATAATTATAAACAACATTTACACGTGCTGTCTCCTACCCTGCCACAGTCTTGCCTTGTTAAAAAATGTTCAATGATCACTTCAGGAAGAGCATTGTTCTGTGGTTCCTCTGAGTTGACATGTTCAGAACCATTCACAACGGTAAAATATTTGAATAAGCAGCTAGAAGCAAAATTGACAAATGTATTCTTAAATGGCATAGGCAATGTATAGAGCAGGTGTTTAAAACCCACATTGTTCACATTTAACATTACAATTAAAATCAAGTAATAACACCAGAGGAGTTCCAGTATGAGACAGTAATATCTAGCTGCATCCTCAAAGTGATACACACTCAGACATTACAATGCCTGGTACAGTAACCCTGTGGAGACTGATAGCCATTAGAGAGCATGCCAACAACAGAGAAATATTTTCATTTCTTCAAAATGATCACTGTTTCTGGGCTGTTAAGGGCTAGGAGAACCTAGGGAGAAAGGAATATTTAGTGAGGCATAAAAAACAGTTATAAAACTAATAAAAACAATAAATCAAGGCAGAAGCGGGATATTTACATATTTTCAGTCTCAAACTTGCACACATCTCTTCAGCAGAAGCTGGTTATTGAATGAATAATAGTACACAGCACTATCGGTATTATGACACACATGTTCTACTACTTGATGCTGCACTCTATGGCACAATGTGGTAATGGTGTCAAATATTAGCTGCAAATTCCAAGTGCATTGTTGCTGCGATTCAAAATACAATATTTGCATTTGTTGGCGAAGAAGGGGCTGATATAAGGATAGGCGCAGAGCAATCAATTGCGGCTGCAAAATTCAAATTGCATTGCGGCCACTTAGTATTAAAGATCCCCGCCCCATTCCATGCTCTTGTCTTCATTTGAATATATTTCAATATCATTTAAATGGATTAATAATGGCAAAGTGCTAATTTAATAGCGGGTGCAGAACGGCAGGTGAAAACCATTCTTTACATAAGCTGCATTTTTTGTGACTGTTCCACTTATGCTAGCTTAACACTTTTTTGGCAGCAATATGGGTGTTTTGCAGCCGCAAATCACTTTGCACGTATCCTTATGTGGCAGGTCACCACTATGCTTGTTTATTCTTTTGTAATTGATGTTTTTGTTTTAGGACGGCCCCCCTGATTGTCCTTCCTTTCCCATCCTCCAATCAAAGATGTTGATTCGCCTCACCTGGATCTTTTTAAAGGCTGGGTTCCTGGGCAGCAGGGGAATGGAATGTAGAGATGTCGGGGTGGCGTGTATGTGTATTTCTTGAAGCTGCTAACGATTGTTTGACGTAATTCGTTTTTTTATATAAACTTTGCTATCCCACTAGGATTGACCCTCCTACTTTTAATGTCTATGTCCCAAATAAACATTGTATGCCTTTTTATTCTGGTCTGTGTGCCTTTTCTCCTCTGGTTACATCTCAGTTATGTACCACTGCCCTATAAAACAAACCTGTGAGAAACTTTGAATTATAGAGAGCTTAACTGGATGTGTTAATTAAAATCACTCAAATTCTCAGTGGCGTAGTCAGGCTACTGATTTTGATCCAGTGCCCAAGGTGTCCTTACATCAGCCCTTAAATGTACTGGCTATGCAGGCGTTATTCTTGTGGTGCTCCATATCAAGGCATGTTGTAACAACACTGTCATAATGTAAGCCCCTAAATACTAAATATTTATATTTTTAAAGTACTGTACCCCTGATTGGTACTATATATTATCACTGCCTCTACTATAGTGCTGAGGATTTTTTTGGCTCTATCCTTGTCCTTGTCTCGTAATTTATGATGTCACAGAAACCTGATGAAATTGTTTTCCTGTAACTCACTGAAGAGACCCATCTATTATTTTTTATAATACATGGATACCCTTGTGATGATAATATTAAAGAAGATCATTTTTTCATGTATCATGTATTCTCATTTTGTTGATCATTAGAATATTTCTGTACTGCGGGTGTTGTCGAGTGATTGAGAACGAGACATTTTGTGCTTGAATTGAAAGTGATCGTCTCGAGGAGTTGAATGGGTCAAAGTTCAAGTATATTTTCCTCTCGAGGAATTATCACTTTTTGACGTCACTACTGTGGTGCCTTTTTTTCGAATGGCTCAGGATACAAATATATCCTTCATCCATGTATGTCAGATCCTTGTATGTCAAATAAATTAATTTTTTCAGGAACGGCAAAAAACTGTTTAAGAAAAACCTCTTATCTCAATTTAAACTTGCAGAGAGCATAAGAACATAAGAACATAAGAAAGGTTACAAATGAGAGGAGGCCATTTGGCCCATCTTGCTCGTTTGGTTGTTAGTAGCTTATTGATCCCAGAATCTCATCAAGCAGCTTTTTGAAGGATCCCAGGGTGTCAGCTTCAACAACATTACTGGGGAGTTGGTTCCAGACTCCCACAATTATCTATGTAAAAAAGTGCCTCCTATCTTCTGTTTTGAATGCCCCTTTATCTAATCTCCATTTGTGACCCCTGGTCCTTGTTTCTTTTTTCAGGTCAAAAAGGTCCCCTGGGTTGACAATGTCAATACCTTTTAGAATTCTGAATGCTTGAATCAGATCATCGCGTAGTCTTATTTGTTCAAGACTGAATAGATTAAATTATTTTAGCCTGTTTGCATATGACATGCTGTGACAGAAATATAATGAGTTTTGGTTGTAAATCCCCCCCCCCACTGTGAGAGTGCTAAGCAGCGATAGTGAAAGACTTTGGACGGGCTGGCCTGACAGTTCTTTCCCCGGGCCGGGAAGTCGGTCAGTCTAGAAGAAGGCGAGTCTCTGTTGCAGGAACGTCTTGACCCGGAAGGTAAACGATGTAGCAGCTGCAGACAGTAGAGACAGCTGCAATCACTTACCAAAGGGTCATGCGTAATGGCATAAAGGGGACGGAGGATCGTAAATCTTTTCCTTCGCTTGGTTCAGAAACGACAAGGAACTGGAAGGACCAGGAAAGATTCCCATTTGTATTGTACCGCAGGAAAAGAGTTTGTGAGTGTTTTGTTTGTTTGTCGTTGTTAGTAATTGTCTTTTGTTTTTGGGAAAATCACTAGACGGCTAACACGTCTCCTGAGCTTTCGCCTTGGGCCAGCACTACCTGGAGCAACACTACACCCCAGTCACTGTTTAATTATTATCACCCACCCCGAGCCCTACTGCACGCACCCAGGACTGGGGACCATGTTAGTATATTGTGGGACGGATATTTGTGTTTATTGTTTGGGACTGTAACCCTGTTGTTATTTACTCTGTGCTCTACACATTGCTGTGTATTGCCGGGGATTGTTATTTGGTCACCAGACCTGGATACAATTAAAAACTGTTCCAAACTGGATTATAACTCTCTGTGTTTCATTACTGTACTCACATCACCCCTGCACCTGCACGTACCAATTACCACTTTGCCACACATGCCCTTTAAACCAGGAATAATTCTGGTCGCTCTTCTTTGCACTCTTTCTAGAGCAGCAATATCCTTTTTGTAGCGAGGTGACCAGAACTGTGCACAATAGTCTAGATTATTTAAATTTAACACTTTTCACTATATATCCAAGCATTTTGTTGGCCTTTTTTATAGCTTCCCCACATTGTCTAGATGAAGACAATGTGGGGACAATGTGGGTCAACATAAACTCCTAGGTCTTTTTCATAGTTCCCTTCTTCAATTTCACTATCTCCCATATGATATTTATAATGCACATTTTTAATGCCTGCATGCAATTCTTTACACTTTTCTCTATTAAATTTCATTTGCCATGTGTCTGCCCAATTCTGAATGCTGTCTAATTCATTTTGAATGACCTTTGCTGCTTCAACAGTGTTTGCCACTCCTCCTATTTTTGTGTTGTCTGCAAATTTAACGAGTTTGCTTACTATACCAGAATCTAAGTCATTAATGTAGATTAGGAAGTGCAGGGGACCTAATACTGATCCCTGTGGTACTCCACTGGTTACCTTGCTCCATTTTGAGGTTTCTCCTCTAATGAGTACTTTCTGTTTTCTACATGTTAACCACACCCTAATCCATATGCATGCATTTCCTTGAATCTCTACTGCGTTCAGTTTGAGAATTAATCTTTTATGTGGGACTTTGTCAAAAGCTTTCTGGAAATCTAAATAAACCATGTCATATGCTTTGCAATTATCCATTGTCGATGTTGCATCCTCAAAAAGATCAAGCAGGTTAGTTAGACACAATCTCTCTTTTTTAAAACCATGCTGATTGTCTCCCAGGATACTGTTACCATATAGGTAATTTTCCATTTTGATCTTATTATAGTTTTCATAAGTTTACATATAATAGAAGTCAGGCTTATTGGTCTGTAGTTACCTGGTTCGATTTTGTCTCCCTTTTTGTGGATTTTGTGGTATTACTGTGTCAAGATACTGTTGCATGATCTTAGTTAGAGGTTTGTAAATAACTTCTTTCATTTGTTTGAGTACTATTGGGAGGATCTCATCCGGTCCAGGGGATTTGTTTATTTTAAGAGCTCCTAGTTCCTTGAACACTTCTGCCTCTGTTATGCTAAAGTTATTTAAAACTAGATAGGAACAGGTCACCATGTGGGGCATGTTGTCCGTGTCCTCCTTTGTAAAAACCTGTGAAATGTAATCATTTAATATATTTGCTATTTTTTTTATCTTCATCTATGATGTTGTCATTTGTATCTCTAGACATTTTACTTCCTCCTTGAATGTTCTTTTGCTGTTGTAATATTGGAAAAACCTTTTGGAATTGGTTTTAGCCCCCTTGGCAATGCTCTTGGCTTTCTGCTTCCTTTTTGACTTGCGCTTGCAGTTTCAAGTACTCTTTCTGTGTACTTTGTTCTTGGTCCCTTTTAAATGCTCTGTAAAGTGCCTCTGAATATTTTTTTAATTGATCTATTAAACAGTTTTGGCCATTTTGTTTTAGATTTTGATTTGTCTACTTTTGGGATGTATTTGGATGTATTGGAATCCAGCGAGGTAGTTGACATTAATGTTGACATACAAGGTTTATTCATGACGGTGTACTATCCAATTGAAATACAAGGTTAAGTCACATGGTGTTTAAATCAACTTTATTAGTTGTTGAGTTATGAGACATTAACAGGAGACAGAAATAGATGAGAGCGTTTTATTCATGTAAAAAAATAAAAGTGCCAAATAAAAGTGCCAAAAAATTACATACAAGGTTTTGTCATGACACTGATGATATACAAAAAGTATATAGATTTTTTTTTTAAATTTATCGTGCAACTATTCAAATCCAAAAACACAGAATAACTACCCAAATTGCACTGTTCCAAATTAAGCAGTGTTGCTAAAATGATGTGGTTACTTGATCTATGGAAAGATAGTCTCTGAATTCAGTTGTTTAATTAGCACTTAAACCCTCTGGAAAATGTCAAACTACACATGTGTATATAAATCCGTTGTCATTAATCTCACTGTAAGATATTATGCACAGTGCACATCAGGTTTTATGCTATTTGTAATGGTGCAGGGGATACTGGAAAACATTAGGTTACAGATGCAACCCTGGTTCTCTGAAAGAGAAGATTGAAACGTTCCCTTTCAATTCGATGAAGACAACCAACAGTACTTTTGGGAAAAGTATGCCAAAGCCATCGTGAGGGAGCGTGAGCGGAGACAGCAGATGAGGGATGTCTTGAGACCTCAAAACCAGAGTTAGCGCTGCAAGCGTGCAACCTCAAGGACCCTTGTGCCTAATGAAGGCATAGAGGGATCTACCACATTAATTCGGTAGAATCTGGTGAAAGTAGCCCAGCTAGCCACAGTACATATGTCAGTCAATGAGGCTTCTCTAAAGAAAGCCCATGATGTAGCCACTCCTCTGGTAGAATGCGCGACCACCCGCCCAGATGGGGGTAGGTCGGCATTAGTGTATGCAGTAGAAACCATGTCCACAATCCATTGAGACAGCCGCTGCTTTGAGAGGGCCTGACCCAGGGTCCTTACACCATGACAGACGAAGAGCTGGTCAGATTGACGCAGAGCTCTCATTCTGCCAACATAATATCTCAATGCCCTCTGGTCATACACCAATCTTGAAAATACCTCCATTTATAGGCGTACAATGACCTTGTGGAGGAGGCCCTAGCGTTCTGCAGTGAACTAATGACCGCATCTGAGACAGATGGCTCATTTCAGGGACCTGCAGACTCCTCTACCCTTCCAGACTGCACCCCAACCTAAGTTGGATGCGTCTGTCATCACCACTTGATGGCTGTGGATCACCACATCCTTACACCTTCGTGCATGTGAGAGGTTTGCCTCCACCAGCGCAGGGCTTCCCAGCATACGTGAGACACGGTCAGCTGACGGTGTCTGTTGTGTTTGGGATGTAGCCGGAAGGCATTGAGCCATGCCTGAAGCGGGCTCATATGGAGTAATCCCAGCTGGAGGACTGATTGCATGTCAAGCAATGCAGCCTTGTCCTCAGCAGGGACTCTCGCTTGGGACAGCCAAAGCTGCCTGCGAGCCACTACAGGACTTGCCAGGCTCCGGCCCAGAGCTTGCCCAGGGCATTCTTGAAACCAGTTGCAGTTCTGAAGCCACCGGTTCAGGGAGGGGCGCCGACTGCAGTATGCCATCTAAGTACGTCATCAAGAGACCTCCCGTGTTGGCCAGGCACGTGACCTGTGCTTCTGCCGCATATGCCTTTTTCAAGTGGGTCTCCGTTACTAATGGTCAATGCAGGGTCTTTAGGTAAACCCCTTACTGGAGGGGCTCGCACCAGGGCCGCGATGGTCGAGTCCACTGGTGGGAATTCCACTAAGCCTAGCGCCGCCGCGCCTTCTAAGGAAGCCAGCAGGGCTGGGAACATCGGAAAGGGCTGGAGGCGGGAACAGGGAACATCGGAAAGGGCTGGAGGCGGGGCAATGCTGCCTGCATCTTAAAGACAGACCGGCGAGGTTTAGACACTCCTGTCCAAGGTACCTGCAGGAACTTGGGGGCTCCCTCTACAAGTGTCGGGATCGAGCTTTGTCTCGGAACTGGGACCCGTCTCAAAGGTCAGTTTCTGGACCTGTCCTGCTCCTCCTGATGGAAACAGCCACCTTCCCAGGAGGCCGTGATTGAGATTGTGTCCTGATGCTCCTCAGCCATAATGATGTCCAGCTGTGAAGTGTCCTGGGTGACCACCGGTGATGGTGGGGTCAGCTCAGTGGCAGGTGTTATTGGCGGAGCCTATATCTTAAAGCACTAGGTCTTTATCATCCAGAAATCAAAGAATCTCATGACCCCATTTTTGTCACAGGTCAAGTTGCTGTTAGATTTTTCCCTAGGAGTTTTCAAAACACTGAAAACATGAAGTTGCAAGCTGAAAATGTATATGAGTTATATAAGTTGTGGTGGATTCTTTCTCAACACAAAGGGGCTAAGTGATGTTTGGACTACACAACAGCATGGTAAGTTGTGATCGGTATATTGCAAATAGTCCCGAATGTAACCACGTGTCTATGTTTGCGCAATTAAATAATATGGTTAGTATAAAAATGCACATCAGAACAATGTATTTGCAATTGCGAAGCTGCAAGGTTAACGTCCTCCATGTTTAACAATTCTGTATACATCTGTAACCAGTTAAGAACTGGGATGAGTGTAGGGAAAGTGCAATGGTTGCATTCTGTTACCCCGAGCTTGCTGCACCAGCTGCTCTTGGCTGCTGTCTTTCTGAAGTCACACGCAGCTTTTAGAGAAATGCCGTCTCCAAATCTTGCAGTGCAGCACAGTGAAGAGCTTGAAAACACAACAATGCTTGAAAACACAACCCAACATTCCATAATGTTTCCAAGGACGCTGTGTGGTCCAGTGGTTAAAGAAAAGGGCTTGTAACCAGGAGGTCCCCGGTTTAAATCCTGGCTCACTCACTACCTCATTGTGTGATCCTGAGCAAGTCACTTAACCTCCTTGTGCTCGGTCTTTCGGGTGAGACTGATGTATAGTTCACACACCCTAGTCTCTGTAAGTTGCCTTGCATAAAGGCATCTGCTAAATAAACAAATACAGTACACTCTCACTATAACAAACCTGTTGGGGCCCAAGCATTTTGTTATATCGAGGGATTTGTTATAGCGAAAGGACCATCAAAATGAACGACAAACTGTTGAAGTAATTAAATGAGAGGAGATTGTGAATAAAAGCAGAATTACATGTACCTGTTTGTCTCATGTATGCAGTATTCTGCCTTTGCTTTATCCTATTCGTTAAAGAATTAAAACACAGTACAAAAAGCAGAAATCCCGAAATGAAGCAGAACTTTTATTCAAAATCAGTCTGACATGAATTGTTTCAAAGCGCACCAAATCTTAATCCAACATGCAATAATCCCAAACTGAGGTTTTATTCCAAATCAACTCAACATGAAGTTCATCAGATCCTCAAGTTTTTTTTTCTTTAATCAATTTTGCTTTGTCGCATTGTTGCTGAACAAGCCAAAAAAAAAAAGTGTTTTTTTGACAACCTATATTCACACCAGAGACATGCCTGCGTTACTGCTTTTTTTCAAACAGTCAATATAGTTTCCAGCTTTGTTGCAACATGAAATGATTTTCATTTCAGAGGCATAGTTACACAGCGCACGCTTCTTATTAAGACACAAGAGTTGGTTTCACTGAGGAAGTGGCATCCTGTGCTACAGACTGGGAAGTTGACAGTGTGTGTTTATATTATCTTTTTTAATTTTTTTAATTTGGCGTCCAGGGGCCAGGTTCGTTATAATGAAGGGCGTTATAGCAAGGGTGTACTGTAATAATAACACTTGCAATGCATTGACTTAAAGTTATGACTTTAAGGCTATGATATTATTATTTATTGATTTAATTTTGTTTGTTTGTTTGTTATTATTATTATTATTATTATTATTATTAATTAATTATGTATTTATTTCTTAGCAGATGCCCTTATCCTGGGCGATTTACAATTGTTACAAAATATCACATTACGAAATATCACATTATTAAATATTACATTACAGAATGTCACATTAAGAGCAGTACAATAAAATCAGCAGCAAATAAGATCAAATTCAAATAACAGCAAAATTAAGAACACAGTAAATAATTATATTTAAGAGCGAATTCGACTAAGAGCAGTTAACCTTTATAAAGTTTTATTTTACTTTATTATTTCTTTGATCACCAATTGCCATGACAACACACCACACTCATTGATGTATGTATTCATGTACTTATTTTAAGGTAATAAATAAACAAAATTGTCTAGGGATTGTTTTTAAAATTATTGTTATTATTTTACATCGCATTAAATTGTGTGTGTGTGTGTGTGTGTGTGACGTTACTCAGCAGCCCTAGAAGAACGCGTACCTCCGCGATTCTGTGCAGAATTGCAGAACTACGGAAATCTGCGCTATAAGTTAACACGACCAATGTAGATTTTGGGCTGCGTATTGCCAGCCTTTACTAATAGTTAGCGAACTATTCGGCATTCAATGGACTCTTCGTAAGTAAGTGAATAAATAATACAAATATTTAAAATGTAATAAAATGGTAGAAATGGTAGAAAGAACGTAAACACCGCACCATCTCAAAGGGTATACTCTTCAGTCCGTTGACCTCTCTCCCCTCACCTCACGTTTGCACTTACCACCGTACCATTCCAGCTTCACTTCCCTAATCACATGCTGTTTGTCAGCTGTTTTCGTTCACGTCCGCCTGACGGGAGTGTTTCCTTCAGAAACACACAACCTGATCTGGAAACGACGAGCGACCTAAACCCCAGGTAATTGCAACTGATAAAAACAGGGATAATTTAAGTGCAAATATATAATTAACAGACCCGTTCACTTACACGAAGGCACTCTGTGGCATAATAATAAGGTATCTGTGCAATGTTTAAAATGATTGAAAAGTCGACAGGGCCTCGACTTCTGCCTTTTTGTATCATGTTGTATTGCAGTACTGCTCTATAGGACCGGGCAGATAACCATATATGCAGGGTTTGTAATTTAAAAACAGCTTTAGATATTTAAGCGCAGTGTGTATGTGTTACAGTAACTTTTGCATTGTTTAATTATTCGAATCGATATGTAAAATGACAACTACTGTACTATATCGTGTATTTGGATTATTGTACTGTAAAGTAAATGTTGACATGTGCATATATACATCTAACTGATTACTCTATATATCACAAGTAATACTTAAAATTAGGGCAATAATGCATAAAGGCTTCGGGTCTAACGTACTGTAAAGTTGATATTGCTTATGTTAATAGTGCTTTAATAAAATACTGTTTTGTTTGAAAAATTAAACATTTCTAAATATAACATTTAAAATAAACACTGTTATCGTCTTTATTCTTTTGCGTAACTACAAATCTACATGTGATCAGTTTGATGGCTAATAGTATAGTAGGCTGTACCACATCAATAAAGAACCAATGAAGTACTGTACATAAGGTTAGATAGGCCTACAGATCCACTCCCTGCTGTTTAAG
The DNA here is from genome assembly GCF_902713425.1 of Acipenser ruthenus. NCBI lineage: Eukaryota > Metazoa > Chordata > Actinopteri > Acipenseriformes > Acipenseridae > Acipenser > Acipenser ruthenus. The sequence continues at coordinate 5,171,886 of NC_081191.1, forward strand.
TGGCTCACTCTAGCATGTCATTATGGGAGGAAGTTGAAAGAAGTTGAACATAAGAGCTATGTGGTTATTTACGTGCTTTCTCAAGCCATTGATGCCAATAAAATAATATTATACAGATCTGAAATAATGTTCCTTGGAGCAGGCTAAAAAAATTTTGTAGGAGCACTGTTGAAGCCCATGTCACATGGTTAATTAGCTTGAATGAATAAGCTGGGCTTCAAATACACATGTGCTTATGGTTAGGGCTTTAACTTTGCGTTGTTTATTTATTAAAGGTGGGCCCAAATACTCCAACATATCACTCAGCTTTTAAAGAAACATCAGCATTTGGATTCTTCATTGAAAAGTTGTGAAACCTGTGAATGTTTTATGGGCTTTCTGTTTATAGGCTTTTTTTTTTTTTTTTTAGTTTGCTTGTTATTTTTTTGTTGCTAAATAAAGCCCTTGTTTTTAACAGAAGTTTGATACATTTGGACTATTGTGTACATTGTAACACACCCAGAGCATGTGAGCAGAGTGGAGCTCACAGCTCAAAACCAGAGCATGTGAGCAGAGTGGAGCTCACAGCTCCAAACCAGAGCGTGTGAGCAGAGTGGAGCTCACAGCTCCAAACCAGAGCGTGTGAGCGGAGTGGAGCTCACAGCTCCAAACCAGAGCGTGTGAGCGGAGTGGAGCTCACAGCTCCAAACGAGAGCGTGTGAGCGGAGTGGAGCTCACAGCTCCAAACCAGAGCGTGTGAGCGGAGTGGAGCTCACAGCTCCAAACCAGAGTGTGTGAGCAGAGTGGAGCTCACAGCTCCAAACCAGAGCGTGTGAGAGGAGTGGAGCTCACAGCTCCAAACCAGAGCGTGTGAGCGGAGTGGAGCTCACAGCTCCAAACCAGAGCGTGTGAGCGGAGTGGAGCTCACAGCTCCAAACCAGAGCGTGTGAGCGGAGTGGAGCTCACAGCTCCAAACCAGAGCGTGTGAGCGGAGTGGAGCTCACAGCTCCAAACCAGAGCGTGTGAGCGGAGTGGAGCTCACAGCTCCAAACCAGAGCGTGTGAGCGGAGTGGAGCTCACAGCTCCAAACCAGCTCCAAACCAGAGCGTGTGAGAGGAGTGGAGCTCACAGCTCCAAACCAGAGCGTGTGAGCGGAGTGGAGCTCACAGCTGAAAACCAGAGCGTGTGAGCGGAGTGGAGCTCACAGCTCAAAACCAGAGCGTGTGAGCGGAGTGGAGCTCACAGCTCCAAACCAGAGCGTGTGAGCGGAGTGGAACTCACAGCTCCAAACCAGAGCGTGTGAGCGGAGTGGAGCTCACAGCTCCAAACCAGAGCGTGTGAGCGGAGTGGAGCTCACAGCTCCAAACCAGAGCGTGTGAGCGGAGTGGAACTCGCAGCTCCAAACCAGAGCGTGTGAGCGGAGTGGAACTCGCAGCTCCAAACCAGAGCGTGTGAGCGGAGTGGAGCTCACAGCTCCAAACCAGAGCGTGTGAGCGGAGTGGAGCTCACAGCTCCAAACCAGAGCGTGTGAGCGGAGTGGAGCTCACAGCTCCAAACCAGAGCGTGTGAGCGGAGTGGAGCTCACAGCTCCAAACCAGAGCGTGTGAGCGGAGTGGAGCTCACAGCTCAAAACCAGAGCGTGTGAGCGGAGTGGAGCTCACAGCTCCAAACCAGAGCGTGTGAGCGGAGTGGAGCTCACAGCTCCAAACCAGAGCGTGTGAACGGAGTGGAGCTCACAGCTGAAAACCAGAGCGTGTGAGCGGAGTGGAGCTCACAGCTAAAAACCAGAGCGTGTGAGCGGAGTGGAGCTCACAGCTGAAAACCAGAGTGTGTGAGCGGAGTGGAGCTCACAGCTCCAAACCAGAGCGTGTGAGCGGAGTGGAGCTCACAGCTCCAAACCAGAGCGTGTGAGCGGAGTGGAGCTCACAGCTCCAAACCAGAGCGTGTGAGCGGAGTGGAGCTCACAGCTCCAAACCAGAGCGTGTGAGAGGAGTGGAGCTCACAGCTCCAAACCAGAGCGTGTGAGCGGAGTGGAGCTCACAGCTCCAAACCAGAGCGTGTGAGCGGAGTGGAGCTCACAGCTCCAAACCAGAGCGTGTGAGCGGAGTGGAGCTCACAGCTCCAAACCAGAGCGTGTGAGCGGAGTGGAGCTCACAGCTCAAAACCAGAGCGTGTGAGAGGAGTGGAGCTCACAGCTGAAAACCAGAGCGTGTGAGCGGAGTGGAGCTCACAGCTCCAAACCAGAGCGTGTGAGCGGAGTGGGGCTCACAGCTCAAAACCAGAGCGTGTGAGAGGAGTGGAGCTCACAGCTGAAAACCAGAGCGTGTGAGCGGAGTGGAGCTCACAGCTCCAAACCAGAGCGTGTGAGCGGAGTGGAGCTCACAGCTCAAAACCAGAGCGTGTGAGAGGAGTGGAGCTCACAGCTCCAAACCAGAGCGTGTGAGAGGAGTGGAGCTCACAGCTCCAAACCAGAGCGTGTGAGAGGAGTGGAGCTCACAGCTCCAAACCAGAGCGTGTGAGAGGAGTGGAGCTCACAGCTGAAAACCAGAGCATGTGAGCAGAGAACGAAAAGCTAAACTCGCGCCACCACTATATTGCATTCTCTTTTTGAGCTGGTACAACTCCAAAAGGATACTTGCTATTACTTATAGTATAGTCTTATACTCAGGGCTTAAATTCAGCCCATGCTGTCCTGAGCTGAGCTCCGGTAAATATTTCTGCATCTTGACTTCAGCCTGAGGCTGTTCTGTAGTGAAAACAATAGGAAATACAACTTCACCATGAATAATTATGAACTTTTATTTTCAGAGGGATTGTAGCAATTTATTTTCATGGCATTTATAACGGGTGAAAATATTTACGTACAGTATATGGAGAGCAGCATAACAGGAGCACCATTTCTGTATCTGTATGTGTGCATCTGCCCTTCCTTTTCCTGGCTGTTGCTAGTGCTGTGTGTGTGTGTGTGTTCGTGCGTGTATCATGTGCAACTGTAAATGACTTAACTGCTGTGTAAATTTGACGCAATGTATTTGCTTTGTTTCCGTGATTTAAATAAGTCAGTACTATCGGCAGACATGAAACAACATATCGGTTTGGTTGCCTGAGTGTACAAGCTTAACTACAGTTGTCCCGCGTTATACCGCCCCCCTTTATATCGCCACCCCGCTGTCCGCCATCCGCCAACTTCCCCAGCCAAGCAAACGTTAATATAAGCATTGTAGTTTCCCTTATTGTAGTGCTAGCAAAATAATCATGGCCATTTAAAACAACAAAGTTATGTAGTTAACCTTTGACTTGCTTTCCTAATTCGTTGTTAACTAAACGTTCATACCAATGTCATCAACACTCCCGCTCCCAAAGCAAAACAGAAAGTACAACATGGTGAGTTGACCCTACATTTAACACCAGAGCAAAAGAAAAAAATCTGCATGTATGTATCTGAAAATAAGAAAGCAAGACATTGCAAATGTTTTCTCGCCTATGTGACGCATGATATACTGTTAATCGAAGGACAATTGGAGACATTGTAATGGGTAAAAACAAATGGCTTACCTTGATGGAGCAGGTCGATTTGTTTAACCTGAAAAAGGCTCGACACAGTCTAAAATAAGTGACTTTTAAAAACCACAGTGTGTGTGTGTGTGTGTCTGTGTCTGTGTGTGTTTTTTACCCTCACTATAACGCCACCCTCGCTTATTGCCCATTTTTGCCCATGGCTCTTACCAGGCGGTATAAAGAGGGTTGACTGTAGTTTGAAACATTATAACGAATGGCCTGAGAAACAATTTAGAACACTGTCAGCACTAGTTTTATGAAAAACTTTTTATTTTTTTATAGTAATTTGTGAATCTAAAACCGAGAGCCTGTCTTTTTATAGCAATTCACTTTACTTAATGTGTTGGGATTTGCACCTGTGGTTGATTCATGCATCTGCCTTATTGGAGTTTTACTTAAGTGTACTTGTATGTAATTTCCTAGTTGGCGACTGAAACATAAAAACAAAACGTCTAAAAAATGCTTATAAAACCTGTGAACAAAATGTTTTGGTTTAAAATAAAATAAATGTAATTGCTTTAAATAATCCCGTTTTTTTTTTTTTTTTTTTTGTGGGGGGTGGATTAGTGGCGGTTGGGCTCCAGGAAATATTCCATGAGAATTTAAGCCCTGCTTATATATTACTAACAATCATCAAGGTAGTCATCACTTTTCCAGTAACCACAGCAACAGTGAGCGTCTGTTTTCTGTTTTAAGTTTGATTAAAACCTATTTACGAACTTCCATGACCAGTCCTCGTCTGAGTGATCTGCTTGTAATGGAAACTGAAAAATCATTGGTAAAAAAACAATGTCTCGATTTTGATGTCCTGGTTGATATCTTTATAAAAATGAAGCCTAGACGGTATCTGCTGCTTCACAAGGTTTATTCATGCAGTGAATCAAGTGGGGGTGTTGTAATTTCCATTTATTATTTTTCTTGTCTCTAATGCAATTAATGTGGCAATTGGAAAAATAAATGGACAGCATTGTATCTCATTCCAAGTATTGTTTTTATGTTTTAAACTGAGTAAAACTGACAGTCATATACTACAGTATATATTATTCCTACGTATTATGCAGTTAAAGTAGATTGAGTATTACAGTATTCACATTTTTCTATTTTAAATTTAAAACACACACTTTAATAGAATGGTACATGATAAATGCAAATAATAAGTTGAAATCTATTAGGGCTGTGTTCACAGGGTCGTTCTCTAGCCAGGAATTTGAAGGTAGCTCTAAACCTTCGAAAGTTCGCCAGGCGGCATTCTCTCACTGCATGCTGTTTTATTGTTTTTTTTTCCCTGTTAACAGAAACCTTTTGACAATGTGTGAATACTGTGAAATCACACATTAAATGTCACTCACATGCACAATTCGATCTTTTGATTTGTATAATGCATATTACTTAAACAAAAATGGTATTAAAATCAACTACCAAATAGTTATATGTAGAAACTCTGGTGCCACTGCAGTGCATTGGGGCAGGGTATATTATCCAAAGCACTGGGGGGTACCTATAGCGGTTGTATTGCTTCAGTAAAATATGTACCGAATACCTTGTGTACAAGACCATGTAAGAAGTGCTACGGTAGAATGTGTTTTGAAACTTACAAAATATACGCTAACATTACAGGGCAGCAGTGTGGAGTAGTGGTTAGGGCTCTGGACTCTTGATCGGAGGCTTGTGGGTTCAATCCCAGGTGGGGGACACTGCTGCTGTACCCTTGAGCAAGGTACTTTACCTAGATTGCTCCAGTAAAAACCCAGCTGTATAAATGGGTAATTGTATGTGAAATAATGTGATATCTTGTAAGTCGCCCTGGATAAGGGTGTCTGCTATGAAATAAATAATAATAATAATAATTTTAATTTAGAAAACTGAGCACCGTCTGCTCCTCCCCCCCCCCCCCCTCGACAGCAAATGGCTGTATAGCGTAAGCTGTATTGAAAGAAATGTCTCAAACCCTCTGCTGTTTGGGATGCTTTTGTTAAATGCCCAGATGACCAAAAAAAGTTGAATGCAACCAATCTCCAGGGTCACTTTACAAGCGTCAGTTCATATTTTTTATTATTATTATTATTATTATTATTATTATTATTATTATTGTTCTTATTTTAGTAGTAGTAAAATGTGATTGATAACCTGCTTGGAATGGTGACTGTTAAATAAAGCTTTGTTTTGCCTAAGTCAGCTGCAGTTATTTTGTTGGCCGCAAAAAGGTGCTGCTGCAATGCAAGCTTACTGTATATAACGCAAGCAGTATCAATTACATGCACAAAACATTTTTTTTTAATTTAAATTATAAAAACATGATTACTGTTCTATGTAACGTATTGTTGAACTACATATGAATGTTTTAATCCGTTTATATGGGTTACCTGTAAAAATAAGGATTTTCAGTCAAATAAAACTAGTAGCTATGGTGACAAGTACATTATGCAAATTAGTACCATCGACGATTCGAACCTTCGAAGGTCAAAATGTACCTTCGTTACGGCCATAAAATCTATGCAATGCCCGCTATTTGTATTTGACTGCTTTTCAAATATTAATTCTTATAATTTTCTCCACTCTTCCTGTAAAGTTCAGACTCAGTGATGACCTGAAAATCCTCCTATAGTATCATTCATAGGACCTGTGTCATTTTGTTTTTGCCTTAAGAAACGGCTGAGATTGGCATCTGTAGGACAGTATAGTACGCAGAACAGCGTTACAGATTTCTGTCCTGGAAGCCCAGGAGAGGGCCCGCTGTTTACTACGTAGCTGTTGTGTATAGTTTCCTAGGCCTAATTAAAATGAACCTTTTTGTGGCCACATTTGCTTTAACTCCCGCCATATTTCAGACAATACCTTGGCTACTTCTTCCACTTTACTGTGGCACATTTTTTCACAAATCCTTATTGCTTTATGTTTACAAACCATTATAGCATTACATATATTCCATGATATGCTTTGTTAACAAAAACACCTGTCTGACTCTCCCACAAAAATGTTTAAAATCTTGTTTTACATGTGTGTTGACCTGCAGAAGTAACCTACCAAAATAATTTTCATTTTGAAACAGATTGACCCTGGAACTAGTGCTTAAGTTATCAAGTGACTTAATGTAGATCTGGAAGCTCTGAGTGAACCCTGCTTATACATGATACAGCACATTTATTGTCCTGTGTGGACTGCACAAATCCTGCGGATGCCAGAAAGAATGTAATTGGTACAGTAAGGGAATAAATACATTTAAAAATAACATTCATTCAAACAGAAGAAAATGCCTCCTTACAAGCTGCATTCTTCAGATATTTGGTTGCTGTAATAAATCAAAACTGTATTCTTACCAAAACAGACCAGGATGTAATTGCTTTGTGTGTTCTTTATTCATTACAATACACTACAACGTAGCAAAATTAACACTGTTAAAACATAAAGTAATTTAAATAGAAGATGAAAGAGTATTCATTGGATTGAATATCAAAACTAAAATGTGTAAAGCTACTTTAAATAAGTTATTTAAAATAATATAATTACTTGCTGAATAGACATATTTGAAGTAAACAAAAGTAATTTAAAATAACAAGTAATCCAATCACTTTAGTTATATTTATTGGAAATTGAGTCATTCTTTTTGTGGATTTTTATACTGCATTGTTGGATAGAAAAAAACTTTTAAATTGTTTCATAATGAGGTACAAAGCCTTACTATAAAAAACCTCAGTGGGCCCTTTTTTACTAAATGAGTACATAAGCTCCTTAATATAGTAGACAGCTTATGATTTACAGACTGAATTTTGAAACACAGGCCCATATGTTAATGTTTCCCCATGCAGAAATGTTTTTGAAGATTAAGTACATTATGATTTGAAAATGAAGACCACTGCTACAGTCTGCTTGCAAGTGATGGGCACAAGTGCTATTGTATTTACTGGATGTACAACCTAGCCTATATGATGATACCACTGTAAAAATCTATTGTATATTTAGAAGTCTGTAAACATAGCCTACAATATTGAAAGTGCAGCACAGTTAATTAAACACAGCATATCAGTATTTACTGAATCTTTATGAGGTAGCCTAAAATCGTTGTGGTTAATTATGCATTTTTATTTGGTATACACAAACACATATGTTTAGTTAGAAATAGAACTGATGAATATTGAATTAAGTGCAGGGTAATTTCAGGCAGAATTTCTAATCTTTGATCAGGTGTTGACTAAAGTATTTGCTGGTATTCCTCTGGAGTTTAAAAACAAATAACGAAATAGCTTGACAAATAGAATTTGTCAGAATATAAAGTACATTTAGGGCTGGACCACATTATGTTAAACTTTTTTATGTTTTCTTAGAAAACAGTAACTGTGTGCAGTGCCCTTATTGAGAATGGAAATTAAATCTTGAATGTCAAAAGACCACTTTCTAATTGTCCATAACTGGATTCCTAAACTGGAGTAAAAACTGTACCTAATTAAAGTTCCATTCTTCAAACAACTTGGCATTTTTGTAAAAGCTTTGTAAAATAGATGCAGCATCATTGTGAAAAAGTTAAAAGTGATAGTGTCCAAAAGTCTTATGTGGCTTAATTTAGAATTTAAAACATTACACTATGTAACACAATTTTTGTTCCTGGGTAGTAAGTGTTATTTCCTAATTGCTTATGCCTCAAAAGTATAGAAAATGGCTATTATTCCCCACAAACTTTGCTTTTGTGACCAGGACAGTGATATTTTGAAATTTACCTATTTCCAATGAGAAAACGGGCGAATTTGTGTCTTTTCGTTCACATAAAGTCAGAAAAAAACAACATATGAATCCAAATTAACATGTATTTATACTAAAGTAATACAAAAATGACTACAAAAGATTTAGAAGTGAGTAGTTTTTCGAGATTTACGATTATACTGTAAATCACTTTCACGAATCAGCCCCCAAATGTAGTCTCCCATCATGTTCTCGTTATACTGTCCTTGGTAGCGGCGTTCAAAGTCCAGTATATCCTGGTGGAAGCGCTCGCCTTGCTCCTCCGAGTACGCTCCCATGTTCTCCTTGAATTTATCAAGATGAGCATCAAGGATATGGACTTTGGGGGACATCCTACAGCCCATTGTGCCGTAGTTCTTCACCAGAGTCTCAACCAGCTCCACATAGTTTTCGGCCTTGTGATTGCCCAGGAAGCCCCGAACCACTGCGACAAAGCTGTTCCAAGCCGCTTTCTCCTTACTAGTGAGCTTCTTGGGGAATTCATTGCACTCCAGGATCTTCTTTATCTGTGGTCCGACGAAGACACCGGCTTTGACCTTTGCCTCAGACAGCTTAGGGAAGAAGTCTTGAAGGTACTTGAAGGCTGCCGACTCCTTATCTAGAGCTCTGACAAATTGTTTCATAAGACCCAATTTGATGTGCAGTGGTGGCATCAGCACCTTCCGGGGGTCCACCAGTGGCTCCCACTTGACGTTGTTCCTCCCCACAGAGAACTTGGTCCGCTGTGGCCAGTCCCGCCTGTGGTAGTGCGCCTTGGTGTCCCTGCTGTCCCAAAGGTAAAGATAGCAGGGAAACTTGGTAAAACCACCTTGGAGACCCATCAGGAATGCCACCATTGCAGCCTCTTGATGCCATCTCAGAAAAATGCAGATATGTATCCACTTAGGCAGCTGGAACTAAACTGAACTGGTGGGCTTAAGGCCCCTGTATTTATACTACTATTTATATTACTGGAAAGTTCTAGAAAGTTCTAGAAGTTACTCCAAGTTTACTCAGCACTGAATCTATCTGGAATGTTCTGGAAAATAGGTAAATTTCAAAATATCACTGTCCTGGTCACAAAAGCAAAGTTTGTGGGGAATAATAGCCATTTTCTATACTTTTGAGGCATAAGCAATTAGGAAATAACACTTACTACCCAGGAACCAAAAAAAAAAAAAAATTGTTACACAGTGCTATCAATTGTGAAGAAACTTGGTTGGGACATTCTTTAGTACAAATTTTTGTTGATTCTGGCAAAATAGGTGTCTGTAAACTGTCTTTATAGTATGTAACCTCATTAATTTGTAATTTTAATACTAATATTTGTGAAATATCTGTAAGGCTGGTTATAAAGTATTCAGTAGATATGTGTGTCCTAGTTGTATTTATAGTGCATACTGTAGAAAAGGTCTCCAAGGTCCTATTGTTTTCAGACCAATGATCTTCTAGCCCAGTGTACCTCACTAATTGCTTTTCACTCATAAAGCCCCAAACTATACTTGGGGAAACAATAATATCTTAAATGCTGCAAAAGAAAATGGTAAGACTTAGAGAAACTATAATGCCTTGAAAATTGCAACCTCAGATACGACTAGAAGGTAACAAAATATATGATTAGTAATTATTGTTTTGTGAAACTTTTACTTAGATTTAACAACTGCTTAGTGTTTTTGTGGGCTGCCTGGACAGAAAGCAACAATAGCCAATGTACTTTATTGGGTTGTAAAAGTTGCAATTGTGGGATCCTTCTTCATAATGTCCATCATCGTTATTCAATGTTCCTCTGAATCCAACTTTAAAAAAAAGCAACTCATCAAATAGGAAATGCTGAATTAAATGATTAACTGTACTTTATTATTGGCACAACATAGACTCCTGCTGAGATTGGTTAAAACATTCATCCTGAGAACGGGTGATACAATACATCAGCTCCACAGCAGTGCATGTACAGTGTCTTTAATCCTTTCCCCCCCATTATCTGGATAATGACCAGCTGGCACAATTAGAAACCTTGGTATGTCAGATGTAATTATTTTGTGTGCAACACATTTTCAGAATGTTTTTAACTATAACACTGACCATCTTGGACTGTCATAAATTATTTGTATACACAGCATTGAAAAACTGTCTGTTTATAAAACTGTTTACATGACCAGTGCTGACTGGCTGCATTGCTATTTAATAGGGTCTACCTCTTCAGTTCAGTAATATTTAGGAAGTTTTAGTGACGTATTGTGAACCCAATTTAAGAAAGCTGCACAATGTCAGTCGTCGCGCAAGGCCAAATTGGAACACTGACAGACACATTTAAATAAACCCTCCTGGATTTTATTATTATTATGATAATTTGCATTTGGAAGGATAATTTCTCTCCCTAAAAGAATTTTTCAGTATACAGCTATGGCCAAAAGTTTTGCATCACCTAGAATTTTAGCATTGAGACAATTTAAAAAATCTATCATTTTCTTAGAGCAAGTCGGCTACAAACATGAGTTATGTTTTCCAACCAGTAAGCAGCCTATCCTGTTCAGACGAGTTAACAATGCAATTCAATGTATGCGTTGCAAATAACAAAATACTTAAATGACGTAATTATTGGATAATTAAACATAGATGTTTTTATTATTATTTTTACCATTGGCTTAAATACATGTTCCTAAACGCAGAAATGATGCTAGGAAAAGATACCGTTAAGACACATCTCATTCTCCTGGTCTGAGGCATGTGTTAATCATGATGCCGATAAGGGTCAATTAACAGCACAATAGAGATTTATGAATCAGACAAATAATATGCTAATGAGAAAATTGGTTTCTTAGTGGCACGTTATTCTAACGTCACGATGAGTGAAGTTATCTGACGGTAAATGGCGTTCTTGTCATCTTAAACACTACTGCTGGCACGATAAAGGAGACGATAAGTTTTATGAATATGGACCTTAACCTCATAATATATGGAACTGCTTAACACAGCAATAAAGATATACAGTAACTTAGCCACTTGGAGGTTGATTCCACAATTCTCCTAATTCTCCTCGACCCCTTTGACACAGTCGACTACTCTATTTTCCTCTCCTCCCTCGCTGACCTGGGACTCTCCGGCACTGCTCTTGTCTGGTTCTCCTACCTCTACAAACGCATGTACTGGGTGTCCTGGCATGGCTCATCCTCTGCTTCTTGCTCTCTTTCGACAGGTGTCCCCCAAGGCTCAATCCTGGGACCCCTCCTGTTTTCTCTCTACACCCGCTCCCTGGGTCCCGTCATCTCCTCCCATGGCTTCTCATCATTTCTATGCTGATGATGCCTAGATCTTCCTCTCCTTTTCCCACCTCTGACTCCAACATTTCCTCCCATATCTATGCCTGCCTCTTGGCCAACTCCTCCTGGATGCACTCGCATCATCTCAAACTCAACCTCTCCAAATCAGACCTCCTTTTCTCCCCCTTCCTCCCTACCGCTGATCTCTCTATCTCTGTTCTTATTGAATTCACCACCCTCTCTCCCTCCTCATCCACCAATAACCTTGTGTCACCCTCGACCCCGCCCTCTCCTACTCTCAGCACATCTCTACTCTGGCATGCACCTGTTGCTTCTTTCTTAGTAACATACGCAGAATTCGTCCCTTCCTCACTGACTGCTCTACGCAGCTCCAAGTTCATGCCCTCGTACTGTCCTGCCTTGATTACTGCAACTCCCTGCCTCTGCTATCCGTCCGCTCCAGCTCATCCAAAATGCTGCTGCTCGCCTTGTTTTTTCCCTTCCTCGTTTCTCCCATGCTACACCGCTGCTCTGCTCCTTCAACTGGCTCCCTATCGCTGTTCGCATCAAATTTGAAACTCTTGTTCTCGTCTATTGCCCCCTCCGCTCCTCCTGTAATGTGATATTTTGTAATGCGATACTTTGTACTATGATACTTTGTAACAATTGTAAGTCGCTCTGGATAAGGGTGTCTGCTAATTAATAAATAAATAAATAAATAAAAATAATTAATAATAATAATAATAATAATTTTGCAAGCAAGAATATTTGTAAATGAGCGTGAAGGGAATTAGTTATCGCACCACTTTACAATGGTAATACGCTTTTTTTTAACCAACAAAAATGCATGCAGTATGATTTTCCTCCATTTTGTGAAGAACACAAATTTTTGTCTTTTTGTGTGTGAAATATTTACCTGTAAAATGTCTATTTATACTGTCACAGCATGCCCAGCTTTGTTGTGTTACTAAGTGGCTCCCAATTACTTTAGCTTAAGGCACTAACATGTACTTACTTTAGTCTTTATGTACATTTTAACCAGCCATATTGCTATGTTCAGTAAATGGACATTTTCCCTGTCCTAAAAATGTAACTATGAACCTTTATAATGAAAAGGTTTGTCTTTTAGGGTCTTCATCAAGAAGGTAGAGCTGTGAACATCTGTAGAAGGTGAGTATTACAAATTAAGCTTCACTTAGGCTGCTAAAGCAAGGCTATCTCTATTTCTTTTCAATAATTTAAGAGAAAATATATAGACAGACACATTATTTTCATATCAGTAAGTATATCATTGTGAATTGCATACACAGTAATTTCTAGTGGCGGTATAAAAAAAAAATTGGTTTTGCTTTTTTGAAAATATAAAATTATCAAAAGCGAAGAAAATGTCATTAGTCCTGTAGCTGTGCTGTTTATTTCTGAGACTTTTTGTTCGGGTTGCTTTGTGGACTTATTTATCTGATCATTTATTTATTTATTTCATTATTTTGTAAATTATTTATCCATTGAAATATTAATACCTCTTAATGACATGTTTTAAATTATTTATAACTTAATTTTGAGATGATTACATTTAGATGCTGCATTGTTACTGAATATTAGATTTGCACATTTGGAAAATTAAAGTTACCCCTCGGCTGTTTTATGTTTATCGGAAAGGATACAGAATTCGACTTACAGTATGACATAATTTGCAATGAGTTTTTGCTGAGAAATTATAAATTGTACTCTTATACACATGGTATGTAGGGTTGTACAGTATTGGATTTATGTCATCTAGCCATTTCAAAGTGCAGAGGATATATTTTCCTCTACAGTGCCAAATTTAACACTTCATTTTATAAAGACTTCATCCGTGACATGAAGAAGTTAACGTTTTCATAGGGCTCACTAGCACACACTGTATTGACAAAGTTGCAGCACTGCTCAATTCTCTGTGGGTGTTTTAGCAAATCATAATAACCTTGATAATAGACATTGAACTGTAGGCAACAAATAGAACCTGACCCAAACATAGCCTATTTTTAGGTGCATGTCTGCAAGAGAGTATGCTTTACCTGCTTGTTGTGTTTTAACAGTTTTTATCTCAGAAATCTTTATGTATGAAACATACATGTAAGTAATACAAAAATCACGGGTAAGCAGGCCAGTCCTGGAGGCACGTATTACTCAAGGTACAGCATTGCGAAATATTTTACTGTAACTTGATTGTGCATCGTTTTGTAATCTGCTTATGGTAAGTGTCTTTGTATATACAGTATGGTGTGAAGAGAATTATTATTTATTATTCAGCATCGCCGTACGCTTGTATGAGTTTTCAAACCTTCTGCCGCTGTCACCGCAGCGACTATATCTCATAAACCAAGATATTGTTTTCATACTTGGCATGTTTTTTGCCAAAGTTCCAAAGTCAAGTTCAACCTTGGGTGTCTTGCAGTCATTTATATTGTTTTGAGAAAGGTCAAGCCATCGCCACCCAGCGACGTCTTTGGAAAGATGTAACAGCATCTCCAAAAATAAACAAAGCACGTAACTGGGTGAACAATGTAATTTCAGATTTTGCACCCTGAAATTAAATATGATCAGGTTGGGCTTTTTAGGGGGCGGTGGTGTCCATATGAGTGACACAGGTAAAGATATATTCCTAAAAAACCTCCAGCATGGAATTAAACCACACCATCTGTAAATATATCCTTCCCTTCCCCTACCCACCCTTACTCATTTGTTTTTATTGTATATAATGTTTTGTATTGTATATTTTGAGTTGTGTACATGTATTGTGGATATTGTTTTGTTTTAATAAGTGTATTTTTTTAAATATCTTTGTTACTGAGAAATGGACATCAGTATTACTGTATGGTATGCAATGAATGCTGTATGATGTATTTATATTATATTGATGATATCTTTATATTTGATTCATGAGATCTGGTGTAAAACCTAATAATTAAAACAAATCAGATAACGTTAAGAGCGAGTTCTCACATGGAGCTTCACATAATAATCTACAAGTAAAAAGTATAACCTGAGAAATGACGTTTTATCTTTCCTGAAATACGACTGGTGAGTGGGGACTCATTATAGAAGTGAGGCTCAGAGATTTGCAGTGTACTGCATTAAACTGGAGAGCTATCGGAATTATTAGTGCAGTATTAGGTGCTGTGCGAGTACATCCACCATGTCGGCTAGGATTACAGATGTTCATGTAAATAATTTAACTGCACTTTAGGACGGTATGTATAGGAAGCCAATCGTTTTGTGTGTTTCTCTAATTATATATACACCATTAAATACCATCTTCCACTAAAAACGTGTACATTTTCTATATTAAAACAGGTTTAGATATCCCACGTAGACTTGATTAAAACGTCAAAAACAGTATTTGCTACATGAAGAAAAGTGTTTGTACCCACATTCCCACTCAATTCAAAGTCACCAAGCAATTTACCGTGAAAATAATATAACTTTTTTAAAGTGAGCCTACATAAACACTTATTAAACGCTTATTTGCTTACGCCACAGTATATAACATGTCCACGAACAACATTTTTGAAAGGAAATACACATTTGGTAAGTAGTGATTTTAACTATGCATAGACACAAATTATACCGACAAAATAAGGTTTTTTAAATATTTATTTGTTAAAAAAACAAAAATACAGCGAGCAGTTTCCTGAAGATAATATATTTATAATAAAAATTAAACGTAAATATACATTACGATAAATGTCACATTTCTAAACAAAAAAATACTGTCTGCAGTACACTTCGATAAATAAGATGACAACATAGAAAACAAAAATTACTGTCTGCAATGCAATACCTATTTTCGCTTCTCAAAACAATATAAATGGCGTGCTGTATTTTTGGATGAATCTCCACAGAGAACCTTGCCTTTGAGGTCTAAGATTCGTGCATGCGTAGAAAGGCTCAAAAAGGCAAATGCTAACGTATTTCCCAGCTAACTTCTTTCCTGTGACACCGGTATTACAAAGCACATTTTTGTTAAGTAGGTTTTGCAAGCCGATTAAAAATATTACCGGTAAAACATAATATGTTTTTTAAAAACACGTACAAGTCAACATGTATTCGTGTTATTCTGTAGTGTACTCTGGACTCGGGGATGAAAGCACACAGTATTTAAGCGATATGTGTGTGGTTATTCATTCTCCAACATGAACATTATTCATAGTATTAATTAGGGTTCTGTTTTGACTGATGCATATCTCTGTGCCTCTGTATTGCTCTTACTGAGCTCATCTGTAACTCAAGCCCCTTGGGGACCTGCTACTTCTCCCATTTAAGTTACTGTGAGTATTAGCTGATTATTTCTAAGGTTTTTATATTTTTATTTGAATTCACTTGAAAGAGAAAGCAGTTTCAATTTTGTTTGCTACAATAAGCTTTGTTTTTGCAATGGTGGAACAGTGTTTGGCTCTGCTAACACAGAAACATGTAAGAATACAGTAGTTCTACAATTCCGTAGTTTTAGCATGGAAAGTCATGTAGAAACTAGTCAGTGAAAAAGACAGTCGTTCGGATGACCAAAAGGCAAACAAACAGCTATAAACCAAGTGAAGAACTCTAAAACCAGCAACATGTGTAATAATGATATTAATATAGTTATGTGTTTGTTTGTGGGTTGGGGAGAGGGGTCAGAGTTCAGATGTGCTCCGGACCTTCACCTTGCTGTAACTAAGAATTTTGGATCTTCACATAAAATAATTGACTACCTCTGTACCAAAGGCTTGTGGAGTCAATACTGCACAGACAAATCAATACTGTGGAATCAGCAGATCTATTAACACAGCTATAGGTATAGATTCACTGAGCTTTCCATGTCCACTATTTTACTTATTTGCATCTGTTCCACAACACAGCTATGTGCTTCTTTGTCTCTATATCATGGCTCCTTACCAACGCAGATGCATGAAACCAAATTATGCAAAAGGGACTCCTTCCACTATATAAGTTACGGTACCAGCTTGATATTGCAGTGACTGCATACAATGAAGATGTGGCTCCACATACTAAAGAAGGCAATCCAGCAGCTGCCATGGATTGCCCATAGTCCTTATTTAAACCTGGTAGAAGACATCTAAAAGCTGGGGGCCAGGAAGCAAATACCTTCCCGTGTGGAACAGATGCACAATGTATTTGTGGAGGGGCAAATGTTGAATCTGTTATAATCTCATTGAATCTGTGCCTAATCGAATTGAATCTGTGATAGAAAGTGAAGGAAGATGACACAAAGCGCTGTACTTATTTAATGAGAAAATCAATTTTCATGAATTTCATATACAGTAGTGTGGGTGGGCACTGTATTTTGCTTTAAAGGTTTATTATTATTATTATTATTATTATTATTATTATTATTATGTAATTTGTCCTTTCTAAGGATATATGAATAAAATAACATTTGTTTCAGAAAATGCACAATTGCAATTTTAAACAAAAATCATTATTATTAGTACATAAAAACGTTGAATGCTTTTTTTTTTGCAAAAGTTTATTCTTATGCAAGTGGTTCTCGAATTTCATGTTTAATTTAATGAAGCTGCTTTTAGTCCTTAAAGGGACACGTGTGTCCCACCAAAAACAAAAAAAGCTATCTTTCTTTTTTTTTACAATGAGGTGCACAAAACAGGGTTTAAAATTACTGACAATTTGGAGCTCGTCGTCCTTGTGACACTTGAGTCACACTCAAATGTATTTTAAGAAGAAACTATTTGAACAAGCGCTCAATTCCTTGTGTACCTTTAGGGGGTAAGATGTAATGCAAGAACTGTTAGACCTATAGGCCCAGTAGTTTATCACTCATCTTGGTATGTTCTTTTTTAATTTACATTCCATGTAATTTATAAAAGTCTAAAGAAACTGTTGCAGAATACATGTGGTTTAAAATGTGAGACGTTGTTTTTGACTATAAAAAAATATGGAAGACTGTAAATCAAGAAATCAAACAAAATGAATTTTTGTTTCAAATGCTGTACTCGATAATGAAGCATTCATTATGATTATTTTATAGGACTGAAGTTTTTAAAAACTAAAATAATGCATTACTTGGTGTAATGAACAGATGTTGTGGCAACAAGCACATACATTATGCATAAAGAAATATTTCTATTTTGATTGTAGACGCTGATTTATTGAGACAAGGCTAGCTTGCAGCAGTAATGGGTTTAGGATATGCTTTTGTTATGTTATTTCCATAATTAATAGTAATAACACACATTGAATATGCTTTATATTTAAAAAGTATGAAAGTGTCACAGCACGGATAATACATACAATGTTGTCTGTTAACCCTAAAATAATTTTTTTATTTTAGCAAATATCTTCTATTTCCCCATTTTATTTTTAGTTTTGATAATTTTATTGATGCAGTGGAGTCTCTGTGCAAGTCCATTCTCATTTACATCTAAAATGTTCTGCGCAAGGTTTGGAATTAAAGCTTCTGAAGGAGACTATGCCAAGGTATCAGATTAACCATCCTTTCAGTTGTGATTAGTGCCATTGGGATGTTATATGTTTGCATAAAGAAAACTCGCCTGTAGATTTTATTTCAATCACTTTATCTTCACTAATTCAGCGCTTCCTGAATTCATGCTTAGGCGTTGATTGATGAAGTTAAGTCCAGGATGTACTCTTACCAAGAATGTGCCCACAGGCTAGTGCTGCCATCCAGGCTGCCAGTGCTTGTGTAATGAAGTTGTTACCTCTGATAAGATTTAAATACAAAGGCACCAGCTTTAGAACATAAGAAATTCTAGAACGAAAAGGCCATTTGGCCCACCTATGCTCGCTCGCTTTGATGCAAGCGTGGTCCATTAACACTCAGGAGAGGTAAAGCAAAAAACCCTTAACCAGGTTAGTAGGGGAAATGAAACCTCTGGAAATCCATAGCTAAACGGACCAGCCTCCCCCCAGACGGCTAGCTAAAGGTCTTATTATGGTCACAGAGAGGGTTATACAGGATTGTTCATGACAGCATCCAGTCTGTTCTTGAAGGATCCGATAGTCTATGCTTCAACAACTCTGTCCGGCAGCCTGTTCCAATGGTTCACCACCCTCTCTGTGAAAAAGCTCCTTCTCCCATAGTTTCTGAATATGCCCTTCTTCAGCTTCCACCCGTGGCCCCTGGTTCTGTTCTCTGTGACCTGTGAAAAATAATTCTCAGCAGTTACTTTGTTAAACCCCTTGACAATTTGAAATACCTCTATTAAGTCTCCTTCTTTCTAGGCTCTACAGATTCAGCTCTTTCAGTCTATCTTCATACAACATACCCTTCAATCCTGGAATTAATCGTGTTGCTCTCCTCTGCTCGCCTCAATGTCTTTCTTATGATATGGGGACCAGAACTGGACACAATATTCTAGGTGTGGTCATACCAGTGCGTTGAATAATTTTAATATAACTTCTCTAGATTTCAGTTCTACTTGGCTATATAACCTAACATTCTAGTTGTCTTTTTTATAGCTTCTCCGCACTGTCTAGTTGGCTTAAAAGATTCATCCACTACTACCCCCAAGTCCTTTTCATACATCGTTTCTTTATTTCATTACTATTCATTTTGTTCTTGTCCTCTAATGTTTTTAACGCCCTATGTGCAAGACTTTGCATTTATTCACATTCAGTTTCACCTGCCACGTGTATTATTAAAGTTGCTGATTGGGAGCTGGCTACCCCTCCCAGTTTTGTGTCGTCTGCAAATTTGCAGTTTACTGATTATGTCTTGGTCCAAGTCATGTGTATAGATTAATGGTCCCAATACTGATCCCCGCAATGTCACTTTTAACTGCTTCACCAAGTAAGGCATTGTATCCGACAGGTCGTGCCACTCCCAGATTGTGTTTCTCTCAGTTCCCACTCTGATTTCTACTGTTCTTGAAAAGTATTGACCACCCCTGCTGGTTTGTGGTGCATAGGAAGAGGCAGGTGTTGCCTGTTAACCCCACCTATTACTTGTTTTCCATTTGTTACCGACTCCAGTAGTAGTATGTTTGGTCTAAATTAAACAGACCCATAAGGATGTTACCAATGTGGAAACCCATTTTTTAGGTAAAATGAAGAATACATATCCCACCCAATCATTCTGCAGTGGTAGTACATGGATAACATTTGGGGTACCATTGCATTTGTGGAATTTTTGCTTTAAACATTGTGTCTGTTTTTGAAGAGAAGTCAGTTATCTATTCAGGGATACCAAAATACTACTGTATATTATTTAAGCAAGTGTTCTAAGTGTGGTAACATGCACAACAATTGTCATGCCCAAATGAGGTTTGGTCCAAAACTGTTTTCAGGACACTACAGTTTCTGTAACCTCACAGTTATTCATTTCTGCCGGGCTCGTCTTCTCACCTCATGCTTCTTAAAGAGACAGATAGAAGTTTTTTCTTGACTTTCCTTCAACCGCTACTGCTGCTGCTCTGATTTTTATTTACAGCAGGCTTTCACCAATCCAGACCTCAGTAGTACAAACTAGTGACTGAAGCCACCTGGTAGCCTAATCTGACAGAATAACAAAATATTCATGCAAAGAAAAACATGTACAGCTCTTACCCGTGGCATCTAGCATGGACCCATTAGGTACTGTACTTATATGTTTGCACAAAGGGAAGATAGACAAAGTGCATAGTTAACCAGGGGAGCAGAATTCAGGTAAGATCAATACAAATTGAATGCAACTTCCACTTTAATAAGGGAAAGTGTCACGTGACTTGAATACATTGTCAAACAGGAAACAAGCACGGGAAAGATAAGTAGGGGAAAATATAGCTGACAAAAAGCAGAAAAAAAGCAACCACAAAAAGATACCTCTCCAGTACAAAAAATATAAAATAAAGTATGTGAAATATTTCTGTGGGCATATATGCTGTTTAAATCGTTACCATTGAGCACATGGCTTACTTTGAAGTACTGTAGCAGCAAAATAATACTATTTTCTATGTATTAAAAATGGTACTTTGACTTTTTAAGATACAGCATTTTGTACAGAATATTGTTAAAAATGTTACCTTTCAATGTGGCTATTAATAATAATAATAATAATAATAATAATAATAATAATAATAATAATCCAGTGCTGCCCCTTCATAATGCTCTCATCAGGAGCCAGCATTTTGAGATTGTGCTGCAGTATTTGTATTCTGCCTTAGAGGTCTGCTCGGGCCTAAATTTAAAACCCGATCCAAACCCGACCCGTCCGAACAAATCCGAACCCGAGCCGAGCCTGAGGCCTTTGAAGTATTTGCAGACCCGACCCGACCATCTCCACAAATATATTCCTAACATACGCTATTGAAACCAAGTACCTTTAGTGTAGAGTATTCCCGGTTTCCAGTTAAAACGTAAATAAATAAAGAAAAAATCACTCTCAATTAATCATCTCTCATTTACTTCCTTTCCTGCATGATTTTAAAGACAACAACAGGCTTCTTCAAAACTTTGTTATCGTAAATAGTCACACATTAAGATGCTCTTGCAAATTCACATACTCATTTTGGACAAACCTATATCTTATCAGACCGCTAAATTAACATTCAACAACAAATATTACACGACAACTATGTTTTTTTAAACAGCTGCAATTAAACATGACATCATCTTTCAGTGTGCATTAAAGAGCAGTGTTTTAATACTGTACATGTAGTCGTTCTTTACATTTAAACAAATTCATATAGTTTACTACAGGACAAATAATAAGTTTTGTATCATTAACTGGAACGAAACCCTTTGTGTCATTATCTGAAAAAGGCATGAATTGTCGACTGATGAGAGCTATCGCTATCTGTATTTTTTTATTTTTTTTTGTGTGCATTTGGTTACGTTGGTGTTTTGTAACTGAACTGTATCCTGTTAAGACCGCTCACACAGCATTTGACAGGCTACAGAAAATATCAGTTTATCAGTCGAGGTAATTTTTGATTGTTAGTTGCGTTGGAAATTAATTATGTCCTTTGGTTACTTAGTAAAGCCTGGCCACGCAGCATTTGACATGCAGCACAGAATGAATAAGCGGGTTTGTGAGATGATATTAAGAGAGGTACTTTCTCAAAGAACCTATGGTGCAGGGCGAGTGGTTTTTCAAAAATTGTACAGCAGGAAGTGAGTTTTAGGAAGCACTTGCACACAGAGGAAGAAAAAAATACTCAAAAAGCCGTAATCCACTCACTAATAGCACACTGACCCGACCCGAGCCAGAAGAATAATATACAAACCACACCCGACCTGACCCGAAGCAGACACTTATTGTCGAGTCCCGCCAGGCTCGGGTCAGGTAGCAAGGCTCTATTCTACCTTATAACATGAATGAAAGTGCCAGTGGAATGGCATTCTGAGACGAATGGGAGCTGCAACCACACCGCTTTTTAACTGGTTCCACAGTATACAGAGTTGCGTTATAAGAGGGAAACGGTGTAATAATTAATAATTAATACATAAATAAATAAGAAGTTCTTATAAAGTCAGCTAAATACCCATTACAGTTTAATGCAGTTTGTCTGCATAGGGAAGAATAAATGGTTTGATTGACACAGAGTTGGTAAATTATTTATTCTGGCCCTAAGGAAGCTGGAACGATGAGTGAAAGACTAATAAATCATTTGCCGTACTGCTGGTTGTCACTTCCAATTATTTTGGAAGGTTTTGTGATAAACTGCAGCACCTGCTAGATATCCCCACACTACCCCTTGGTGCCAGCAGGGTATCTTGTTTGGTGATTATTGAAGGCAACTTTATCGAAACTTGATAACATTATTCCGGGTTAGTGTAGCTGTTAATGTTGTCTTTGTCCCCCATTTACTGTGTTTACAGAAGTGTGACATTATATCTGGATATAATTAAATCTAGTGATCCAGTATGATTTTTGTGTATTTTAAGAACACATTTTTTGTACATTTTGAAGAGAAACAAACAAGAAAATATAAATTTTCTTTGGAGAAAATCTGCATTCTGAAATTCAGTTGATTTATTTTTTCAAGATCTAGAAAGATTTTTTTGCTTGGGAGGTTTGTAATTGAGGCTAATTTTGGACCAGTTCTGTAATTTAGCCACAGCACCTATGTTACTCGTTTGAAACGTCCCATGGGCTTTTAAATGTTCATAAACTGGCCAGGACATCAGTTTAGTGTCTTAACTGTTGGCCTCTCCTGGTCACTGTCAAGTTTCTTCATGATGTTCCTTTGGAGGCTTCCATTTAAGTACTAACCAATGTAGTCGCTACTTATGCACACATTTGTAGAATAGCCTGTGAAAACATAGTTAAACACAACTTGTACATGTGTTCCTGAAGTGGGCTTTGTTTAAGTATCTACAAAGCTATAGTATGTAGGGAGGGAACACGTTCCTTCTGGTCACGCTGTAGGTGACATAATACAAATAGAAAAGACCTTTGTTATTATCAGCTATTATTACAAAAATAAAACATAAAACTTCTAAAGCACAGCAGCCTGGACAATAACTGCTAATTTGGTAATTTAAAATTTAGAGTGAATTTTAAAACACATGTTACTTGCTTGAAATACATTTTTGTGAATGTAAAGGTTAGCCGCGAATGTGTTTATTAGATCATTGTAGTATATATATTTTTTTTATTCCTAACTTTTAAAAGCTGATTATTAGATATTATAGGAACACCAATACGAAACATATTTGTGAGACAAACATTAGAAGTCAGTGTATTTGTCTAATATTTAACTAATATACACAAGTCTGAATATCAATAAGCATTGCACTTGCCATTACGGCCTCCACATGTACATGTGTGATTACTGTGTTACTGTATTAGTTATTTTTAGGGCTGTTTTTCAAAGGTTTGTTCGCTAGCCAGGGATTCCAAGGTAGTTCTAAACCTTCAAAGGTGTGTCAGGTGGCATCACATACTGTGTTTTTTTTTTCTTAACAGAAACCGTTTGACAATGTGTGACTACTATAAAATCACACATTAAATTTCACTCACATGCAAAATTCAATTTTTTGATTAATATAATGCATATTACTTAAACAAAAGTTGTTGTATTAAAATCCACTACCAAATTGTTATAAGTAGCAACTCTATATGGCGCCACTGCCGCGTATTGGAACAGGGTATGTTATGCCAAAGCATTAGGGGGGTACCTGTAGCGGTTGTAGTGCTTCAGTAAAACATGTATTTAATACCTAGTGTACAATACAGTGTAAGATAAGTGCTATGGTAGAATATGTTTGAAACAAAATATACGCTAACACTAATCATTTTAACCCCTCCCGCTCCAGCGCGTGTTATCCAGAGGCAAACGTTTCCTTTCTTCATTCGCCTTCTCGATAGCAAACCGTTGTATAACCTATATTGAAAGAAATATCTCGAAACCCCTCTGCTGTTTGGGATTTGTTTGTAAAATGCCCAGATGACCAAAAAAAAAGTTGAATACAAACTGTACAAGTGACTGTTGTATCATGGAGGCACAACCAATCTATTATTATTATTATTATTATTATTATTATTATTATTATTATTATTATTATTATTATTATTATTATTATTATTATTAATTGATGTTTCATTTCATTTATGTAGCTTACCTGTAAAATAATAGGATTTTCAATAAAATGAACTAGTAGCTATGGTGACGTCACCAGTAAATTATGCAAATTAGTACTATCAAAGGTTTGAACCTTCCTTCGGTAATGTGTTCTTCTCCTTCGAAGGACAAAATGTACCCTTCATTGCAGCCCTAGGCATTTTAATGCGTCTGACAATTCAGTTAAAGATCTTCATTGAAAAGCTGCACAGTGGCTGGGAAATTCAAGCAGTGACCACCTGCTTCTTTTGAAAAACCAAACGACAGCACAACTTGGTTCTAGAACTGAAAAGGTGAATAGTGTTCTATGAATAATTACTTACACATACAGTAATGTACAGGGTGAAGTGGAAAATGGAAATACAAAAGGACAAAAATCCACTTTGCTAAGTTTTGAAAAACTGAAGAGATAATCAGCCAATGGTCTAAATGTGTGACGCTTACTGTGTTTGATGAATGTAATCATAAAAACAATTAAGTAATTTTGTAATCTGTGTGTATGTGTGCGTTTTACAGAACTGGTTCTTTTGTTGTTTGTACTTATGATGCAGGAACTCTGTTAAAGATTTTTGTTTGCACTGTCTGGCACAGCATTGCCAGTTTTCCCCGCCCTCTAGTTTATCTTATTATGTCTGTGTATCTTTAGTTCTGCAGTGGTTTATTGCAGCATTAATAAAGAAATTGAGATGCCCAAATTGATATGCTACATAAAGCACAAGCTAATCTGGCAAGGTTTTGCTACTCAGAGTGTTTTCGATTGAAGTGGAAGCAGCTGTCTGAAAGAGCCAAATACCGTCCGACGTCTTCGGATTTTCATATTGTGAAAGGGGGGGCGGGGTATAAATGATAATGCAAGCATGTTGCTTAATGGTCTGTAAGAAAAGCAATGAGCAACTGTAAAAAGTTTCATCAAACTCCAACATGTCACATTGTAAGCATTGATACATTTCAGATTGAATGATCTTGGAGCATTGTTATTTATGTGTTTTAAGTAATTCCCACCAAATATAATTAGTCTTATTCCCTTGTAATAGCAGATGGCATTCAATGGGAAAAAAGAAAATGTACACCATCTCGAAATGTTAGGAGGACCCCCAGTCCCCACTACATTCCAATCCAATCTAACAGAGTGGTTTCGCTCCTGTGGAGCAGTTTGACACACAGCACAGTTCAGAGGCCACCTTTTAAATAGGAGACATTTTTAGAAGATCTGTCTTTCTGTAGAATAGCTGTTTAATAATAAACTTCTTTAATAAAACTCAGAAATCTTCTCACCAGAAGCTGAGTAGAGGCGTCATTATACAGTAGATTTACACTAAGCTTTAGATTATTATCTGTATTGAAATTAGAGGCTTGTTTGCAAGAAGCCATATGTGTAATGAAATCACACTAAATACAAATAATAATACTAATAATAATTTACTTAAAAATGACATCTGTTAACTCCAGTAGACATTCCTTTGGCTCAGTGAGGTATAAAGACCACTCTCTAATGGATGCAGCGTTTACTTTTCTAGCATTCTCTACCTTTTCTCATTTCTGTACTTCAACCAATAATTGCAGAAATAAGTACATACAGAAATGCATAGGCTTTCAGGAATGTGAATTCAAACATGTGACACATCAGCACACTTGTGAATGGGGAAGCAACTTGCCTACTTAAATGCCTGACACAGTGTAAAGAGACCTCTGGGCTAGGTGGGTGGCACACGTGCTAGAAGGTGTGAAGCAGTTACATCACTCCTTCTGTGCAGGCAGGGTTTGTCTACTAATGGGGCAACTGATCGCAATGTAGCCTTTTTGATGTCTGTCTCCTGGTTTGCTGGAGTTCAAACTGCTTCCATGAGTGGACATCAGGCGCAGGTGAAGGCTCTGCCAGGAATTCACCTGACTGGTACTTTTCTGCAGTGCATTCATGTTACAGCAGTTGTTCTCTCATGCGTATGCAACAGGCAATAAAACAACTTAACAACATTGTAGGTGATAGAAGACTGTGTTTAAATCTAAACTATGACAGACAGTAAACCTCTTTCACTGATGCTACTGTAGATGACAAGAAGCAGTGATGCTTCACAAACGTGAAACACTTTTGAAGGGTTTTACCTTGCTCTTCACTGCTGCTTGAAATATACAGTACCTTGAAAATCGTCTTGAGTCTTTATGCATAATTGGTGTTCCACATTTTTGGTTTTTATCTTTAAAAAAAAAAAAAATCTGGGAATTTTTCTGAGTTTATTTTATATATATATATTAAAGTGGGGGGGGGGGGGATCGGTAAAAAAATGTTTTTAATTGAAACATTGGTAAAAATCGGGGGGAAAAACATCTTGTTGTTTGATCCTCTGACATCTAAATGTCTGCTGTATCCTAGGATAAAGTGTAGGTCTGCTTATTACAATGTCAAAATAAAACATTTTAATTAAAATATTGTGTATTTCCTAGAAAATAGTACCAGGAAAATATTGAATAATAGACAAAAATTGGGTAAAAATCAGTAAAAACTTACGTCCAATTAAAAAAAAATCCTGGAACACTATGCATAATGCATTAAAAACTGTCAGAACTGTGCTTATCAGCAAAACATTCAATAGTGTAATGCTTTAGTACTACAATGTACCAGTAGCGGAAAAGCCGGGCTACAGATGAATTAAAAGCATTACGTGTTTTACAGTCGAGTATCAACGCATTAAAATCAAACCTGTTCGCTTCGGAAGTTTGGAAATCAGGATGCAATAATACAAAGTTAACGCTAGATGGCTTTATCCGCACTGTGAGAGGGGATGTTTACTGTTGTGCGAGCCATGAAAAGCCAGTTTCCAGTTACATGATAACATTTTGTTTCACGCTGCTTTTCTTATTTATTTATGTATCTATTGAAGACTTATGTTTAAGTTTAGTCTGTAAACCGCACTTTCAAATGGTTTTCCTTTTTAAATATTTAAACTCACATTCTGGAAATATAATGATGATGATAATAATAATAATAATAATAATAATAATATGAAGTATAAACAGTAGCCATAATAGGTGCATCTAATTAATTATATGACACCAGCATGGAACACCTAATATAAATGCACAAACTTAATATCACAGATTAATTCATTCAAAATTAGACAGTTTGTGATGCTGTGGCAACAAATTGGCATATATGTCCATTAAAAAATGAATAAATAAATGTATGCCTACCTTATTTGTAGTGAAGGTCGATCCGTCTTTCTTTTTTTGAAGCAAAGCGTGCGATTACATCATCGTACCAGGTTGGTTGCTTCACCCAGTTCTTTTTCAATCAATATCGTGGCCAGTGCAGTTAGACGACCTTGATTCATAGTGCTCCTCCGGTAGGTCTTAATGCGCTTCAGGCAGTTCCACACTGACTGTTGTTACTGGTATAGTGAAAGTAGCTGCCTTACAAAGCTGGAAATCGCGTTGAGTCTGACAGCTCGAGGAAGTGGAGGGCCCTTATGTCTGTAAACCGGAGAGAAAGCTGGGCAACACTGTCTTCAGAGAATCCCTTCCTTGTTGGCCTTTGAGCAGGGCAGTCGGCGAGGGCAGTGGCTACAGAATTAAACACTTCTTTGAACTGCTCTTCTTCATGCAGTTCACCAATCCTCACAATTGTTGACTGAATTTGCGAACTGCAGTAGTTTACATCAACAGCCTTTTTCTGAAGGACATCATAGAGAATGTCGATGATGCTGAATATGTTATGGTAGGTGAAGGCCAAGAACAGAAACTGCAAGTCGTTAAGCTTCACAAGGTATCCGAAGGCTTGCAGCCGGAATTCTACGTCCCAACCTCTGGCATCGTTCATCTCCTGAAACACTTGGCATAGTTTCTCTCTCTCAGAGACAATTGCATCTAGAACTCTGCTGTTAGATGTCCACCTTACTGCACATAGGGAAGGTATCCTTCTGCCCGCAGTTTGGTCCAGTATTTGTGTGCGTTTGCTAGAGCGTGTAAAAAAAGTGGAGAAGCCTTGCAATGTTGCAAAAAAAGCAGCGTGTTTTTTAATGCACTGTGCCCCTTGCTGGAGAACTAGATTCAGTCTGTGGGCAAAACAGTGCACACACAGATCCTGGGGAGCCTCTTTTTTAATAAGGGCTTGAAGACCTCCCAGCTCACCAGCCATCACTGCAGCAGCGTCATAAGACTGAGAGACGAGTTTTGTTTTGTATCGGTATTTGCTTAACTCTGAGTCCACAACCTGCTTCAGAGGAACTGCGGTTCTGTCTGCACTGACGTCTTTGAAACCCATAAACCTCTCCTGTGTGTGTTCAAGTTCAACTCCGCCTCTACTTCCGTCACCCTCCATGCAGAGTACTTTCCCCTGATTGACTGCTGGTTGTATACATCACGGCGTTGCACGTGAAAGTATATTTTATCTCCTGCTCGTCGCTTCCCTCCGGCGCTGCGCACCCCCGTCAGTTTGACCGCCTTCATTGAAAATAATGGCTTCAACTTTTTTTTTTTTTGCTGCGTAGCACCGCCGCACTGCGATCAAAACTGTGCCTCGCAGTACGCTTTGTTCCTCACATAAAATCAAGTTCTTTTTCTGCTCTCTGGTGTTGCGCTTCCAGTTTCCGGGAGGCTCTGGTAACTCTTCAGTATTGTCACTGGCGCTTTTGGGAATTTATGCAATGAATATGTTCAATTGTAGTTAATTTTGTGTATTTTCTATCAACTAATTTAAAAAAAAAATTGCAATACAGTTTCTCTTAAATGTTAAAAGTTGTTGGCTTGCATTGTACAAGAAAACTGCTAGCTAAGGTAGCATCCAGGGCGTGAAATAACCAATGGCATCGGCGGCAATTACTCCAGTGCCCAAGCCACTTGCTGCAATGTCTCTCAAATTTAAAAAAAAACTTACAGCAATTGTTGCCTATATGCCCGCTCGTCTTTGCCACCGGTGTCCGTCAACACCAGCACACCTGATCTACAACCCATTCAAAACTTGCTCAGCGTAAGCTGGCCCGTTCTGTCACAATTCAGTTGAGTTCTGTCTAATCTCTTTTTTTCTGTGCACCTCCCAGCACTAAGCCACGAAAAAGACATACTGTATCATTGGTTGATGACGGGCAGACAGAGGGAGGGACGCTGTTAGAATGAGCTCAATATGACCACGCCTCCAGGAATTTTCAATCACACGTGTTCACGGACAGTGTCACTGTGTGATTTTTCCATCTGTGAGCTCTATGCTAACTCAAAACGTTTAAAAAGAAAGGATGAAGAGCTGGCAGTGAAGTGTTCTAGGATTTACCTAATGTTCAGGCAAGAAATGGGTGC
Source organism: Acipenser ruthenus (assembly GCF_902713425.1). Classification (NCBI taxonomy): domain Eukaryota; kingdom Metazoa; phylum Chordata; class Actinopteri; order Acipenseriformes; family Acipenseridae; genus Acipenser; species Acipenser ruthenus. The sequence goes on from NC_081191.1 coordinate 5,201,245, forward strand.
ACAACAATTTGTCCCCGACAATAATAATAATAAATATATTAATGTGAACTTACATTAAGAAATTGGTTGTGCCTTCATATGTTAAGAGCCACTTGTACATTTTGCATTCCACTGTGTTTGGATCATTTTGGCGTTTCACAAATAAAATATCAAACAGCAGAGGGTTTTCAGGCCATTTCTTTAGCAGCTGCAACACATAGTGTATACAGACCTGCTAACCTCTGCGCATTTTGCGTATCCGCTACGCATTTTGAGTTGGTAATACGCGGGTACACTTTTATCAGAGATGATACGCAATAATATGTAATCCATATTTCGCTCATCGTCTGTGATGTTGCCTGTAGTTAGAGAAAGTGTTGCATCTAACGTCAGGGCCGGCCTTAGGGCAAGGCAAGCAAGATAGATTAACCAATCAGGTTTTGAGTTTAGTTACGTGATGGAATAACCAATCAGCTTTTGAGTTTAGTTGACGATCCAACCTCCGTTTAAAAAAAAAAAAAAAACAGTTATCGTGGGTTGACTTGAAGGAGTGTGAAGTACTGGGATTTGTGAGGAAATTATTTATTTCAAACTGGCTACGGTACCTTTGTTTTTTAATTAATGCATTAGCTCTGCATTCCTTTTTGTCTGGGGAAAAAACCCACTTGCGTTTTTAAAAAAAATGTGCTGGGTTTAGATAACTGCATCACATGAAAAGAAAATACAGCTGAATGAGGATTTTACGAGAGTGGCGAGGGAGTAAGTACAAACATTCATTATAATAATATAGTACAATATTTAAGTTTAATATTCTGTTTTTTGGCTTGTTCCGTTTTTCACAAACGCCTGTTACCATACAGGGATGTCAGTAAAATTTGATTTTGCAAGTAGCGTACAATTACATTGTAGATAAATGCCGTTTCATTGTGCTTTAAACAAGTCATGAACGGCTGGTTTGTGATTTTATATTGAAGTTCAGTAAGATCATTAATGTAGCATTCTGGATTTTGTGAACGGTAAAATATTGTTTTAAGGACTGGGAATCACTGACCCGCATAAGTGTAATCCTTTTTAACTGTATAGCTAAATAAACGGCCATACAAGAAGCGTGTTAAAGTGGGAATACTACTACTAATAATAATAATAACGTAATATCAGAACTACCAATGTATGCTTACTGATATTAACGTTCTATGAAGCGCTTACTACAAACGAATGGGTCCAGTCTTTTTGTTTTTTTTTATTCTCTTTTAATCGCTGAAATCCATTTTACCCTCCTGTCTGGATCAGCAGGAATCCTGTAGAAGGAAACTTTATATTTCTGTCCAGAACAAAAGAATCGGGCATTACTGTAATGTTACCGTGCTAGGCATTTTGGTCATCTTCCACAGTAATGCTGACTGTGAAAGAGTGTTCAGCTTGGTGACCAAAAACAAAACCCAACACAGAGCCAGCCTGAGCACAGACATGCTAAGATCACTGGTAACGCACAAAGTCATGATGTCAGCGAAGCAGCAAGTGTGTCACACACAAACCTTTAGTGACACCTTTCTCAGGAAAGCCAAGTCAGCCACCTATGAAGCTAAACATTCAAGATCTGAAAGTGCAGTTTGACCTGTTGGATTCCTTTCTGTTCCAAACACTCACTTTGTGGATAGCTATTACATTTGGTGCTGACTCGGTGACTATTTACAAGTTTTCTTTTTTCCTTTTTTGAAAGTGCTTTGTTTCTCTGTTTTAGAAGCTTATACATTTCAATTTATGTTTTGACAGTAAATAAAATACAAACATACTACAAAAATGGCTATTTTCTGTACTTGAAATAATTTTCAGTTGGTATAAATTAAAAAGGTTTCATCTATACTGAGGTAAACAAAATTAAATTTAAAACTGAAACAATCATAGCTAATCTCATTATTTTGTTTACTGAAAAATTCATACTCAAAACTCACCAGAGTGTAGCATTTAGCTGTTTTATACCCTAAAACAATTCTGGGGGGAAGCCCCCCGGACCCCCCGAGATGTCTGCGTGAAAGAGTGCTACTCAAAAAAAAATGTCGGCAGGTCTGCGTATACCACATTACACATAATCACATATTCTATGATCCTATATGGTATAAGGAGATCTGATTCTATGCTTAAAATTGCAATACTTTAAAATGCAACGGTGCAATACACATTCAGACTCCTTCCACGTCTTCAGTGTTTATACATTGCTAATTTATAAAGACATTTCAATGCCCGTTGCTGTTTTGTAATTCAGTGTTATTCCCCCAAAACATCAACGCTAAAAATGAACACACTAATAGGTAGTAATTATTAGTTTTACTCAAATCCTTACACCAAAAAAAAAACACACACACACACAAAAAAACAGCAAGTAGCTAGGTGTGACATGGTTGAAGTAGCAGCTCCCTGCGTTATGGAATGAGTAGGAGAGATAACATAATAGTGAAAGAAACACGATATAGACAAGTGGATCCGTTTCTGTTTTCATTTATTTTTGTATAATACCTTCTCACTACCTTACGTAGTTCAGCTTTTTAACTAGTAAAACATGTTCTTTCACGAAAGGGGTTGCAATGTGTATGCAATCTGAATCGAGTGTCCAGCAATGCACCATAACAAAACTGTAAATATTTTGCAACTGTAAATTTCAAGAACTGGGAAACTATATAAAGTCTCTCAAATGTAAACATCTAACATTATGTACATCCAGCTGTTCATCATTGTGTTGCAGAGCACTCTCCATTGCCTGATGAAGTTTCTATTTCGAGTTTTTTGTTTTTTTTTCTTTTCAAAGCCACGTTGTTTGTACAGGTTACAGTGGTTAGTAAACTACAGTTGCGCAGACACACTGCAGACCGAACAACTCATTTGACCACTATCGTTATTACACTCCAGCCCTTGGTACATCTTCAGCCAGTTTGCCTGAAAATCTATCTTAACATGCCCTTCACTGATACTGCTTATAGTGATGTTGTATCACCTGGCTGTATTTTTTCACAGTGAGCATGGATTTCACGATTTCCATGAATTAGAATCAGTGCCACGTAATAATAATATCCAATTCTCTGTGAAATTCTCAATTTCTGAAAGAATTCTATTTTTAGCATTTAAAAATGCACTGATTAAACATTTGCTTCACCAGCAGCATGTTACTTGAAATCCAGTTGATCGTGCTTACCCTAAATTATGAAACACATGGCATAAAGGGTTTTTAAAAAGCTTTAATTACAGGACACAAACAAGCGCTATATTTAACTCTTGTTCACAGGGTGACAGACTTGAGTAAAAATACCCTGAATATATATTTTTTGCCAAATTACCCTTTTGTATTTTTTCATTATGAAAGATTGTTTTTAAATTGGGTATTTTTATACCATTTTATTTTTACAATGGAAAAGTGACCTATATTTTATTTTTGTAACAATTAGTATGTGAATCACCCAGAAAACATTGATTTTTGTTTGTTTGAATTAACATTTCATCAACATAATAGGCTCTCTGTATTTATTTTTTGTTGTTTTATGAATGAGTATGAAATTGCCTTGGTGCGCTTGGGTTGAATATATATTTTTCCTTTCTGCCCCCTTGAACTGCCTTGGTGCCCCTGAATTTTCACGCCTAATGAAGGCAACATTGCCTTGCCCTTCATGGCCTTAACTTAATGCCCTTAGCATCACCAGATTGTTTTTCATGGTTTAAAAGCACAAGTCTTGGAGAAAATGCTAGTCTCATAGACATTCTTCACAAACAGTTTATAACAGCTGTTGCACAAAAGTGCATATACCCTAACAGCTAAATAAATAAATGCAAGGTATGTGAGACATATTTCATAGCAGTAAGTTGCCAATAGCGAAACAGTCCCAATGCAGATACTAAGTACTGCAGTCATTACAGCCACATGATGTACAACATGCTTAAAAAGGTGAGAGAAGTTTTAAGAAATCTTGTTTTGTTTTCTTGAAACTAACAATAGGGCTAACTCATGAGAGGCCCAGCAAGTCGTGTCTGTGTCCAAAATTTATTCTACTTTCCCAACATAAGCCAACGAAGTGCATTATTAATGTATATGGTAAAAATGCTCAAATATTGTACATTTTATTTGTGCCTATACTGAATGAAATGATGATGATGATCAAGTTGCTGACCTCTAAATAGTAGTAAAAATGTAATACAATTCTGTGCAGATCCCACCTTAAGTCTTCAGGTGAGTTTCATACCATTAACTGCTTGGTTTCAGCTGCAGCGATTTCTTTGTCAAAGCTCACTGCAGATTATAGTTAAAACTTCAAAGCAGCCTTTTGTATTTACTTGGACTGTGGTATGAATACTGTACAGTAAGCCCATCTGTGCTCTGCAGACCGTCGGTGGTTTGACACAGGAAACCCCTGTGATAAGATCTTCCTTTGTGCCGAATGTATTTTGGGATAAAAAGTATAAGCATCAGCCAAAAATTAATTACATTCATATTTTGTTAATTGAGCAAAACTGGGGGCAAAACATATCCAATTTATATTTTGCCTTTTTATAATTTATTCTGGAAGAGAGACTCTGCATACTGTACCCACGTTTGGAAATCGGACCTTCTCTATCTACTAACTTACTGTATTATGAAACTTAAACTGTGCCCACCAGCCTCTTTCAAAACCAAATGTTTTTTGTTCTTTTTTTTTATTTTTGACAATTTCAGATTTAGTTTTTATTTAACATATTGTACTGTACATTGGAGGGAAAAAAAATCCTGAGGTGAAATATCATATTTTCAAGAAAGTCCTCTGGGATATCACAGAAGGCTACGGCAGCACAGAATGCCTGACACAAAGTTATACGTTATACAATTAAAAAGATGAAAATTATGGCAATGTTAATTAACAGTTACTCTACTTTTTTTTTTTTAAACACCTCAGGCACATTTACCACTTGTATTTGTTTGATGCTGTGAAATAACTAAAAAACAGTTTGTAATTTAAGAGCTGTTGGGAGAGCAACCCACAGCACAATTGCTTTCAATTTTCAAGAGCAACCTGTACAAAACCCAACAAGCAAAAATATCCCATTCAAAGCTAAATGCTGTACTTAAAATGGCTATCGCTGTAAAAAAAAAAATTTGAAAATCGGTGCAAAAAATTAACTCCAAATTTTTCAGGGTAAATATCGGGGTTAATTTTGGCGGACGTGAGGACGACAAAAAAAAAAAAAAAGAGAGAAGTAAGAGTATTCAAAGTAAAAGTAGTTTAATGCTATAGAACTGAAACTGAACTCGAAACACTATATGCCACCTCTGAGTTTATGAAACCATTTTCTCTAAACCCCAATAAAAGTTTATTGTTGGTGACTTAAAACCATTAGCTTCATTAAATAATTGGGCCAACTTATTTTACAAAATCGACATCCATTGCAATTGTATTACATTTACCAGCCTAAAGGTGGATCTACACTGGAAGCGAGTGACGTGAGTGATTAATTTAGAAGTGACTGGAAGGCATGGGTGCATCTACGCGAGCGGCCAGTCTGGGTGAAGCGAGCGAGTGACTAAAGTGAAACGGACCAATCAGAAACAAAGTCAGTTCCCAACCCACTCACAAAACCACATCCAGGTTCAGCTTCAACCCTGTTTCCAGGCACAGCCCCATGGTCTGTCCCTATCCCTGCCCCAACCCCAACCCCAGGTCCAGGATAAGCCCCATCTGCAACAGCTGTAATTCAGTATGGACTGTGGGAGAGGGTGGACGAGAAGGGGAAATGATGTAAATAGTTGTTTGTGTTCTGTTTTGTGGGCGCCGGGGGTGTATTGTGTTGTATTACTGTGAGCGGGATTGTGTGTGTTTTACCTCTTCTCCCTGTCAGCGGGACCCCTCTCTCCAGTGTGTGTGGTGACTTTGCCTGCAATTTCTCTCTCTTTTTACTGACACAAGAAGTGTTAAAGGGACTAGGAGCTCTTAAAATAAACCGGATGAGATCCTCCCAATAGTACTCAAAGAAATGAAAAAAGTTATTTACAAACCCGCTAACCAAGATCATGCAACAGTCTCTTGACAGAGGGGTTGTACCAACCGAACCAGGTAACTACAGACCAATAAGTCTGACTTCTATTATATGTAAACTTATGGAAACTATCCAAAATGGAAAATTACCTATATCGTAACAATATCCTGGGAGACAGTCAGCATGGTTTTAGGAAAGGGAGATCGTGTCTAACTAACCTGCTTGATTTTTTTTGAGGATGCAATGTCGACAATGGATAATTGCAAACCATATGACATGGTTTATTTAGATTTTCAAAAAGCTTTTGACAAAGTCCTGCATAAAAGATTAATTCTCAAACTGAATGCAGTAGGGATTCAAGGAAATGCATGCGCATGGATTAGGGAGTGGTTAACATGTAGAACACAGAAAGTACTGAGTGAGGCAACCAGAGGTGTACCACAGGGATCAGTATTAGAACATAAGAACATAAGAAAGTTTACAAACGAGAGGAGGCCATTCAGCCTATCTTGCTCGTTTGGTTGTTAGTAGCTTATTGATCCCAGAATCTCATCAAGCAGCTTCTTGAAGGATCCCAGGGTGTCAGTTTCAACAACATTACTGGGGAGTTGGCTCCAGACCCTCACAATTCTCTGTGTAAAAACGTACCTCCTATTTTCTGTTCTGAATGCCCCTTTATCTAATCTCCATTTGTGACCCCTGGTCCTTGTTTCTTTTTTCAGGTCAAATAAGTCCCCTGGGTCAAAAATGCAAAAATGAAATGTGAGTTAAAAGTAGGATCGGGGATGAACAACTCACGTAATTTGTCAGCTCTGTTTGAAATAAAATTAAAGGGACCATAATTAGGCTCAGGCAAGATATGAATAAAAGCAAAGATTGTTTTGTAATTAACAGCTTTTTCTGAGTTCTAATTATGAAACAGAATCAGCTAAAATTTGTCACCTGATTAAAAATATAACACAAAAACTTCAAGTCCTACTTGTGTGTTCGCATTTACTTTTTCCAAAATATATGGACCTCTGTTAATATGGGGCATAACACATTATTTTAAAATAAAATACATTGCATTGTGGGATATCATATTCATTTCCACTGTTCATTGCGCTGCTAGGAGCTGTAACCAAACTGTTCTGATAGTATTAGTGTGTGTATGCATTACGCCCGACTAAACATGAAACGGTACTTAAGAGTGGACACTAAAGTTTGAGCTGGATTAATTAAAACGTTTTTGAGTACGGTTCTCGAGATCGGTTATGTAGTGTGGAGAGGGCCTAAAAGTAAATATCCTTAATATTGCTGGCAAAGCCAAATATGAGGCTTATTGCTGCCACCTACAGGATTGAGGTGTACCTTAATCAATGCTGTTATATTGCAGAACAGTTTTTTTTTTTTTTTTTTTTTTTTTTTAACAAGCAAGTATTTTACAGTCATTTTGCTGCAGTGCAATAGATTACCACGAATATGCATGTCTGCATCCCTTTCCATTCTGTACGTCCTGTGAAGGCAAGACTACATATTTTTCTGTCCAATGGATTTATTTTGCGTCTAGGATGCAAAATTTTGCTTTAACGCAACCTCTGTGTGTGTGTGTGTGTTTATATATATATATATATATATATATATATATATATATATATATATATATATATATATATATATATATAATGCACTTATGGTGTGTGGTGCTCCGTGTATCATCCTGGGAGTGTCTCCTGTTTATCTGTCTCTTGCATTAGTCCAAGCAGTCACTGGCTGCAGGTGACATTAAAAATGTAAAGCTAACCTAATTTTCTTATAACCAGAGTTCAGGCACAAATCTACTGCACTATTCTGAACCATTTACCAAGCCTTACTACTGCACTATTCTGAACCATTTACCAAGCCTTACTACTGCACTATTCTGAACCATTTACCAAGCCTTACTACTGCACTATTCTGAACCATTTACCAAGCCTTACTACTGCACTATTCTGAACCATTTACCAAGCCTTACTACTGCACTATTCTGAACCATTTACCAAGCCTTACTACTGAACTATTCTGAACCATTTACCAAGCCTTACTACTGCACTATTCTGAACCATTTACCAAGCCTTACTACTGAACTATTCTGAACCATTTACCAAGCCTTACTACTGCACTATTCTGAACCATTTACCAAGCCTTACTACTGCACTATTCTGAGCCATTTACCAAGCCTTACTACTGCACTATTCTGAGCCATTTACCAAGCCTTACTACTGCACTATTCTGAACCATTTACCAAGCCTTACTACTGCACTATTCTGAACCATTTACCAAGCCTTACTACTGAACTATTCTGAACCATTTACCAAGCCTTACTACTGAACTATTCTGAACCATTTACCAAGCCTTACTACTGCACTATTTTGGTCCCTGTCCGCTCGTGTAGTTTGGAGAGATTTACAAAACAAGTTCGGATTTATTTAGATTTATTGTAGCTACTGTGGAAATTCCACCTCTGTAAATGTATACGAACTTGCTTGCATTCTACAGTTGTTTGGATGGTTGAATGACTACTGACTACTGACTAACTGTCACACCCTGATCTGTCTTTTCATTGAGGTATCATTCATTTTCCAAAACATTCCAAAACAACCGCAAACATTTATACATATAGAGCTATGCATTACGATACAGTAAATTAAGTGAAACATAAATATTACAAAATGATTGTCCCCTTTGATCGTAATAAGATTCACAATGTGCTTTGCTTTTGTTTTCATTTTAATCTTTAAAATACAATTATTTAAAACAAAATTACAAATGCTGTTTAATACTACTACTACTACTACTACTACTACTACTACTACTACTACTACTACTACTAATAATAATAATAATAATAATAATAATAATTGCACAGTTTTTGGAAACACTCGTTTCAGAAAACAGTATTATTTTTTATCAGTTTTGCAAAAAAGCATTCTCTAAATGGAGATTCATTTTAAACCAAATACTGTAGGTGAATGGTACCCTCTCTGGCTCTTGCCAGTATAATTCAGAAATAGATGCAATAATATAAGGACTGGTAAGAAGTGTGTACCTTGGCTCTAAAGTACTGTATACCTGTATGCATAAATGAGTTTTCCTCAATGCTTTAGGGTTGCAAATGAAATGCACTAGTGACTGGTAATGTTTTTTATTTATTTTTTTACGAGCTCAAGGATGCCTCAGATAGCTTTGGCAGATTTCATGTTTCCAGCGTAGGTTATACATGGTAAGTAGTAGAGTTATCATGCCTGCACTGGCTGACAGATTTCACATTGCCATCTTCAGCTGTGATGGTGAGGATTGTGATGATGATGATGAAGCTGATTCTAAATCAATGTACTATCGGTCTGATGGTGTCCTTTAAAATGAGATTTGGCCACACTGTTAATTTTAAAGATGCCGGCACCCAGGTTTTGCCTTCCTTCGTTAAATTAACTGTGATGATCAACAATATAACCCTCCTCTGCTAAGCTCTGCGGTTTGCTTCCGGCGGGCTTCACAGAAATATCCTCTACACAAAGCTGGGTTTTGGCTGCTAGAGTATACTAATAAATAGTTTTTTGGGATTTTCATTATAAGCACTAAAACTAAATCTACTGTGTGTTTTTGTAGACCACCATTTTTTTTTTTTGTTGCATTTAACATATTTAACTTAAAAATATATATAATAATAAAGTATGACAGCGTCACTGTCGATCATCGTATTGTCAAAAATAATATCACAGCTCTCTGTGAGAATCGGTGACTCCTAGTGATTTACATTCTATATACAATAGAAATAAAGCATGCATTTGCAAAACAATTTAACTGAATTTATTTTCTATTTTATTGAATTTGTCCAATTTGGTTTTCTTTTTCAGGTACAAAGGTTCAAACTTCATCTGTGGTTTAAGTGTCTTGTGTTCTTGTAGGTACTGCTGAGTACATTTTTCTGTTGCAAATAATTTGAAACTCATTTTTTAGTGTATTTTAAATGTCCCCAGAGAAAGGGTTGATTAAGGTACTGATTTCTTAAAAACAGCAAGCTTTAACAGCGACAAAGTGTACTGTAATTGTAGCAAAACATATATTTAATGCATTTTCAATATGTATACAATTAAAAATGTGGTTATTAAAGTATCAATACATAACTTTAGGATCTCAAACATCCATAAATGCATCTTTTATAATATTTGTTTCCTAACAAAACAAATAAAAAAGATTTATTTTGAAATGGTCCAGGTTTCAGATCACTAAGCTATAGGTAGCAGAGGTAGTATACTGTTGAAAAAGTTTTGGTGTACATAGGTAGGGCTACGATTTTGTCACACAAATCGTGAATTTGAATAAAGTCAGTGAAATCTTTTGATTTAAAAATGCATTTGATTAGGCGCTTCCTTTATTTCCTTTTAAAAATGCAGTATGTCATGCACTGAAAATACAAATCTGCGGGTAACTGTAAATTGTTTGGTTGTGTATGCACTCCGCATTTACGTGTAGCTATGTAGGTCAGCGAATGAGCGAGTGAGCTTGTGAAAGGGTTCTTTCTAAGGGTTGTAGGTATTCACTCGGCAAGGACACAGAGACAGTTGTTTGACGTTGCCATTCCACACAGGCACACAGATTTATTTATAATTACACAATGTACTGCAGTGATACGTGGCCGCCACTAGGGTACCAACAATGGTATCCCTAGTGCAGGAGAAAACACTCAGTGTTGACACAGTGTAAAAATGTCCCTAAACAAAACACATTAAAACACATAATAAATGAAAGGTGGCCAAGCTCTAGCTGTGCGCTATCTCCACTATAAGGAGGATCCCGCTGTTAAAAGGCTGAACTGAACCCTTGCTATACTATTGGGGATAGGATCCCATAAACTAGCCCTGCTACAAACACACAAGTAGTCCTGGTTCACGTACTCGCGATCTCAATCCTAAAGATCCCGTCACACACACGATGACTTGTTGCTGTTGTCCGCGGTCTTGTTTAATTTCACTCTCATGTTTCAGGCTAGGTGACGTCGTCACTGATAATTCTCCTGAGCTGAACGCTGATCCTTTAGCCAGACCTGGATGCACGCAGCATACATGCTGTAGAGGCGATTAGGAGGAGAGCAAGTGTTCAGTACAATCTCCATTTATGGTCTGGAGTGCCTCAGGATACGCCCCTCTAGCCAATCAGGGACTCCCAGTCAACCAAACCCTGACCGAGCCCCATCAATCAATTGGCTATCAGTGCGTCCTCGCTGAACACCCGAGCTGCATGGTAGGAAGTGACAATTTTTGATACAAAATACAAACAAAACGAAAGTGAATTCCCTGTGCAGAGCTACCGCCCTGCCACAGAGCTTTTTTTCTGTAAAGACAGAAGGACAAATGCATCGGAGAAGAGAAGTTTTTCTTTACAAGATGTGGTTTCAGAATCGTGGAAAACTCTAAAGCCTGGTTCATACTTCTATCCCAGATGAATGCAATACGTCAGACGCAGACAGCTATAAAAGCTGTGAAGCTTCACTGTTACCTGGATGAAGGATGCATCGTGTTGTAGCCCTTTTACTGCACAAAATCGTCACAGCTGGTGTTCATACTTTAAATACAGACTGTGTTTGTAAAATGGGAAACATTGACATTTAAGTAGATGTGCTGAGTTTGTACCTCTTATACAAGAGGTTTAAAAAATATCAAAAGCGACGTCATTGGTACAGCCATCCTCTCAACCAACAGAGAACCCGAAAAGGGAAAATTTCAAACATTAATTAGAGAGATACTTGAGGTATTTTAGAATGACAGGTGAAAAGCAATAGTCTTTGTATTATTGGTTTTGGTGTACTATTTAAAAGCTCTTGTGTATGTTGATGCAGCTAAAACCACATTATTTGGTGACCTTTCCGTGAATTCCTGTTTTTTTGCCACGCTTTGTCTGTGAAATGTACTAAAAATTACCGTGCCAAAATCGTAGTCTTATCCATCGGTTACAGAACTCTGTTTATACAATGTATTATAATGTATAAGTTTAAGCAAAGGGATGGAACAGAATGGTTTCATTTTCAAGGCAAAGATGAATACATAACCTATTGTATCTGATAGTGAAATTGTGATAACGATTAGGTCTTAGCAGTGAATCCTGTGCTGTATAAAACAAATGTTCTTCATTTGGAGTTCTGGGCCTTGACTTGCTTTAATCTGATAATGAATGACTACAGGTTGGGTTCTTTTGTACCTGGCAGCATATCTAAAGTTATGTTTTTGGATTTATGAGGATAAGGCCTGCTTTGGCAAACTCTGAGGTCCTCCAGCGAATAGTTAAATGGTGATTAATCATTGTTTCTTCACCGTATGTGCAGAAAAGAATAGAAAAGCAACATTGCACACCTCTGAAGCAATTAATCCCTGTGATCTCAGCCAGGTTTGTCTGGTAGATAAGTCAGGATACAAAACGGCTCCTAATTTATCAATCTGCGCATGCCATATAGTATAAAACACACAATTTATTCATATCATTTATAGTCACATTTTAAAAGAGTGACTTTGCTATATCCAAGAGTGTCTTATATTAGCTTTATATAAACTAAGTACCAGGGATTACAATGGGATTCCTTTTTTATTGTGCACATCTGGTGTAGTCAGTATGCATTTTCTCTTTCACTTTCTGGATTTTTTAATAATTGTGGCATAAATCATTTTCCTAATCAGAAACATAAGTGACAGGGAATCATCTTCTTTTTGAACAATGGGAAAACATATGGTTTCAAACACTGCTTTTTGTTTTTCTATTTGGGGTATATAACCTCCAAATATGAGGGGATGAAGCAGACTAACAGAAGTAAACTGGAGCAAAATAGAGAACACATCAACAGAAAAAGCATGGCTATCTTTCAAAAATGTAGTACTAGAGGCACAAAACAATTACATCCCAAAAGTAGACAAATCAAAGTCTAAAACAAAATGGCTAAAATGGTTTAATAGATCAATTAAAAAAAAATATCCATCTACATCATCATATGGAAAGAAACGCAAATGGATGGAGATACATATGGATCACATTAGTTTACTGTAAAGCTACGTCTTAGTTGGTGCTTATCTTGGCAAGAGCCGAGTTCAAATCAGCATGAAGTTTTAACATCTACTGTCATGTAATGGAAATCATTTTGACTTGACTATTCCAGTGAGGGAAAAGCAGGTTACAAATGGTAGTGAAATGTTTAATCATAGTTGACTAATAAAAAAAAAAATGGCCATTGTGTACATATGGAAGGTACTGCTACTTAACAATTAGTAACTCCTTTGATTAAACTAAATTGCATTCTTAAGTTCCTATCAAGAAGTCTCTTCACATATCTATATTAATGTATTCAAGGCTTGAGAAGGAAAGTTAATTTTCAAGCTTAAATATTTAATTCAAGCTTAAAATTTAGTCTGTAATTAGAGCTCCCAAATGGCAGGAACATGGAATATTTGTCCATTTTAATTAGATTGTTGTTTACCTATTAATTATATATCATATCTTGTCATAAAGTTGTGATGGTAACAGATGGTGCTAGGAGTTAGTGAGGGTTAGAACAAAATAAGATTTCACATGATTTATTAAGTTGCACTTTATTAGTGAGATTCCTGCACTGATCACATTATTGCAGAGAACCACAATTTTCAAAAATTAAGATAATGTTCTTGCTTATTGTTTTATGGTAAGGTGGAAGATTGATAACTAAAAGTAACAGCTGTATGTCATTTTTTTCTTTGACAATTGTATCCCCAAGGGAAATTGTATTTCAAGTCATGAAAGAAAAAGATAGTAATTGGTGAAGTTCAGTACTGTGTGGTACAGTAAGCAAGAGGATACTTGAAGATTCTGCAGGTGTAATGCAGAAATAATCCATGATTGACAGAAGATCTAACCACCTGATCTTGTTTCTGTTCTCACAGATTGCAGAATCATCATGCTTTCTGTTTTTCTACTCCAGAATCTATACACATTTTTTAAAACGGGGGACATTTCATTTTGCGGTGGTGTGGTAGAGCGAGAGTTCTGCCTTTAAATATTGTGGTGTTTCTGTGTGTTTTGGCGGTGGTTGGCAGGGATGGGGTTAATTCCTGTCCCTGCCAAAAATATGTGAGAATGTGGCTGGCCCTTAGTTTAATAATTAGTGATAATTGGGAGCCGCCACATCCTATAAAAGGAGAGCTCAGGGCTCCATTAGGACAGACTACCAGGGAGCTGGAACCAGAGAGTAACAGTACAGTGTTTCTGATCCACTTATAAACAATAAATGTTGTTGGGTTTTTTTTTGACTGGGAAACAGCTTAGCTGCCCGGTATAGCTTAGACCTGCAACAGTTTAGTTAGTACTCCTGGCAGGAGTTAGGGTTTTGGTTTTGTTTATTTTTGTTTTGCAGCCCTACGGATCAGGCAGATGGATACAGCTTTCTCAAATGTCTCCATTATGCCGGAGAGCTGCCCCACTACAGGCCATTGATAAGGCTCTATTTTTTCACAGATATCATGATTTCTGTGAAATGTACCCATTGCCGTGTAATATGTAGGTCCCCGTGAAAATTCCCATTTCTGAAAGAATAGTGAAAATGTACATATTTTTTATCACTAAAAATAAATACTGCAAACATTTGCCTTATTGATACACTACCTGTCACAATGCATTTATGAACCTGGCAGCCGGTTCAGTTTGCTTCCGGTTAATGATTGAACACACACTGCATAGAGCTGCATGATTTCTTTAAAATGTCTTCAACCAAAATCACACCAGCTGAATCAGTGATTGGAAATATTTCTGCTAAAGATCACTCTGTCCAATACAAGAAGGGAACATTTCACGTGTCTGTTGTTATTTTTACTTTTATTCAAGTTTTTACTTTGTTTGATAATTCACCGATGGTGAAAATGTAATGTCTTTAAAAGGTGGACATAAAAAACACGCATGCTTTGTTTTCATTGGCTTTTTTTGATGTACACAAATGTTAACGATTTTAAATTATGTGCTTTTTATGTATCTATTTTTTAAACTATCAATTTGTTTGAATTTTGTCATGTTTTATTTGTTTTTTCAGGCGTTATTATTTTATGTCACTGGAAAATTAAAAAATGACCAAGGTCTGTGTTCTTCATTTACCTGTACATAACAGAGTAGTTAGGTTTTTGAATTATACCCACATCAGGATGGTGATCCCTACATAAAAGGTTTTAATTAGTGAAGACTACAGAAATGCTACCCTAGTGAGAACTAAAAAAGATACATATTTTCTAACATGTCTGCATATTGCCAAGGACTGTGAGGTGTACAGTATTCTTTTCTTTAGTTGCTTGCTGTGCTTTTTCACTGGTTTAGCAGGTGGTAATCAGCCTTGGAGGAAGATGCACCATGTATTATTATTATTATTTGTTTATTTAGCAGACGTCTTTATCCAAAGTGACTTACAGAGACTAGGGTGTGTGAACTATGCATCAGCTGCAGAGTCACTTACAATTACATCTCACCCAAAAGACGGAGCACAAGGAGGTTAAGTGACTTGCTCAAGGTCACACAATGAGTTAGTGGCTGAGGTGGGATTTGAACCGGGGACCTGCTGGTTACAAGCCCCTTTCTTTAACCACTGGGACCACACAGCCTCCTATAAGCCTCCTATGTAGCCCCACAGACATCTCTAAACAGACCTCAGGCTGGCTTGGTGTACTAAAACATTCCAGCAGCTCAATGCCACCTTGGTCCTATAACTGAACTAAAAGAAAACAAGTCATTTTTGTTGGAAGAATATTGCCTATATTACAAATAATTTTAGTAACCAGAAATTAAAATCTAATGTACTTATTTTGGTTATAGGTAAAGTATGCAAATTCATGTTTTATAAATTATTTTGAAATAAGTACTCCCTATTCACTTGGATGAGCTGAGAGGGTGGGGCTGATGATAGTCTACTGTATATAAGTTCACCTAGTCAGTAGAGAGAGGGAATTCTTTAGTTATTGGGTTTGATAGCCTGAAGTAGCAGCAGCAGCAGACAGGAGCTCAGTAACAGTTTTGATGGCTGGAGAGGCTAGAGGGCAAACTAATCCACCGTTAAAGCCGAGCTTAACCCTGTATTTCGGCTGACCTATTACTTCATTTTTTTTGACTTTTTGAAGAGCTCTGTTTATTTTTCATTTATCCTTGTTTCTTTTGTTTTGTTTGTTTTGATAATAACAATTCAAATATTGCACCTTCCATCTTGGACTATTTGCCTTACTTTCTGCTCACCATTTACTGCAGCTGTTCGGCAACCTCACAGTGGGCCTCTATTGATGTTCCATATTCTCAACTATTTGGCATCTTTGAATTTTGGGTTTAGGCATAGTATGGAAATTCTGGGCTTGCACAATGATTAAATGCTTAATAAAATATTCATTGTTTTTGCCAACATCTGTATTTTAAGAATAATGGGTCACTGGAGTGCGAAAAGCCTGTAAAGTTTCCAAATGCATTGAGAACCCTGGAAAGTTCACTTAAGAGTTTGCTTTCCTCATTACTGAGGTACTTCTGTGGCTGCGATTAAACTAAGAACATCTTTAATTGCTTTAAAATCTGAATGCATGATAAGAATGGATTAATTTGATTTTTCTGTTACTACAAGTAGCAGATGGTTTATGTCTCAGGAATGCTCATGTTGTAAAATGAGCTCCCCAGCGCTCTCGTGATTGGTCACTGTTAATGAAGCATGCTGTGCTGATTATTCATTTAGAAAATGAGGATAACATGAGTATTGTGTGTGTTGCTGTAATAAATTAAGAGGAGGTTTTTTTAATAGCCAGCAGACATACAACTTAAATAACATAAAATAGATTTTCTATTCAGGTGGTCTCTGGCCTGTCAAAGCAATTTTATTGTTTATTAAAAAGATGCACTTTTATAGTTTCAGCTAACAAGCAGATGGTCGACTTGACTTATTTGTGTTTTGTGTTTCTGAATGACCGATCAGATGTTGATAGGAAGCTCAATGAGCTTATTGTCAGCACAGAAACAATGCAATTCATTGGCGGGAGCTTACCAGTGCCGCACAGTCCCATTTTATTTCATCCCATTATTTAAGGCTAGCAGTTTTTAGCGTTATTATAGGCAGTTGCAGAACCAGCTGTCTCCAAGCACCATTCGTTCTGAATTAATATATTAAAACTGACAATCTGGTGGTTGTAAAATAATTTGCAGAGAGAAATATGATTGTGTGCTGTAAATAATTTGGCCACACCTAACGTGCCTAGAGAGACGCAGCAGTGGCTCTACAGGTTTAGGCTGAGACTCGGAGCTCAAGCCTTACGGGACTTGGGTTCAAAATCATATTTTCTAGAATGGTAATGTGCAGCTTTAGCTTTCTGATTACCAGCTTCTCTAAAATAGACCCATGCTGCTGAAGTGCATGCTGGGATGGGAGGAATGTTGGATGCAGGCCTTATTGGTGTCCCTGACTGGCTGGCTCAATAATAAGAGCACTGATTGAGGGTGATTAAGGGTGGAGAGATGTGTTTACTTCAGTGTTTATGTAAAAGAATAAACATACCAAGGGGTTGGGTTGGGAAAATTTAGTGGAAAGCAGCATGCTCCTGTTAAATATGTGTGGCACATATAGTCATAATTCACTTTCTGCCATCTTCTCTCTTCTTTTTTCTGTTTTTAGTGTATGCTACAGGGAATCAGTTACTTGCTTCACATTATATATATATATATATATATATATATATATATATATATATATATATATATATATATACATTTTATTCAAGACTATTCCTAATTTAGCTTTGGTTTTGAACATAAAACTTAAATCGGTACTAAAATAGCACAATGCCAATAAAACACAATAAAAACTTTATTTTGCAAAATATATCAAATCTATTGGCCATTTTTTATTATTATTTTAAGTAAGTGTGTTCCAGATGGATTCAAAGTTAATCTCAGCACGTGAACTGTTCTATTTAACCCCTCGTCAGCAGCAACAATTTTGTTGGCACAGAAGGTGGAATGGGGAGCACATACACACGGTTAACGTCGTAATTAAAGAAACAAAATCTACACAAATCATGTTTCTATAAATACTTTGATTGACACAGTTTAGAACTTCTGGAAAGATTTTTAAATTAACATTTTGTTAATAAACACTTTATTCCGTATATTCTGCAGTAAGTGTGATGTGAAAAAACTATAGAGGAGCATTAAACTAGGCTGTGCTTTCTATGTAGTGAAATGTGTTCACTTTTGAAGGGTTGGGCACATTTTGTAATGCAGTATTAAACTGCTATTCTAACAGACATACTTGAAAAGGTGAGACTTAGTCAGCAGAAAGTATAATAAAATGGTGACAGTCACTCCAAAAATGATATTCAATAAAACTGACAAAATCATTAAAACCGAAAATCAGAAGCCATACCTGTAATATACCAAAGCATATATGCCTGTTAATAACATGCTAGTTGCTGTTAATAACATGCTAGTTGCTGTTAATATATCTATTTTGAAGAATCATAAGTGGAAAGGACCACTCTGTAACAGTAATACTGCTACCATTTGAATTTATAATGACTCGTTGCCCAAAAGGAAGTTGTATTGTACCGTAGGTGGGGGGAAAAAAGAAAAAAAAAAATACATAACAATGTTACCTTTATTGTTCCATAAACTATGAAACTTTTTCATTATTTTAAGTTCCTTAGTTAAAACAGCAAAAACTTGTGATGTGATATAATGTGATATAATGATTGTTTTTACAAAACACTTGGGGCTCAAATCACGAAGGTCTCAGAAGCTTGGATCATTTTCTGAAACCTCAACTCAGTGGAGTTGTGTTCATCTCAGTTGGGGGAGTAGGCGGGCTTTATTCATAATCACTCAGGGCTCATTCAGTATATCAATATACAGGTTTTTTTAAAAATATAATACTGTTGCTTTTTATAGTTTTATATCCGGTTCTATGGTTTGACAGTTCACCTGGAGACTCCGCTCACTGGTTTGCAGAAGTTGAAAGGTTAAACTAATGGACTGCCCTGGGAGCTGTAGTCTGAAATACTGTGTGAGTCTTGAAAACGTGCTAATCACAGTGGAGAACTTGCCAGGCTTTATGGTGTTCATCTGTTTGTACATTTCTAGACACATTTAACCAACAATCAGCAGGCTGGTTTCCAGAAACCCCGGAAGCTTTACAAATATAAAAAATCAAATAAAAAATGTATTTTTATACGATGCTACAGTTTTGCTTTCTTGCAACTTTCCTTTACTTTAAATATATTCCCTGTACAAAAAATAAATAAAAATCTTTGGTGTCAGGATGAAGGACATCTTGATATTTGGTTGCCAATGCCCTGCATCTACTGAAACCTCTTTGTATTGCAGACAGATAGAAAGTATTTTTTTTATCATCATTGAAAAAGGTCAGCTCCGCTTTTTTTCTGTTATTATTTGTTAAATACTACATGGTCTTGTACCCCAAGTAGGAATAAATTAAAGTCTCTCTGTATTTGCTGATCCCTTGGGGTCTACTAGTCTCTCAGAGCAATCGTGTTAAAACCTTACAGGCATAAAGAATTTGCTTTTGACCTGGTTTATTGTATCTTGAAAACCACAAAGGCTAAATGCATCATGTTTTGCATGTTATGGGAAATGTAGTTGTCGTTCCTTAAATTTATAAAGTATCTATGTACACCAACTAGCTTTTGCAGGTTTAAAATAAAAAGCTGAAAAAAGAAACGCATTCAGCTTACGGGTAATATCTGGTTCTTAGCCAGCATGCCAGTTGCTGATTTGCAGATTCCATTAAAATTGACTTCAAGATTCAGTGAATTTTAATTTGATCCAGACTTCTTAACATGTACACAGTAGATTTGGAATGTCCTCTGCACTTGAGTTAAAGAAAAAGAAAAGAAAAAAAGCAGTCCATCCTCTTGTACATTTTATCCATCTGTTAATGTGTGTCACAGAATACAGTAATCGCTGTTCTTATTGCATCCATGCCAATGGGCTTCAGCAGGTAAAAACCCATGGGATGATTTTTGAAACTGCCCAAGATTGTAACAGTACATACATGGGCACTTTAGGACTTATGAACTGCAAACAGCTGACTCCTTAATCGGCAAGGCTAGTTTTCTAACAATAGTTTCGTTGGAAGAGGTCAAGGTTAATGAATCATTATCTTTATCAGTCCTTGTACAGTACTTCTATTTAAAAAGCACAAATAGCTTAACTTTTCTTTTTTTTTCCCCAAGATGGAACATTAGATTTTCTAAGCGTCTTTGGGATTCCAGAAGTTTAAAGGAAAAGGATCTATAAGGTGGGAAGTGATACAAGTGATATCCATCAATTAAATATTGACTATGGAAGTAATTTCATTTTTAATTGGAACTAAGGTGTATTTGCAGAAATGAACTTCTCTGTTGCCATATCCTCATATTTTCCATATGTACTATAGTGCAATTGTGCTCACTGTAAGGTCTACTTTGCATCCATTTTAAATGTGAGCACTGTACAATATGCACTGTTTAATCCCCAATTGGAAGTTGATGTTTTTTTTTTTTTTTTTTTTTTATTATTATTATTATTATTATTATTATTATTATTATTTCTTTAATATAACTGTTTTTTGGGGTTCTTTTTTGGGCCCTGCCCTGGTTTAAATATTGCTGTTTAGTTGCCTTATTCAGAAGTTTTGTATTAGCTTAACAGCATTTGGAAGAGCCTCAAGAACAGTTAGTGCCATATCATGGTCTTGTCAGCCTTTGTCTGCTTTTGAAAATGAGGTCACTGGCTGGTGAGTTCAGGTGAGCTATAATTTTATAGCCAGAACACTGTTAAGCCCTATGAAAGAGGAGTCAACTTCCTGGCAACTGCTGAAATAACAAGTTGATTCATAGGCTTTACAGACCCTCCTCGGGCTTTATTGCATTGGTTAGAATACCAGTAACTGTTTGAAAGCTTTTTGCAGATCACTCCATCTATGGTACAATTTGCTTTTAATAGGTGATTTCATATTCTAAGTAGCCAGTAGATCGATAAATCTGTTTAGCCATTGTAATTCCACCTATCCTATTCCCATGAGTCATACAGTGGTTACAGTGAAAGTGTAATTGTCACAAATTTCCTTGCAGTACTGGAGATTAAATTGTCATTAGGATCACTGGTATCCTGTATTAGTATTGTAAGGGCCCCTTAGGGTTTGTATCTTCAAGCAGAAGATTCTTGCATTTTGCAGCAGACAAAAGAGAAGAAAAATCAAATTAATGGTAATGCATTATCTTCCTGAGATAAAGCTTTTTGTGAATGGACTGGTTTTTTATGTTTAAATGATGTTTAGTTACCCTTAGGTATTATTCTTTGCAGCAAACACCATCTTTTTCCAATGCTACACACACAAGAATACCACGTTTCTTTATATACAGTGAGTTATTAATAAAGTTTGTGTATAATCTATTACCCAGTGTGTTAAAGAACAGAAAAGCTCTGGCATTTCATGGTATGATTTCATTTAACTTGATCATGGGCAGTTGGCATTTATTTTTGTTGCTGGTGAAATGTTAATGCACAGAGGAAATATTAATGAATGAGAGTTCTCATAAATATTAACAAAAATGTCAGCTGTTTTATGAAGGGGGTGATACAGAGCTGAACAAAAAAAAAACTACTTGTAGGCAAACTGAGGATACATCAACAGACAGGTGTTCTGAGACTGTAGATACCTCATCACTGTAATACACAATTACTGTATCCAAAAGGAAGTTGCTAGCTAAGCATCATGTCTACGTCTCTTTACATTAAAGAAAAAAGATCTGCATTACTCATGTAATGTTTAGATAACAGTCACTACCAAAATAGGACTGCTGTACAGAACAACATTTTATTGTAAAACTTTTTGATGGGTTCTATTTATACCAGTGGTGTTTTAGTGCTTGGCCAATTGTGCGCCGCTCCCTGAGAACTCCCATCCTCGGTCAGCAGTGGCATAGCTTGGATTCAAACCGACGATCTCCAAGCTATAAGGTGCATCCTGCACTCCGGCCGGAGTGCCTTTACCGGATGCACCTCAGTAATCATGTTTTATCATTTAAATACAAATAAAATTCCATGTTGTTGATGTATTGATGCTGCTTGCGAAACTCATATATATATATATATATATATATATATATATATATATATAAATAAAGTAGTGTTGGACGATAATGCAATTTTCAGTTATCTATTATCGGCTAAATTATCATGATGATCATGATTATCCGCTGAATATACAAAATAGATAACATTTCTTGTAACATGTGATGTTATTATTAATTTATTTACAAAATAAAAAAGAAAACAGTGTTTCCAGTTCATACAAGTTCTTATTGCGAATATCATATATAATCTTTTGGCAGTTTCACATTCCAAACACAGATCAGATGTTACTGTAACCCCCAGTTGGGATCTCCATATACAGCTCTTGCCAATTTATTTTTTAACCCAAAAAGTGGGGCTGCAACCTTTATAAAATAATGATTAATTAATACTTACACTTTATTACTTGCAACTTTTTTTTCACAACGCAGGATTCCCTGATGCATCTTTATAACATTTATTCCCCTGGTCCCACCATAGTCTGTTAAAAATAAATGCAAATTTTCTCCAAAACGTAACATAGCTTAAATGAAATACTTGAGACTGGGTGAACATCTTTATGCAAACTAGATAAACGTTAGTGTTGGCGTATATTTTATATTTCATACCTACCCAACCATAACATTTCTCTTACGTCTTGTACACTAGGTATTCAGTACATATTTTACTGAAGCACTTTTTCCTGGCTAGCGAACAAACCTTCGAACGTTTGAACCTTGGAACACAGCCCTGCTAGAAGTCGTCAATTGAAAAACAAAATATAGTGCAATCTGAAAATTGTTTTAAATTCAATAAACATTTTTAAAAAGCCACAGATTTTGTTTCAGAAGAGTGCAGAGCATGATTTTCTATCTGCCCATATCTCTTCCAGTGGGAATGTTTACTATATCAATTCCAAAATGCATTATTACAGGTATTGTATAGTGAGATAAATTGATCATGAATGTATACGTTGATATTAGGGAATGTATTTAATATTTGTATAGAGGGTATTAAGGTGGTTTTCAGTTGTGTTAAAGAAAATCCATTAGTATGAATCTCATGATGTCACGCTATTTGTATTGCACTAAACCAGAAATCTTTTTTTTTTAGTTACAGCATTAATGGGCAAGTAAATGACTGCCACTATACACCTGTTTGCTGCATCTACTATTAATATATTGCAGGGTTAGAAACTAACACTCACCTGTTCGCCCGAGGCGAATTAAAACTGATGAGGACTGGTTGATGTCTTTGTCTCAGTAGTCCTGTGGGCGAGTGCTTAAAATAAGTGTACAGATATACTCTCACTTTCACAGGCTTGCGTTTAAAAAATGCAGGAAAAACCAATTTTCTAACTGGGTGTAGCAGTGGTGAACAAACATTCATAACGCTTGCAAAACAGTTACTCAGAACTGAAACCTCCCTTCATCTCACCTTGTCATGACAAATTTGGCATTATGCGAATGCGTCAGCGCTTCTTTGAATTATGTCAGTGTGATTACTTACTCTATTCGTTTATTCATCGCCGTGGTTTAACTGTGAACTTTCGATATAAACAAAATGTACTTTTTAGACATCAAAAGAGAATAAAAAACGGTAATTCCCTCACATTACATTTCATTTTTTAATTATGCATTTCTTTTTAGAATAGCCCAATTGCTTGAACACAACACATTTGTTTGGTAGGTTGATCGTTAATCAGTGTAAAATATTAAAGTATTTAAAACTATATAGATTTAAGGGATGATTGCTTAACTATGTCTTATTACTAACGTATTCGTATTACAAGATTTCATGTAAAATGTGAGGAAATGGCTATTCAATTGAGCTATTTTGTGTTTTGATGTTTTTATACTGTTTTGATGTCTAAAAAAGTAGATTTAGTTTATATTACCGAAAGTTTACATTTAAAATGCGGTGGTGAATGCAATTAATAGTGTGTAGCATCTTTTGAAGTAAGTGTAAAGTAATTTTACAAAAATGTGGAGATTACCAGGTTGCGACCCTCCACCACAAAAGAAAAAAAAAAAGACAATGATTCGGAAACACAAGGAATATGACAGAGAAAAGAGGCTGCACACTTTTCAAGTAACCAGGCTTTCACAATTTGACTGGCTGCAGTAAATACGCCTTCAGAAAATAAGATGTACTACAAGGTTTGTGTCCAGTATAACAAAAGATAGAGTGGCACGTTGGTGACTGGGTCGTCTGCCTTTAACATAGAATCGATCTTAAAGCACGTGAAAAATCAAGTAATCATTATAACTGTGTGAAACTGATGAGGGCAAAGACTGCCAAACAAGGCACATCAAAAGCATAACACAGACTTTATTGGGGTTTGGAATGTGGGGAAGGCAGAGGCAGAAACCCAATCAATGTATGTGTGGGAATGAGAGTTTATTGTATCTTTTTTTTAATACAGTGAAAAAAATCTAAATGCAAATCTAAGTGTTAATTTTTTCGGAAAATAAAATGTAGACCTAATATTTTAGGGATCCCAACAGCTGTTGTTGATTCTGACTTCACATAAGGACTAGCAAGTTTACATAAGGTCTAGCAAGTTTCAAAAGGCACTAGTCCTTAGGACTAGTACCACACATTTCTAACCCTGCATTGTATATATTTGTCTAATAGAAAGGATTCACAAATGTATAAATAAATACAGTTGTTCCACAGATTTCCTTTGTTTCACAGATACATGACTTTTTATAGTAATGAGAAGCAGATACAACACTTGCAGTTAAGCAAACTGGGTGTGCATAGACACCTGATGTGTTACCTAGTAAGTGTGCTGCCATTTCAGAGTTAAGTAAGTACCTGACATAATTGATTATTTTGCACTGAGATTCAGTGTAAAACGCTTACAGTGTATATGAATCTTTTAAGACCGTTTTACTTTTTACAGAGAGAGACATAATTCAAAATGACATTGTATCATTTCAGAGAGTTCAATTATCAAGGTCCATTACTTCATAACCAGCCATTATTAACAGATTTTAACCTAAAGGGAATTTATAAATTGCTTGCAGTTCACTGCCGACTGCTTATTAATGCAAATATAACAGTTGAGAAATTCATTTCTCGTCAGATAGTCATCCAGACAGTTCAGTTCATAGATATTTAACTGTACACAAGCTAATCAGCAGAGGTCTTTGTCAGCTGCGTGTTCATTTTACAGAACTTTAAATGATGAATTGACTCTACAATCACTAGTACACTGACTGGCCACAATTATAACATGTAAGTAAAATTGGAACATGCCACAGTCTGCAAGGCATTTATATCGTCATGTCACGGATCAAGCCTGCAGACCTGCAGTACTATTGTGATAAGCAACATATTTGCTTCAGTATTCAATATCACACAAAATCATTAACATTTGACTCTTTAAATTACATTGTGGGAACCAGCTGCTTAAAAGCTGTCAGTTACAGTGTAAAGAAAGAGTGGTGGCTAGTTTGAAGTGGCTTCTCCTGATTTGAACTCTGTTTATTGCTGATTATAAATAGTTAAACAAACACCTTACATTTTTCTTCCACTTAAACAATGTACAAGTTAAACATGCTGGAACCCTCTTGCTATAATGAATTATGGTTATGTTGTAAATACATGTAGTACAGATGTGTGGCTGACCTGCATCATCATAGAAAATGCTTGGAAGCAGGATCGTTAGTGCTGTGGTAGAGCTAGGCTAAGAATGCTATTAAAATACCCAATATTATACTGCCATCTGTGGTGAGAAAAAATAAAAATACAATGCTGCCATTCTGCAACTGTCCTGTGCACCTTCATAAATGTGTCAACAGATCAGTGTAGATGGTTTAGCAGTTATTATATACAGTCTGACTTCATTATAACGAACCCCCCCTGGGACCTGCAGAAATGTTCGTTACATCAGGTTGTTCACTATAATAGTGTTTGGCAATTTGCTGTATCAGAATAATGAAGAAACGCCCAAATTGAATTGAACATCTTTATACAGTATAAAGTTGTTATTTCAAGACAACTTCACACTGATCAACATTTGAACCGTATATTGTAACGATCACAGTTCCTGCAGGCGGGGTTTTTCACAGGTGGAGGTGGGATGCGAACCCGGGACCTCCCGCACTGAAGCATAGCTCCAATACCGCTGTACAGAAGATATACCTTCCTTGCAGGAGCTGGTACCGGGCTTATGTCTTCATATTTGATTGCGTCACCTACCAACCCTGACCCCTATCCCCTTGCACACTACAATATTTAAAAGAAAACTGTAAAGAAATGAAAAAATAAAAAGTACACTTGCATGCCCTTTCTCTTGATAAACATGTCCAGCATAGATTGCTTCATATTTTTTGCGCTTTTCTCAATGCGTGCTGTTTCAGTCTCGTTAACTCCTCACACCTGTTGCCATGGTTGCAGTTTGTTTGAAGATGGCAACGGTTGCATACGTCACACATGACTCGCACTACAATAGGTTATTAATGAATCAGCCTCATCTTCGAATTCGCCGACTAAGGTCTCTGTTTTCACTGAGAGAATAACACATTCACACTGGAGAAAGTTCAGTGTCAGTCAGCACCAAGATCGCTTTATCCGGGTAGATTTTGTAGAAGTGATCGTTCTAAGGGGCTAATTTCCATTGAAAAAAACGGTTCTTGCTGCTTCAATCGTTAAAAATGGGGGTTCGTTATAGTGAAGTTAGACTGTATGTACATATAAATATTTTTGATTATTTTTACTAGTGAATTGCATTCATCATTTCCCTAAACCTGATGGCAGTGACTAATTATATTATATATATTTTTGTACAATACAAATTCATATAAAACTAATAATGATTATTATAATTATTTTAATTTGAAGTTGTTTGGGGATTTTACCTGCTACCCCCTCTATATCTTATGCTCTACAGTATTCTACTATTAAAACATTTTTTTTTAATATTTGACCACGGAATCTAGTTATTAATGTTAATAAATTAAATATTAAAGTTAGTATTTTACTTCCTAGTATTTTTTTTTAACTATTTGAAACTGGAATTGAAGTATTGATAAATTAAATATTTGCATTAATATACAAGTTATTTATATGAATATATACTTTTTTATAATAATAATACATGTGGAATAAATGTCCTCATGGCTCAGCATTTAAATCAGTGTCCTTCATAACGAATGTAGGTGAAATGTTGAAAGACCAACATATATCTGATCATCTTATTAGGAAAACATCTCATATTATCCAGCTATGGATTTCACTTAAATACCATATATTCCAGTGCTTTCTCTTGTGGAATAGTAAACTGCTGCCATTGTCTGCATGCTCAGTTAGCCTTTTGAAAACTGGTGTCAAAATGTTAGGGGAAGTGGCTTTCCCTTGCCATAGTTTTGCCTCCTTATACAATAATAATAATAATAATAATACTTTTAAATTATTCGTATAGCACCTTTTATAGTGGACCACCATCACAAAGTACTTTACAGAGGTAGGCTGTGAACTGTGCATTATATGCAGAGTCACTTACAATAGGACACTGATTTAACATCTCATCCGCAGGATAGAGCACAAGGAGGTTAAGTGACTTGCTCAGGGTCACACAGTGAGTCAGTCAGTGGCAGTGGTGGGATTTGAACCGCTGACCGTTTAGTTACAAGCCCTGGACTTTAACCACTGGACCACACTGCCTCCTAGTTAAAAGTGGATGTCTCATATTCCAGGTGTTTTTGCTTTAATTTCTGTTGGTGACGGTGAACAGTTTGTTAATGATGCTGACACCTGATTGATTGAATCCCAGTATTCATATACAATAACTGTAAATATTAAAAAAATCTAATTGAATAAAATACTTAAAAAAGACATGAATATTGTGTGAATACTGTATCTCACTGCTGAGCCAATTGTCTCTTTACATCCAGGAGCTCTACAGCAACAGTCAGCAAGCTACCTACCCCTGGAGGACAAAGGCCAGCCCTTAAGGTGCTCGCTTTGAGCTCGCTGGGTGCCTGGCCAATAGGGTCCGTTGTAGTGCGAGGTTAAGATTTCCAATAGGGTCCGTTGTAGTGCGAGGTTAAGATTTCCAATAGGGTCCGTTGTAGTGCGAGGTTAAGATTTCCAATAGGGTCCGTTGTAGTGCGAGGTTAACATTTCCAATAGGGTCCGTTGTAGTGCGAGGTTAAGATTTCCAATAGGGTCCGTTGTAGTGCGAGGTTAACATTTCCAATAGGGTCCGTTGTAGTGCGAGGTTAAGATTTCCAATAGGGTCCGTTGTAGTGCGAGGTTAACATTTCTGTCATCACTTTTCTATTTTGCAGATCAAACTCTTGATCTGACGGAAAAAGTCAATGAAGGCAAGTACATTTTCTTGACAGTAAGTATAACATAAGTTAATACAAAAAATTTAAAAAATTGTTGCAATGTCTAGGTTTCATGTCTTGTTTTATATATCCCCATGGAACTGAAGTGACAATGTCTGTTTTTGTGATTTTATAATTAGTTAAAATGTACGTCTTGTATTACACTGGGCAGCCGGAACTACTCGAACTGCACAAATCTCTTTTATAATATAAAAGTATTTAACATATTAACAATGTTTTACCATATACCCAACCCCTTTATATCCTGCAATAACAGGAACATTTCAATAAACTAAATTAAGTTTCATAGGCTGAACACTGATGTCGCATATAACTCCACTGCAGTCTGACACAGTGTGAAAGCACCACTTACTTTTTTACATTTAAATCCAGGACCATGAAAGGGAAGGTCTGCATAACTAGTTACATAATGGCTATACGAGGATGCATCAAGATGGCTCTTTGTAAAGTCGATTGCTTTAAAATGTTGTGCACCTTGAGGGTGTATCTGTTTCTCTTCGAGAAACGTAATCACTTTATATCCCATATACTATGTTAGTTCATTTTGGTCATTTGTATTTTTTGTTTTAATATTTTAAGACCCTACTTTGAAACCACTCCACTGTTCTGCTTATGTAAGGTTTGTTTGAATAAATACAAATGTGAGTTGCATGAAAAGGGGTTGGTGTCAGGGTTTTATTTTTAACATCTGTTAAAATTATTTATCTTGTGTGGGTCAGACCCCCTGATGCCACGAGACCTGTTTGGGGGAGGTTATATAATATCACTTTTATAGCCTGTAGTCTAATACCATTAAATATTCAGCTATTTGGATGACTTAATTTAATTCTAAATTATTTGAAACTTAAGTGCCCTGTAAATCTGATTAGTAGATGCGTATTGTGAATGCAGTGCTGCATGTGGAATAACCAAAGGCCTAATGTTTGTGTGGGTTTGGGTTGAGAGAATTGTTTTCTGTTTAACAGCATTTATTGGAGAAGTAGACAAGAAATCCCAAGACAGTCTTTATACCCTGTGGAGGACTCCTACCTTCCTTTTAAATCTTGAGACAGCGCAAAAAAAACAACTTCTTCTTGCTACAGATTACAGTACAAGATCTCAATAAATTGGTAATGCAAATTAATTCTTCCACTTGCTTGTTGGATCCAGTTCCAACCACAATTCTAAAAGCAGTTGTCAATGAAGTGAGTGCAATTATCTTCACTATAATAAACAGTTCACTGACATCAGGAGTAGTTCCCTATGCCTTAAAAATGGCCGTGGTTAAACCTCTGTTTAAGAAACCAAACCTAGACCCTACTGCTTTAAACAATTATAGACCTATTTCAAATCTGCCATTTCTAGCTAAGGTTCTAGAAAAAGTAGGAGCAAACCAGCTGAATTCATTTCTTGAGGGTAACAAAGTGCTTAAAATTTCAGTGGGGTTTCCGTTCTGTGCACAGTACAGAGACTGCGCTCATCAGAGTGGTGAATGATGTTCTGTTAAGTGCAGACTCTAGCTGTGTATCTGTTCTTTTTCTTTTAGATTTAAGTGCTGCTTTTGATACAGTGGACCATACCGCTTTAATTGATCATTTTAGAAGTTGGGTTGGCCGGTATTTTCTTAAAAGGAGTTGAACCATTTTTTTTTTTTTTAAAGTGAATTCTAAACTCTGTTTTTCTTTTAATTTCTATACACATGAATTATATTGTGATTTTCTTCTGTTTTGTGCTGTGCAGCGCTTTGATATACTTTTTGTATGAAAGGTGCAATATAAATATTGATTGATTGATTGAAATGGAAAATGTATATATTGTTTAATTCTGTGAAACAAAAAGTTGTTGGAAAAGGCTTTCGGGTTCATTTAAATGCTTGGACGAATTTCGATTAGCTCAACGGAGGTTTAGCTAATACTTAATCATCTATATCAGGGTTTTACTTATTGATACTAGATATTGGGTATAGAAATGTGCATTAAGCCATACTGAAAAAAAAGGATTCATTGCTGTTACCAGCTCTACCCATAATATTCACCCATACACATGTCATTTTTTCAAGCACTTTAACTGCACAGACGGTACAGTTTTTCAATGCAAGCTTTTGCATTAAGCCTTTTCTTAACTGACAGGATATCAGTGTTTTATAGAAAACAATAACACACAGCGAGCGGCAAGTACACTTCAATAATAATAACTATTGCCAGGCGCCTGCGGGCTTGCCTGCAAGCTGCCCAGAGCTACGTTGTCCTCCGACACTGTAGCTCTGAGGTGGCTGCATGGTGAGTCTGCAGTGTGAAAAGAAGCAGTAGGCGAGAAACGGGTGTTAGCGGTGAGCTGAGCCTAAAAATAATTGGATATTCTAAATTGGGAGAAAATAAAAAAAATAATTGGTGACTACTACATTTAAAAAACAAACAAAAAAAAAACAAAAAAAAAAACAATTATTCTCTTCTTCTCAGGAACTAAATCGGAAACAAAACAACATAACATCCTGTTGGTTTATGTCAGTGATAACTCAGTGATCCATTAATAATAACCGTGTAGCTTCCAATACGGAATGCTCTACCTACAGTTATTGAGCAAATATAGTTTCTTACCAAAAAGATAAAATAAGTAGCCTTTATTTAAAAATAAATAAGCAAATAAATAAAATAAAAACAAAATAATGTGGAGCACATTACGTAAGTGTGCTTCCTCCCTAAATATTTCCTTGGCAGGGTTTGCAAATTTCATTTTCTCCTGCTTGGTAAAGAAGTATATAAATATGTATCATGCGCCTAAAACCTTAATATATGTGATTTTTTTTTTTTTTTAATCATTACCTAAAAAAGATCCGGGTACCCGGGAAATGTATAATTTCTAGAAATTTCTCAAAAACACATAATTTTAGGAAAAATCTTTTGTAGCAAAGATCTTGCTTTTGTGGATGAGGGAAAAAAGTTACAAGAAATAGATGTCTACAATTATTTATTTCAGCAATTTTTTGGCAAAACTCCAAAAATGCTAATTTAGAAGTATTCATACCCTTTGATGCTATAATAGTATTGTGTACAAGATGCTAAAAATGTCATTATGATAATTCAGAACCAAATTCTTGAAAAGTCTAGAAAATGCTGGATTGTAGGTATAAAAGGGTTATGCATAGGATGATTGCTGTCATTACTAAAGTCAATGTGGAAAAAAGTAAAAAGCTATCTGAAGACCTCAGGCAGAAAAAATATTTATTGTCATAAAGCTGGAAAAGGATACAAGAACATTTACAAGCATTTGAGTATCGCAAATGGATTCCATAGCATGCCAAAAGATATTGGCCAATCAACTGGATGTTCCAACACAACAATCCAAAGCACACATCAACATCTACTTCAGAATGGTTAAAGAAGAATAAAATCAAGGTTCTGGAATGGCCTAGTCAAAGTCCCGCTCTAAATCTGATTGAGAATCTTTGTTATGAGTTGAAGAAGGCTGTGCACAAGAGAAGTCCTCAGAACTGTAACAATCTCTAAAGAATCATGCCAAAAGCTCATTGACAAATATCCATTTCTTTTAATAGAGGTTATTATTGCTAAAGATGCCTCAGCTAGCTATTAATTTCATTTTCCTTGTCAGGGTATGAATACTTTTGAATGAGCATTTTTGGAGTTTTGCAAAAAAAAAAAAAAAATAATAATAATTGAAATAAATAATTGTAGACATGTATTTCTTGTAACTTCTTTCCTCATCCACAAAAGCAAAACTTGTGCTGCAAGAAATTACAAATAGAACCAACACAATAAAACGTGTGGTTCAAGCTTGATCAGCAGCATGGAGATCAGAAAACAGAATAAATATATCTGTTTTTAAATGATTTAGACTGAAATAAGTATTTTTTAAAATAAAATTATAAATATGTAGCTACAGTAAGCACTTCTACTGTTAATTGTGAGGAGAGCATAAATCTAACTAACTTTGACCCTTACCATCGGAGTGAAGTTGTCAGCACACAGGTTCTAGAGGCACATCATGCCACGAACAAAAGAAATTCCTGAAGACCGCCGGAAAAAAAAGTTGTTGATGCCTATCAGTCTGGAAAGGGTTACAAAGCCATTTCTAAGGCTCTGGGGCTCACCGAACCACAGTCAGAGCCATATTGTCCAAATGGAGAAAGTTTGGGACAGTAGTGAATCTTCCCAGGAGTGGCCGTCCTGCCAAAAATCTCTCCAAGAACAAGGCATAAAATCATCCAGGAAGTCCCAAAGAACCCTAGAGCAACATCCAGGGATCTGCAGGCCTCTCTCGCCTGGGCTAAGGTCAGTGTTCATGACTCCACCATCAGAAAGACACTGGGCAAAAATGGGATTCATGGCAGAGTAGCAAGGCGGAAACCATTGCTCACTAAGAAGTTTGCCAAAAAGCACCTGGATGATCCTCACGAGTTCTAGAACAGTGTTCTATGGACAGATGAGTTAAAAGTGGAACCTTTTGGCCGACATGGGCCCTGTTATGTCTGGCGAAAACCAAACATTGCATTCCACAGTAAGAACCTAATACCAAAAGTCAAGCATGGTGGTGGTAGTGTCATGGTTTGGGGATGCTTTGCTGCATCAGGACCTGGACGCCTTGCCATTATTGAAGGAACCATTAATTCTGCTCTGTATCAGAGTATTCTACAGGAGAATGTCAGGCCATCTGTCCGTGAGCTGAAGCTGAAGCGCAGCTAGGTCATGTAGCAAGACAATGATCCAAAACACACAAGCAAGTCTACATCAGAATGGTTGAAAAACAAGAAATTTAAAGTTTTGGAATGGCCTACCTAGTCAAAGTCCAGACCTAAACCCCGTTGAGATGTTGTGGCAGGACCTGAATCGAGCAGTTCATGCTCGAAAACCCACAAATGTCACTGAGTTGAAGCAGTTCTGCATGGAGGAGTGGGCCAAAATTCCTCCATGGCGCTGTAAAAGACTAATCAATAACTACAGGAAGCATTTGGTTGCAGTTATTGCTGCTAAAGGTGGTGTAACCAGTTGTTCAGTCTAAGGGGGCGATTACTTTTTCACACGGGGGCATTGGGTGTTGCATAACTTTCTTTAATAAATAAATGAAATGTATCAAATTTTTGTGTTATTTGTTCACTCGGGGTCCCTTTTATCTAATATTAGGTTTTGGTTGAAGATCTGATAACATTCAGTGTCAAAAATAAGCAAAAATGCAGAAAATCAGACGGGGCCAATACTTTTTCACAGCACTGTAGCTATAATGCCAATGTTAGTCATAAATATTAGGCAGTTGTTGCACACAAGAAAAACTTTAATATGCATTAGTAGAAGCATAACTGTACAGCAGTTTTATATTTACAATAACTTTTTTTCGGTCCATCACGGAATAAAACCGTAACGCCATAAAAACTGTTGCTGGTTTGTTTGGGTCCGTAGTCGTTAAGCCCATTGCTAAGGAAATTATGCATTGATGTTTCTAGCGTATTACTTATGTCCACAAAATTGATGATTGATCAGTAGACACTGCTCATATTCTAAAAGCTGTTTTCTTTATGTGGAAAAGAGTGCCGCTTGAGTGATATAATTTAAAATATACTGCCAAAACACAGGTTTATCGGTTTAATATATAAAAACAGAATATTCTAAATAGGTCTTCAAGCCTATTCAGTTTTAAGAGAGAAAAATAGGCACTGGTATTTTGCTTTGCTTTTTGAGATTAGTTCAATACATCTATATCAGATGGAACAGTTTGTACCTGTTTGATGGAGCTCTTCAAAAAGGCATTAAACCAAAGAACCAAACTGATAGGTAGTACCAATAAAATGCATTGCATGATATGTACAGCAGCAAGTCTGTTTCTCTGTACAACCGCTGGCCAAGCCGCTTGCATAAAGGAATTTTGGGACTACACCAAAAATACTGTAACAAAGTGTTCCCTTCTGGTGTCTGCATGGAAAAACAAAAGCCTAGCTACACATACAGTAGGCCTTTACTTGTTTGCAAATTTCAATAATTGCTGTTTTTTTTGTTTTGCTTTTCATGAAATGGCATCACATTTTTTAGCCATATAATGTATTTCACAGTCTATTATTTATTCGTGTTGAGATTATGATGTGTTTTTCTCTGAACGCTTGGCGTCCACTGATTCTCAGACACCGGCTTGTGAGCCAGCCGCAACAAACAAACTGGACAAGCAATATGATCTGCTTTTTTGATAAATCAGTGCAAGAAAGGTTGCACGATGGAAGAATGTACTGTATCAAAACGCAGCAATTAATACAATTTTGGTGCACATTTGAACAAGTTAGTGGCATGCTGCAGCTTTAAAAAAAAAAAATATTAAAAACAAATGCAACATTTTGTTTGGTGCCACTCCAACAACAGAAATGACTGATGAGCAGGCTTGCTTTCATACTTCAATGTGTCACAGACAGTAAAACTTGTCTCATTTAATATAGTGATTGCGTTTATGATTCCTTTGAATATAATTTTACATTTAAGTCTTTGTGTGTACAGAGCCAGCATCTTGCAGGTAATAATATTATAGTACAGAACTCTCCGGCTAAGAGAACACCCCTCGGGAAGCAAGCAAAGTGTTCTTATAGCCGAAGTGTTCTCTAATGCCTCTTTTCCACGTAAAGGAGGTGTTTCCTGGCCACAACAGCCCTGGCCAGCCACGGACGTTTTTTTTCTGGCCTGCTTTGCTTTATCTTACCCGATGTGGCCAGACTGCTGACACAGGAACTACGTCATCAGGTAGCATGGAGGCTTGTGCTTGTATTGGAAGCTGACAGGGGAACAGAAAAACATTTAACCCTTACAATGGCTGCCGTCTAACAAAATTGTGGTGGCATGTGGGAAAACGAGGAGACAAAATGTTTGAGGTCAGTATGGGCTGACTCGGAAATACAAAAACAGTTAAAGGGCGCTGTGCGGAATATTCGAGTCTATGAAAAAATAGCAAAAGTCCAGATTGACACGAACACCACAACAGTGCCGGGACAAAATAAAAAAACTGCGGGCTGACTACAAAACAATTTAAGACAGCAACAAGCGGCACTCTACTGGCATATAAACTTTACTGTTCTGTCTGAAAGTAGGAAACTGTGTCTGCTAACAGTGATCATGCTTTGGTAAGCATTCAGAGCACTACAGTGATTCTATAATAAATGTGTCCTGGGGGTTGTTACAGGTTTACGGGAGAGATCATGATTCTTTTTTGCCCAGGCTAAACGCAACAACGACAAAACCTAGCTGTTTGTTTTGGCTGCTGTCTGCCCCCTTTTGGAATATTTTATCTGCATTGAGCTGATTAAGAATGTTTGTTTCTGGCATAGATAAAACACAAATGTCACCTGCTTGGAAATCATGCATGTTTAAAGATGTGTTCCTTGCTACTGGTGCTAGATTTATGTATTGTGTTTAACATGGAAGCTTCTTTTTGGTTCGGAAAATTGGGTCTTGAAAATGCTGTCTACAGTAGTGTATAGCATGAAAATAAAAAATAGCAACGAAACTTTTTTCAATTGCAGCAACCATAGCTCGGGCAGTTTTTATTGCTATGGGTTTCTTTAGAATCATGCCAAAAGAAATGCCTGTCTGTTGGCTTGATCTGGCCAAGGCCCGCCAGCCCCGGCCCACAGTGGAAACGAGGCATAAGACAGAGTTAGCCACCAGACACAATATGAATCAATCAATAAATAAATAAATACATATGTATTGCTTGTCTTAATGTATGTACAACATATATCAACATATGCAATGAACTGAATCAGTAAAAGCAAAACAATAGGTAAGTGTATGTTAATAAACTATAATAATAATAAAGTAACACAAACTAACGTTAATAAAACTAAAGTAAAACACAATCAAAAAGTATAAATCGCTGTGCACTATGAAATTAGCTGGCGGGTGTCTTTTGGTCTCTATCATAATGGCAGAGACAAAAATAATGGCCGTTCCTTAGGGTTAACTTACCGTTAATAAAGTAACTGTCAAACTAAATTAACACAGCACCCCTACACATGACAGAAAATGCAGCAGATACAAGACATGCACATTATTTAACAGAACGGTGAAGCAACTCACCAGAACGGGAAATACCAAATTGCTCGGCGACTTCTGTGTGATTCAGGTTTTTTTCAAGAGCTCGAACAATTTCCAACTGTGTGTAGCAAGAGAAACAACAACGCATTTCGCCGTTTGTTTCTATTCTATTTTGTAGCGATGAGGTGCACTCGTGGAAATCAGAATACAAAACAATTCAATGATATGACGGCGGTTCTGGAAAGATTTAATAAAACAATCCTTGTCCCTCAAGACACTCTCGTGATGACAAGAAGCTTTTTTACAAAGTGGTACCGTATCCGTTGTGAACGAATCGCTATCGGTGCCAAGAAAGTGTTCTTTTAAGCGAAGTTCCTGTTCCTGTTCCTGTTAGCCAGAGCATTTACAATGGGGAAAAATCTGTTTCACCACAAGGGTGTTCCCTTAGGCGATGTGTTCTCTTAGGAGGTGTTCCTGTATACGTGAAGACTACTATATTGCACAGGCAAACTGATAAACGTTAACATTTATTAAGCAATCTCCAACAATAAAAGTTCAAATACATTAATGTAATATATAGATTTAGTATTTAAATTATGGCTATTTTAGACATGGACGCTGCATAAGGCCACATTACATGACTGAAGGGATGTGTAGCCTGTCTGTCTGTCAATAATCTCGATGGTACCTGAGTGTTGTGCACGTCCACCTGATCGCTAAGGGGTCAATTTGCTTGGGGTCAGGAAAACATTACGTCAGAGTAAAAAAAAAAAGTAATTGCGCAGACATATCTGATGTGGATATTTTGTTTCTAATTTCAAAGGAGAAATGCTCAAATTACATATACGAGCCCAAAGTAGTTAATCAAACTAATAGGAATATTAAACAAAACGAAAGTTAGCTCCACACCTGTACATATTCACTTTAATTTGTGGTGTTTATAACTAATAATTTACTTTAAAATAAGATATCATTATAAAAGATATGTTCTGTTTTATGTTTTTAAAAAATAGTTTACATATTTAATTGCAGGTATACAGGTATTCTATCCTGAGGAAGGGCTGGACTAAAAGAAACCAGCCCCAGTGGCACAAAGGGTCTAATCCCTCAGCAGAACTCTCTTGCATACCAGTTACTGAAGAATATGTATTTCTCTTTGCAGGTTCTTATTGGTTGTAGAGATGCAGCATCCCAATTTTGAAACCACACACCCCTTGCAAGCAGATGATCAAGAAACAGGCATTGATCCTCTACAAGATGGTGAGTTTGAACTGTTCCATATTATTACAGAAGGGTTTCCATGGAAACTTCAGCTTCATTTATAGGCATCTCTGACTAGCTGAAAACTAGTCAAATGTTGTAGTTTTTGCTGGGAGAAAGAAATAATGCTGTTGGTCATTATCAAAGACAGTAATCACCTGCTTTCATAGAATACATCTGAGCAAATAATGCATTAAGTACAACTTTGTAGTTTTCTTTAAGGGTCATGCAACCCTCTAGAGCAAACTCATATCCTATGTATTGTAGGTAGGGCTGTAACGCAGGGTACATTTTGACCTTCGAAGGTTCGTAACACATTACTGAAGGAAGGTTTGAACCTTCAATGGTACTAATTTGCATAATTAATCCATATAAATGGAATAAAACATTCACATGTAGTTTAAAAATACGTTATATAGAACAGTAATCATGTTTTTATAATTTAAATAAAAATACAGGTTGTTTATTATTATTATTATTATTATTTATTTCTTAGCAGACGCCCTTATCCAGGGCGACTTACAATTGTTACAAGATATCACATTATACATTATTTCACATTATACAGATATCACATTATTTATTTATTTTTTTATACAATTACCCATTTATACAGTTGGGTTTTTACTGGAGCAATCTAGGTAAAGTACCTTGCTCAAGGGTACAGCAGCAGTGTCCCCCATCCTGGGATTGAACCCCCGACCCACCGGTCAAGAGTCCAGGGCCCTAACCACTACTCCACACTGCTGTACATGTAATTGATGCTGCTTGTGTTATATACAGTAAGCTTGCATTGCAGCAGCACCTTACTGCTGCCAATGAGAGAACTGCAGCTGACTTAGGCCAAACAAAACTTTATTTAACAGTCACCGTTCCAAGCAGGTTATCAGTCAGTCACATTTTACTACTTTAATACTACTACCAATATAATAATAATAATAATAATAATAATAATAATAATAATAATAATAATAAAAATAATAATAATAATATTATATTAATATTGGGCAGCAGTGTGGAGTAGTGGTTGGGACTCTGGACTCTTGACCGGAGGGTCGTGGGTTCAATCCCAGGTGGGGGACACTGCTGCTGTACCCTTGAGCAAGGTACTTACATAGATTGCTCCAGTAAAAACCCAACTGTATAAATGGGTAATTGAATGTAAAAAATAATGTGATATCTTGTAACAATTGTAAGTCGCCCTGGATAAGGGCATCAGCTAAGAAATAAATAATAATAATAATAATTATAATAATAATAATAATAATAATAATAATAATATTATTATTTATTTCTTAGCAGACACCCTTATCCAGGACGACTTACAATCGTAAGCAAATACATTTCAAGTATCAAAGTACAAGTAATAAAACAATTAAGAGCAAGATAAATACAATGACTTTGGTTCAAGCAAGTACAAGTGTGACAAAATACAATTCAATAATACAGCAGATAACAGTGTCAGTGATAGTTACATCAGGATATGATTAAATACAAAAATACTACAGATTAAACACTTGGCAGATTACAGTACTCTGAAGTACAGGATTAAATGCAGTAAAATAGGGGGCAGATAAGAGCAAGTAAAGCGCATTTAAGGAAGGGTGATAAAACAGAGGAGTTCTACAGGTGCTGTCTGAAGAGGTGAGTCTTAAGGAGGCACCGGAATGTGGTCAGGGACTGGGCAGTCCTGACATCTGTAGGAAGGTCATTCCACCACTGCGGAGCAAGGGTGGAGAAGGAGCGGGCTCTGGAGGCAGGGGAGTGTAGAGGAGGTAGAGCCAGTCTTCTAGTGCAGGAGGAGCGGAGAGGTCGAGTGGGAGTGTAGGGAGAGATGAGGGTCTGGAGGTAGCTGGGTGCAGTCTGGTCAAGACATCTGTAGGCTAGTACAAGAGTCTTGAACTGGATGCGAGCGGTGATCGGGAGCCAGTGGAGTGAGCGGAGTAGTGGAGTTGCGTGGGAGAAGCGAGGCAGAGAGAACACCAGGCGGGCAGCGGAGTTCTGGATGAGCTGGAGCGGACGGGTGGCGGACCCAGGGAGGCCAGCCAGGAGGGAGTTGCAGTAGTCTAGGCGGGAGAGTACCAGGGCCTAGACCAGGAGCTGGGTGGAGTAGTTGGTGAGGAAGGGTCAGATTCTTCGTATGTTGCTCAAAGTGGAGATGTGCTGGGAATAAGAGAGGCAGGGGCCCAGGATGACTCCGAGGTTCTTAGCTGAGGAGGAGGGAGAGAGTGTGGTAGATTCCAGAGGAACGGAGATAGAGAGATCAGAGGAGGGGGAGGAGGAGGAGGGAAAGGAAAGGAGGTCAGATTTAGAGAGGTTGAGTTTGAGGTGATGCGAGTGTGTCCAGGAGGAGATAGCAGACAGACAGGTAGAGATACAGGAGGGGATGGTGGAGTCAGAGGTGGGGAAGGAGAGGAAAATCTGAGCATCATCAGCATAGAAATGGTATGAGAAACCATAGGATGAGATGAGGGGGCCCAGGGAGCGGGTGTAGAGAGAGAACAGGAGAGGACCCAAGACTGACCCTTGGGGGACTCCTGTTGAGAGAGGGCGAGGTGTGGAAGTTGCTCCACGCCAAGTTACCTGGTAAGTGCGGTTGGAGAGGTAGGAGGAGAAAGAACCAGGCCAGAGCAGTGCCAGAGATCCCCAGGCCAGGGAGAGATGAGAGTAGAATAGAATGATCACCGGTATCAAAGGCAGCAGAGAGGTCGAGGAGAATTAGGACAGAGGAGAGAGAGGCAGCTCGGGCAGACTTTAGTGAGTTGGTGACAGACAGGAGGGCGGTTTCAGTGGAGTGAGCAGAGCGGAAGCCAGATTGGAGAGGGTCGAGCAGAGAGTGGTTGATCAGGAAAGCAGAGAGCTGGCGGTGTACAGTCCGCTCGAGGGTTTTGGAGAGGAAGGGTAGGAGGGAGACAGGACGGTAGCTCTGGAGGGAGGTGGGGTTGAGGGTAGGTTTTTTGAGGAGGGGAGTGATAGAGGCTTTTTTATATAATGCTTTGCTGTCGAGATGGCGAATGAAGAAATAAAGTTCTGCCTGGAGGGGGACGGTGCTCGGTTTTCTAATTGTACACTAGGTATTCACTGCATATTTTACTGAAGCAATACAACCGCTATAGGTACCCCCCAGTGCTTTGGCATAATATACCCTGCTCTATTGCACATCAGCAGTGCCATATAGAGTTGCTACGTGTAGCGATTTGGCAGGAGATTTTAATACAACAAATGTTATTTTAGTAATACGCATTATACAAATCAAAAGATTGAATTTTGCATGCATGTGATTTTATAGTATTCACACATTGTCAAATGGTTTCTATAAATAGAGAAAAAATAAAATAAAAATATACAGTGCGTGAATGCCGCCTGATGAACCTTCGAAGGTTTAGAACTGCCTTCGAATTCCTGGCTAGGGAACGAACCTTTGAACATAACCCTGTGTAATATGTAAAATTAGCCAATAGCATTTCTGAAGAATTAAAATATGAAAGCCATAGGGTAGATCTCAGTGCCCTGTTAGAAACAGGATTTTGTATGTGACTCTTTTACGGAACACTAAGCTGCCATGACTCTGTTGTGGAGAAAAACTACAAATGTCCAATTATAAAAGAAATGGAGATTCCAAGTATATTGCTTGTGTACTCTTTGTGTTGAATATCTGGCAGAATGAAAAGACAGTCATGTTTTAAAGCGGTATTTCAATTCAATTAATTAAATTAAGTGTCAAAAGGCCACAATTTAGTTTAAAGTTTCCTTGTTGAAGATTGAATGTGACTAATGACACATTTTGAATGATTCATTTTTGTGTTCTCCAGGGTATTTATCACATTTTCTTGCAAAGAAATGTTGAGCGTAACTATGGAACACTAATTAAATACCTGTTTGTCTGGTGTTTTTTTTTTTTTTAAATCTCTTGTGAAATTAAGTGGTAGTTACCAGTGTCAATATCCATTGTGTTAATGTGTGTTTACACTATGTATATATTACATACATCCCTGACAGAGTAATGCACTACCTACAGTGCTCTGGTTTGAATACAAAGTAACATAAACCAGTGAGGGTTTGTATCACAATGTGGTCTAGTCGAACATCCACCAGTTCCTGCAAATTATCAGATTGGATATGGAGTTGGATATGGCAGCGTGATCCCATATATGTTCAAAGGGGTTCGTGTCTGGGCTTTGTGGAGAGCAGTTAATGTAATTGGTCATTTAAAGGTAATGCATATGTTTTACCTGGCACAGAGAGGAAACCCAATACTTTTGAAAAAATATATATAATCTATAACTTAACAGGCTGGTGGAAGGTGTTTAG
Source organism: Acipenser ruthenus (assembly GCF_902713425.1). Taxonomy (NCBI): domain Eukaryota; kingdom Metazoa; phylum Chordata; class Actinopteri; order Acipenseriformes; family Acipenseridae; genus Acipenser; species Acipenser ruthenus. Next base: position 5,243,237 of record NC_081191.1, read on the forward strand.
TTAGCAGTTTGATACACTGATTACTGAAAAGAGATGTAATGGCCTACTCTGGAGAATAGACTTCTCTAGTGCTTCTTTTTAGCTATTTTTGAGTTTTATGTAAAAAAAAAATTTCTGGCCTTTCGTTTTGGATATACTGTATGAATTTAGTGTTTTCAGATACTTTCCAAAATGCTTGGGTGTAATTTTCTGTCACAATATGTATAGTAACTCGACAGTACTTGTACACTTCAGTTGTACCTTATTTCCTTGTCTTCCACAACGAAATCCCTATGGTCACGGGCACATTCTTCTGGGGTTTTTGTGTGGAGGCATTTTTTTACATTTTGCCACAATTGGCAATTCTGTTTTAAATCCTCCGTATCTTAAATGTAATACAACTTTAAATCCTGCGAACCAGCCTCCATTCCTAATTGTAATCTTGTTTTAAATCTGGCAAGTGGAGTCTCCAATAGAAATGTAGGAATGTGCTGCCACTTGGTAGTTGGGGTGGGTTTAAAATATTCAGAACGAATCAATGAAAGATACAAAAGTGGGACATTGCCCAGCTGTACTGGGAAATTAATTTTTTTATTTGTTGTAGGTTTTATATTTTAATGGGAAAGGGGTGAAGTCAACATGAATTGAGTAACCATTTCCACTGTTTTTCTGGTGGCTATCCACCGATTGAATTTCTTTGTATCGGGGGTGTTTTATCGGTTTTTATCAGTTAAAACCAAAAATCAGAAGCCTATATATATATAGATTTGTGGTGCACTTGGCAAACTCATTTCTTATTCGATTATCGTATAGAGATTTATCAACGATAATCGATGTATTGAATTTCTAATTTTCAAAATAAAGAACAAACATTCTGTTTTTTTTTTAACAGAAGATGCAATAACTAAAAACGTTGTGCATAGCAGTTAAACAAAAAGGCACAGCCTGCATTCAAATTAAAATCCGATTTATAAAAAAAAGAAATACAAAGGACTTGAGTTTTTAACATCTGAAAAGAATATTCGTGTGTCTGCATCAGATGTCCTTTTAACACTGTAATAATAATAAAAAATACTATATTTTAACAGAAGTCATTTCTATCTGAACTATGGTTGTTAATTACTGTTAACATTTTATGTCCAAAGCAAAGCAAAACATTTTAATTAATGTCACAAATCCTGACTAACTACTAATTCAGCTTATTTTTATATAATTGTAACAGGGCGAGGTGCCCTGTACATTGACTTGTTTGTTTTATTTTTAGAACGGGGTCTCCCCCTCCACCCCTGTGCAGGTTATTGTTTTGTATTTGTTTGTTTTATGAATTATTATTGTATTTATGTATAGATGACGACGAAAGCTGTGTTATTGTTTATTTTGTATTTATCTGAAAATGTATTGACGGCGTAGCAGATTTTGTTTTATTATTGTTTTGTTTAGGAGCGTGGATGGGTAGCCCCATCCAAATTAAAAACCTCGTGCAGAAGGTGGCCATCTCCCAAATTAATATTAAGTGATTAATTTTTTGCTAAATCGGGAGATGGTCACCTGCATAAAAGCCTGCAGCTCTCCAAGTTCGGTGTGGGTGTTAGGAGCGAGAGCGGAGAAAGCGAGAGGAGCGAGAAAGAAACGAAACTAAATAAAAAACCCAAAACGTATAGGATCAGTGAAGGCTACTGCCCAGCCTGATCGTGTTGTTTGTGTTCGAGATTTTGTTTTTGTTTAAATATTTATTTTCACTCTGTGAGCAAGTCCTTTCTGTTTGAACTTTTTATTTTATTTCTTTGTATTATTTAAATAAAACGGCGCAAGCGTCTTTAACTGCAGTTCTACCTGGTGTCAGTGTTTGGTTCCTGCTTCTAGCCTGACGTCACCGCACAGCCACCCTGTCACAACAATATCGCCATATAATCCAAACACAACATGCTTTGAAACAAAATAAGGTAATCGGTAGATTTAAAACAAACAAAAAAACGTATTGCCTTAATTTTTAAATCAAGAAAACCTGAATACAGTATGCCTACTTCTGATTTGGCTTGTCCTACGTGAATGTAGTGGTCTAAAGTGTGTATTCTAGCAATATATATATATATATATATAATCCACACTTGCACATAATAGAGGACACAACTGCTTCACTTGCTAATATCTATATTTTTCTGTTGTATTGTATTTATATTTACTGGACATTATTTAAGAGCATATATTTTAAATACTTATTCATTTTTAGCAGTTCGCATCACATAAAAGGGTGGCTAGATAGATTTCTAATAGATCATAATTATTACACACCTCATTGTCTTTTACATCATTGCTGGATTAGAAAGAATAGATGCCCTCTAAGATTAGTGTTTTAAAACCATGGCAGAATGCAGTGGCTTTTGAAGTTATTCTCTATGTACCCTTGCAGATTGCCCCTCTTCTCTCACAGTGTTCATGGTATTTAGGTATCATTTGAATGACAGTGATACCCATAAGGTACATTTTCACCAGCAAGTGTCTGCACCTTGACTGTGAAGACTTTTTATTGTGAATAAGAAAAATCCCTTGCATGTACAACGTTATTAACACTGAATTGATGTTTAAAAGTGCCGTTAATACATTTGCCACAAATAATGAATGGAAACTTTAGATAGCTAAATGTTTTGGTAGAAATTAATCAAGCCTTGCATAACATTACCTCTAAACAGCTGTCCTCAGGGCAAAACCAGAAGGGATTTTAAAATGTTAAAGAAGCATAGGTGTGGAACAGTAATTGAAATTGCTTCCACCTTGGGATATTGACAAAAAAAAAACTCCCTGGCTGAGTGATGACGTCAGACCCAGGAAAGGAAACACACACAGGACGGTGAAATGAAATGATGAAGGCGCTTGCTTGCGCCGGTTTGTTATAAATAAAAAGGTTTGAACAAAACACAGGACACGGCACTTTAGCCAAAATAAACAGACAAACAAAACGGATTAACACTGAAACAGTGGACGAACAGACAAACAAACACGGTGAGTAAAAATAAACAAACAAGTATTGCGCTGGTCCTACCAGCACGCAATAGCAATTGTTATTTTTTTTAGTAAAATGTGCATCTATATATACTGTTGTGCCGGGATTCAATTACTAATTAATTATTCACTTGAATCCCAGCACGTGAACTAATTCTGTGCAACCCCGTGCTCACATATTAAATACTTTAAATGCACGTGAAGTGATGTGCAATCCTCGTGCTCATTACCCACATTATATCCCGTGTACCAACTACAATACACCAACATTAACACACGCAACATACAACATAAAACACAAAAATACACACAGGGGCGGGGCACATTGCCACACTCCCCCATGAATTACAGCTGTAATGTGGCGTAGACACCGCCATCATTATCCAATGAACTGTCATTCAGTTCACATACCAGTGCAGGGATGTTGGTGGCTGTGGGAGCTGCTGAATTCAGCGTCTCAGCTCATCCCACAGAGACTCCGTTGGATTGAGATCTGGGTTGCGGGCCCTGGCAGGTGGGGGAGTTCTGGTTCACGTTAGAACTCCAACTTTCAAAGGATATAATATGTTTGTGTCATTATTACGTTATGGATGAGGGGGGTGGGGGTGGGGGGATCACAGTTGCAGATATTTTTCTTCCGAGTAGTTTTAATATTTTCACTTGACACACTTTTAGGTGTTTCATTGGGGATTTAAATTTTGCATGGTGTGCAATACACTCATTGTTATTTAAGAAATCTTCCAATACATCCAGCAGTGCAACATAATAGTGTTAAAGTTAATATATTTTTTTAATTAAATTAAAATTAAAATTAGGTGTGAAAAGGTTAATAGGTCATCATATTAATATTACTCTGGCTTGCTTGTCATACTCAAGCAAAAGTGCATCACACTCTTAGCGCTCTTTTATCTTCATGACCCTGACTCTTTGGAACTCTCTCCCAGCTTTAGTGCTTGTAGCTCCCACAGTCGCTCGCTTCAAATCAACTTTCAAGACCCACTTGTTCTCTCTTGCTTTCAATGCTCTTTAGCCTATATCTTATTAGCTGCTTTCTAAATTGCTATCTGAGGGTTTTCACTCCATGTTATTCGTGTGATTCTGTATGACACACGCATCCACAATGTTTAAAATTCACATCCTATCCTTATATTTAATGTATTATGTATTATTTTATGTATTCCTCACTATCTTGTAAAACAGTTTGTGATGGTGGTCCACTATGAAAGGTGCTATATAAAATAAATATTGTGATTGATATTATTCTAATTTAATTGAAACAAATAAAAATGATCCTAGATTTCTTTTTGCTAGATAAATTAATTAATCATTCCCCTAATAGTCCTACCCTTGACATTGGCTCCTCTCACAGGTGCATTTCTTTAAAAATAAAATACTAGACATCAGAAATTAGATTCCACTGACACCTTCTATTAAACCTTAGTGGTCCATTTATTCAGCGCGTCTCAGGCACGTCAGGTCCAATTTATTTTCACACGCACAGTTTATTTTAGACATGCTGTTTAAAAGTATTATTTTCACAGTAAAACAGGTTTAAAAGGCACTGCATATCAACAGGACACTCCAGCCCCGCCCCACCCCTTGTTCGCTGTATTTTTCACATACCTCTTCATAGTAGTGCATACCGATTAAATCATTAAATCTCCTGATCACTCGTTTTATCACCAAAGTCCTCAATAATGTGATCCAAGTCATTATTTTATTACTATAACATCTAAAAAAAGCTCTGCAAATGTCTGTGATATTCTTTGAGCGCTGGATGCAGAAGCAGCTATCTTGTTTGTTTATGTCCGTGTTATCTATGTGGTGCTGGGGCTATCTGTATTCATGAGATACGCCCCTTTTTTTCAGCTCCTATCGGTCTCACTCGGCCATTGAATGGTTTTCTCAGCTTTTTCCGGAGAAAAAACGACTAGAGACCTGTTTTTTTACATCTTTTTTGATGATGTCGGACAGGGTCCAACATTGGACCGGAAAGGGAAAATTGCAATGTCGAACCAGGTCTGACATAGGTCCGACATAGGACCGCAAAGGGTTAAGGAGGACTCCAGCACAATTATACCAACTACACCTATTAATGCTACTATGAGGGCTTTTTCTTTGATTACCTTGCAGGAACTGACAGCTAGTTCAACATATGAGAGCTACTACATGCTCTCTTGATCCTATTCCTACAAAACTATTAAATATGTTCTTGGTGTTATTAATACCCACATTTTAAAAATTATAAATGCTTCACTTTCCTCCGGTATAGTTCCCTCAGCACTTAAGGTAGCTGTGGTAAAGCCTATGCTTAAGAAACACAATTTAGACCCGAAAGTCCTCAATAACTATAGGCCAATCTCCAACTTACCATTCTTAGATAAAGTTCTAGGGAGAGTTGTTGCAATTCAATTATAAAAATTTCTAACTCTTAATGGTATGTTTGAGAAGTTTCAGTCTGGTTTTCGTGCTGGACATAGCACCGAGACGGTCCTTGTCAGAGTTTTGAATGATCTGCTGATAAACTCTGGCTTTCCATCAGTTTTAATTCTTCTAGATCTAAGTGCTGTCTTTGATACTGTAGACCATTCCATCCTATTGAATTGTGCTGAAAGCACAGTGGGACTGTCTGGCCTTGTCCTATCCTGGTTCAAATCTTACCTTTCTGATAGGTTTCAGTTTGTCTCTGTTGGGAGGTAAAATCGGCATCATCGGAAGTTGCCTGTGGTCTTCCACAGGGCTCCATTCTAGGTCCCTTGGTGTTTTCATTATATATGCCACCATTAGGTGACATTATCCGCAGACACAGAGTGAACTTCCATTGCTGTGCTGATGATACCCAGTGATATTTGTCATTTAAAGCCAAGAATTTCTGCTGCCTGATGCCTTACAGACATCAAGCATTAGATGTCACAGAATTTTCTAATGTTGAATTCAGATAAAACAGAAGTTATGCTAGTGGGCTCACAGAACCAACTAAAAGGAAATGTGGGATTACATGAACTTGACACTTGCAGTCTCTCATCAAAACTTAAACTAGAAATTAAGGGTTTGGGGGTCATCTTTGATCCTGATCTCTCATTTGAGACTCTTATTAGGGAAGTTACTAAGTGTCTTTTTTACTATTTGAGAAATATAGCCAAACTTAGGCCAGTTATGTCTGTATCTGATGCCAAGAGACTAATGCATGCCTTTGTTTCGTGTGTGATATCCCGCTTGCAGCCTGCTCAGAATACCGCCGCTTGAATTCTGACTAAAACCAGGAAAAGTGAATATATTACCCCTGTTTTGGCCTCTTTACACTGCCTCCCTGTGCAGTATAGAATTGATGTTTTGCTGTTAATTTACAAGGCCCTGAATGGATTAGCACCTAGTTATTTTAGTTATTTGCAGGAGTTACTGACCCTGTATCTTCCAAACCGCACTCTGAGATGACAGGATACAGGGCTGCTGGTTATTCCTAGGGTCAACAAAAACAACACAGGAGGTAGATCTTTTTCTTGTAGCGCTCCTAAATTATGGAACCGGGGACCGGTGTCCGTTACAGTTTTCAAGTCAAGACTAAAAACGTACTTTTATAAAATGGCTTTCCTATCTTAGTGGGTTTTAATGTAACTTTAAAATTGCTGCTTTTGTATTATTTGAATACTGTTATTTAAATATGTTATTTCAGTGGTCTGATTTTGGCAGTTGTATGTGTGACATGCTATACAAATGTATTGTGGTTTGTTCTTTTTTCTGCTATGTACTATACAGTGCTTTGCAATACTTTTGTATAAAAAGCACTATAGCACTATATAAATGCAGTAAATAAATAAAATAAATAGATAAGTGACAAGACTATACATACGATATTCATGTATGCTTAAATATTCATCAAGGTTAAAAAAAAAAAAAAAAGATTGCTGCTTTAATTAAGATTTGTATTCTTTAGTTTAATTTTATTGAAGCAACTGTAGAAACAAAATTATGTTCAAATATGTTTCTTTATCATGGCAAATCCCCACAACAGCTCAGGAGAACTGATCTGGTATAAAATGAAACTATTTCACTGCCCCGTTGTTTTAATCTTTGGTCAACACAATCATACGGACTCATTTAAAAAAAAAAAGAAAAAAAAAAAAAACATTTTAATGAAGTGTAGGCAGTCTGCAGTCTCTATGTTAATGACTCATTATATATATATATATATATATATATACAGTGCCTTGCGAAAGTATTCGGCCCCCTTGAACTTTGCGACCTTTTGCCACATTTCAGGCTTCAAACATAAAGATATGAAACTGTAATTTTTTGTGAAGAATCAACAAGAAGTGGGACACAATCATGAAGTGGAACAAAATTTATTGGATATTTCAAACTTTTTTAACAAATAAAAAACTGAAAAATTGGGCGTGCAAAATTATTCAGCCCCTTTACTTTCAGTGCAGCAAACTCTCTCCAGAAGTTCAGTGAGGATCTCTGAATGATCCAATGTTGACCTAAATGACTAATGATGATAAATAGAATCCACCTGTGTGTAATCAAGTCTCCATATAAATGCACCTGCACTGTGATAGTCTCAGAGGTCCGTTTAAAGCGCAGAGAGCATCATGAAGAACAAGGAACACACCAGGCAGGTCCGAGATACTGTTGTGGAGAAGTTTAAAGCCGGATTTGGATACAAAAAGATTTCCCAAGCTTTAAACATCCCAAGGAGCACTGTGCAAGCGATAATATTGAAATGGAAGGAGTATCAGACCACTGCAAATCTACCAAGACCTGGCCGTCCCTCTAAACTTTCAGCTCATACAAGGAGAAGACTGATCAGAGATGCAGCCAAGAGGCCCATGATCACTCTGGATGAACTGCAGAGATCTACAGCTGAGGTGGGAGACTCTGTCCATAGGACAACAATCAGTCGTATACTGCACAAATCTGGCCTTTATGGAAGAGTGGCAAGAAGAAAGCCATTTCTTAAAGATATCCATAAAAAGTGTCGTTTACAGTTTGCCACAAGCCACCTGGGAGACACACCAAACATGTGGAAGAAGGTGCTCTGGTCAGATGAAACCAAAATCGAACTTTTTGGCAACAATGCAAAACGTTATGTTTGGCGTAAAAGCAACACAGCTCATCACCCTGAACACACCATCCCCACTGTCAAACATGGTGGTGGCAGCATCATGGTTTGGGCCTGTTTTTCTTCAGCAGGGACAGGGAAGATGGTTAAAATTGATGGGAAGATGGATGGAGCCAAATACAGGACCATTCTGGAAGAAAACCTGATGGAGTCTGCAAAAGACCTGAGACTGGGACGGAGATTTGTCTTCCAACAAGACAATGATCCAAAACATAAAGCAAAATCTACAATGGAATGGTTCACAAATAAACATATCCAGGTGTTAGAATGGCCAAGTCAAAGTCCAGACCTGAATCCAATCGAGAATCTGTGGAAAGAACTGAAAACTGCTGTTCACAAATGCTCTCCATCCAACCTCACTGAGCTCGAGCTGTTTTGCAAGGAGGAATGGGCAAAAATTTCAGTCTCTCGATGTGCAAAACTGATAGAGACATACCCCAAGCGACTTACAGCTGTAATCGCAGCAAAAGGTGGCGCTACAAAGTATTAACTTAAGGGGGCTGAATAATTTTGCACGCCCAATTTTTCAGTTTTTTATTTGTTAAAAAAGTTTGAAATATCCAATAAATTTCGTTCCACTTCATGATTGTGTCCCACTTCTTGTTGATTCTTCACAAAAAATTACAGTTTCATATCTTTATGTTTGAAGCCTGAAATGTGGCAAAAGGTCGCAAAGTTCAAGGGGGCCGAATACTTTCGCAAGGCACTGTATATATATATATATATATATATATATATATATATATATATATATATATATATATATATATATATATAATGTGTGTGTGTGTGTGTGTGTGTGTTAAGGGTGAAACCCGGTGGTCTGGTGAGTCTAGTTTTGGCCGGGCCAATCTAGTTTCACCAAGGGCTTCTGGGTGAATCCCGAAGTTAACACTTTTTTTCAGCACTCGCCCGTGTCCAAACGGGAATCTAGATTGGTCCAGAACTTGAAAAAGAAGACTGGGTGAAACCCATTTTTTCAACAGTTTTCACTGAATTTCGGGGCTAGCCCGGGCGAGTTTAGTTTCATCCAATGCTTCAAAATCAATGCTGGGCGAATCTGGTTCGCCCATGCCATTAATTTGGGCGAGTCTAGTTTTGCCCAATGCTTCAACATCGTTGCTAGGCTGAGTCTAGTTTTGCATTTCTACACCCTCCTCTGTCAGCTTCCAAGTGCGTGCCAGGGTACCTGCCTCGCCTCCACTTCAGACAACAGTGTAGCGACTGTGTGCTGGGTTTCCAGCAGCAGTGCAGAAAAGGCAGGACACCAGGGCTGGTTTTAATAGCGGTTAAAAACAGCGGTTATTAGCAATCTCTCCCAAAAAGTTAAATTCAAAAAGTCTCGCTCCTCCATACGTGCAGGCAAACTCGCCACTCACACAAGAGAGAGAGAGAGAGAGAGAGAGAGAGAGAGATACAGTAAAGTGCTGGCAAACTCGCCACACACACACACACACACACAACAAAGAGAGAAATACTATGTTAATTGTTCATGTGCAAATCTTCTTTTGTTTCATATTCATTAAAAAATAGTTACGATTGTAATGGTCAATAATGCCCCTGTTATATTTCACGTAGGCCTATTTATTTGTCACTTGTATGTTTTATTTTTATAATTGTACACTTTGATTTGATTAGTACATGTTTTTTATATATTGTCGACTAGCACGTTGTAATTGATTTATCACTTTCTAGTAGCTTCTCCACTCAGTCCCCTTGTAATGCCTTATTGGGCAACGACTGATTGAGTTATTGATAGTTTTACCCACCTGTAAAATGATCAATAACTCAATTAGTCGTTGCCCTATATATATATATATATGTATATGTGTCAATTAATCACAGTTAACTTCTTCAATTAACGCGTTAATTTTTTGGGAGATTAATTTTACTGGATGCCAAGATTGAATGAGTGTTATTGTAAAATTAGTCACAGAACTGCATTTTGTAGCAAAGCACTGAAACTGAAGGACTTGTCAATGGGACGTTTATTTTTTTTTAAACTTTCTGACGGTTCATTGGATAGAAAGATGGTTACTTGTATCTACTGTCAAAGTGAGTTCCAGTATCACAGGAGTGCATCTAGTCTGCTGTACCACCTGCGTGCTAAACATGCTTTCACTTCTAAAAATACACTATAGAAGTTTTTCTGCTGCAGACAACAACAATACAACAGCAAATGAAACCAGTCAGTTTCGACAGAGTACTCTTAGAAATTCAGGATCGCTGCAAACCCAGTGAATGTTTTGTTTTATGTAGTCAATTTTAAGTTATTAATAAAACATAATTTCAAAGTATTATTATTATTATTATTATTATTATTATTATTATTATTATTATTATTATTATTTAAACAACAATGAAACACATCAGTTTATAAGTAAAGGAAACTGTAAAGGAAACTGATCATTTTAAATGCAGTAAGGTGAGTAATAAACTGACTCCATTGTGATTTAGCAATTGGTTCAAACAATTTAACAATAGTGCTGGATTGTAAATAAATATAAAACTATAAAGAGTTTTTATGCTGATTTGTTCTATATAACATATTTTTTAACTACATGTAAATGTTTTATTCCATTTATATTAATTACCCGTAAGATAATAGGATTTTCAATCAAATATAAACTAGTAGCTATAATTACATCACCAGTAAATTATTAAATTATGCAAAATACGGGCAGCCATTTTCAAAGAAGAGTCATTAGCTTCTTGAGGATTTCAAAGAAGCGTTTACAATTTAAACGTTTCTAACAAGCAGTACCAGCTTGGACAAATCGGAAATGCTGATCAGATCCCGTATTTTTCAACATGCCAAGCAATACCACAGTTGAAAAATTGGGAGAAAAACAGGTGTGTAGTCTCCATATGCGTATGTTATGTTCTGTTAGTTGGTATTGTGCATACCGCTCTGACTGTTGTGTTTGCAATACTATCTATCAGTGCTGTTGTGGTTGCTGGGTTACATGTTGCCTGGTGTAGTGGAGTGTTGTGTCGTGCTTGCTTTTGGCAGGATGCGTGATGCTGTAAGTGAGTGAAGAGTGTGTGTACACCATCTTAAGTACTATAGTACGCAGCACAATAAACAAGCTTTGTGATTAATCTACAGCAACACTGTTTCGTGTCAGTTTTGTACGATACAACAGCGTAATTAAGGTTGTATTTTAAATGCATATTTATTTGATTTTTTATTTTTTCCTCAAATTGAGAGTGGTAAATTTGGGCTGCATCTTAAATTCGAAGGAATACAGGGTATATCTAATATATATATATATATATATATATATATATATATATATATATATATATATATATATATACGTATACACACACACACACACAAAAGTAGTCAAAAGTTTACATGCCCCAATGGAAATTTATAATTTCTCGAAATTTCTCTAAAACAAATAATTATAGGAAAAATCTTTTGTAGCAAAAGTTTTGCTTTTGTGGAAGAGGAAAGAAAGTTACAAGAAATTTGCAAAACTCAAAAAATGCCAATTCAGAAGTATTCATACCCTGACAAGGAAAATGAACAGCCGCCTTCAACTCATACCAAAGATTCTCATTCGGATTTAGATTGGGACTTTGACTAGGCCATTCCAGAACCTTGATTTTATTCTTCTTTAACCATTCTGAAGTAGATTTTGATGTGTGCTTTGAATTGTTGTCGTGTTGGAACGTCCAGTTGCGCTTTAAACCAAGTTTTGTAGCGGAGGGTTTCAGATGATTGGCCTGACTACAATATCTCTGAGCGCAGAACTCTCATGGACGGGCCGTGACTGTATCACAGGCTCTGCAAGCAGCTTTGATATGTCTTATTCAGGTTTTGGGTTTTTAAGAGGTAAATACCCATACGCTAATGGTTACATTTCTATTTCAGGGAACCAGTTTTCTGAAATACAGTATTAATAGCACTTTGAAGGAGCACTGACACCAACATGTCCATTGTAATTTAATCCACAGAAGCTTATTAAACATGAGTAAATAGCCTTTGAGACATTTTGAATTTTAAAATTCACATCCTAGCTCTGTATTTAATGTAATATGCCTGTAGTTAATGTATTTGCATTGTAATATGCCTTTGTTTTTTTACTCTTTGTATTTAATGTACTATGCCCTGTATTTCACTGTATTTAATGTATTATGCATTGTTCCTCACTATCTTGTAAAGCGCTTTGTGATGGTGGTCCATATGAAAGGCGCTATGTAAAATAAAGATTGATTAATTTCATGTTTTTGTCCCTTATGAAAAAAAGAAATATTTGCTAATGTAGCTAATCAATAGGTTATAATGGACATTGAACTGTAAATTATGTTTGAAAAGGTTGGGTCATCTTGCCTCATTGACATATAACCACAAAACCAAATGATGTCTTGCTTGAGAGAAATATATCAAAGGAGATCAACAATTATGAGTCATAAACATGCCTTGCAGGCATAAAGCAGCAGGGAATTAGCATGTGGGGCTGATAAATATGCATGTAAATAAGTTCCCCAAGGAATAACATGGGTTTGATTGATAGGTTTAGAATTGAAGCATGTGTAAATTCCTTTTATATTTCATTCTGTTGCAGCAGTGTTGAGATATATTTCACTTGTTAAAAAGTTGTATCAACTTTATAATTCGTAATGCCACATCTGTTTCGTCTCTTTATGTCGCTTGTAAAACTGCTTTACAGTGTTAGAAACAGCTGGCCTCTCAGTACAATAACCCATACAGATCTTTTTTTTTTACATTTTTTCTAGAGAGTATACTTTTGATTTATAGACTCTATTAGAATGTAAGTTTCTTTTTTTTCAGAACCAAATGTTGTGCTCTAAATATTCATAAGTTGTAGATTTGCACATAATGTAAGTTTGCACACATTTCATTTAATTTATTTGGGGAAAATACAGTATTAATATGCTGGCCTAAATTCCTGATTCCTGGGCCAAGATTAAATCATGTCAGGCCTGGCATTGTTGTAATTACAGGTGAAATGTGTTCCAATGTGTTTGTGCAAACAAAAACATTAAACCTACTCTTACTGTGAAGTTTTCTTAATTTAAATGAATAGTCTGTAAGTGCAGTTCATTTCAACAGTGGTCTAGAATTTCTTGTACATAATATTGTTCTATTTTATTTTAATCCCAAGGCTGAACAAAGAGCTAATACCAGTAAATAGTGGCATCTACTATATGTTTTTAAAAATCCAGAAAATAACTGTAATATCTGTAAGGTCTTTAGAGGTCCAAAAAAATATAATCTCCAAAAAGGCCTCGGTTTAGCTGGTAAATTTCTAAATTCTTAGTTGAAACACATTACTGTTCTGCAGTCTGTCTGTGGCGCATTTCAAGTAATTGAGGGCATTGTTCTAAATTTCATGCTGCTTGGAGGATATTCTTTTTTGTTATTATTTTGATTAATTGATTGTATGTTTGTGATGTCACCGGTATATGTCTCTTAGCCTCTGTCTCTTAACCTCTACATCATTGCTAATGAAAGACGTTTTTTATGCATTGTTTTTAGGTAAGGAATGTATGATGGATTGAAAATGTAAGTCTAATTGACAATAAATAAAATAGCATTTTAAAATAAAGCAATCAATTACAGTACCCCCCTCCCACCACACACCTCACCTCTCCCCATACATAGGAAATGCTACATCTCTGGAATTACCATCTTGTTAGAATTAGCCCTTGTCTTTGACTTTTTTTTAAATGAAATTTACAAACAATAGTTTGAAAAAATAATTTAAATGCTGGTGTTTTATTCTGAAGATGTTGATATCCAACGGTAGTCCAAATAAATCTGGTTTCTTCACACATTTGAAATGATATGTTTGGGCAAAGTTTCTTCTATTCATTATATTTCCATTGTTCCAGTGCAGTATTCATGCACTTGTATATTTCCATTGTTTTGTGCTGTATCCGTGTCCCTGTATTTTGCAGTATGGTTTGAAACACTTTTAAAATTACACAAGATCCTCCAAGGCACAATAAAAAAAGGTTATGGAACAGAACACCTTTTTGATATATATTTAAATACACACCTTTGAATCACTGTTAAAAATTACACATTTGAGCTTTTGGAAACAACTTGTTACAATCTGTTGTTAACTGATTATGTTTCTAAGGTTTTTTCTCCTGAGCTTATTTTAGTGTCTTTAAATAGAGTTTCTGTAAAACTTGTAAATAATATGTTGACATGTTAAAGGAAATGAGGAAATACCAATGTGAAATTAACTCTTTCATGATTAAATCCCTTTATTAGATTCAAAGCTTCACCTTTCACAAGAGGGCATCATGTGTGTGGTATCTCGTTAGTGTTTAAACTAACCCTCATATAGTGTCATATTCACCAACTCATTATTTCAGTAGGTAATTATAAAAAAGGGAGTGTGTGTGGGGGGTGGGGGGGGGGGGGGGGGGGGTGTCTGTGTACAAGTCATTTATGTCATAAAAATGTATGAGATATGAAAGCTGTGTAATTACTGTTTGGTTTACTAGAGCCAGAGTCCTGGTCTGCACTGGCACCGCAAATTGCTCTACGTGTTAACTAAATTGGATAAATTATATAATCTGACACTTTAATTGCATGGTTTTATTCTAGTTTGCAATGTGTTTATATATATATATATATATATATATATATATATATATATATATATATATATATATATATATATATATATATATATATATAATTAAAAATGTGTTTATATATATATATATATATATATATATATATATATATATATATATATATATATATATATATATAATTAAAAACAGTGCTGGGACAAGTATTCAATCAAACATTGCTACATATTCAGAGGCAAAAATTACTATTTAATTTGTTAGACTACACTACTCTATAACACAGAATAGAGTCGCGGTTAGGGTGCGGGCCAAAATATTTAATTTTCGGGTCAGACTTGGGTCTGAATTTGAATCGCCAAAAATGTTTTCTGTCCTTTCAGCGTACTCGTCTGTAACCCTTTACCAAATAACGTATAGAAGGTAAATGTACCGGTATTTCCTGCACTAAAGCAGGAGGCAATTAGGGAGGAGTCAGCTGACTAAGCAGTGTTCTCGGTTTGTATTGCCGCTTGTTTGATCCTGTTATCACGTCTGCTTGGTGATATTAAAAATGTCTGTGGACAAGGTGAGGTGGATATTATCCATGTAGTGGATAATAGTTTGAGCGGAAGTGTGCAATTGTTTAGGAATCATAGCGAATGAAAATGATTAACATGTGACTGGATTCGTTGCTTGAAAACCTGTCATCATGTTTTTGTGTACAACAGCCACAAAACTGGTACATCATCTCTGTGAAAGCACAGGTGTAGCTCCCTTGCAACTTGTAACACGAAAGGAATAGACAGGTATTATATTGTAAAGTAAGTAGAGATAGTTAATATGTTACAATGTTAAAATATATCCAGACCACTATAGAAAGCTACCACGCAGTATAGCCTATTGTATAAATTCAGTCTGTGGAGAATGGTCGAGATGTGTGTGAATGTGAGGGAGTCAGTCAACAGAGGCAGTAGGTAAAGGACAAACACTAGTGGGTTTGGGTCAGGTCTTATTAAAGCGGGCCGGGTTGGGTCGCGGGTAAGAAGACAGTGCTGCAGCGGGTTGCGGGTTCTGGTCGGGTCCTGTATTAGCAAGTCCGGGTCGGAAACAGTTCGTAAAAATCGGACCCGCGCTTAACATCACCATAGTACTCAGGGGTGAAATTCTCGACAAAAAAGTGCAGGTATTATTATTATTATTATTATTTATTTCTTAGCTGACGCCCTTATCCAGGGCGACTTACAATTGTTACAAGATATCACATTATTTTTACATACAATTACCCATTTATACAGTTGGGTTTTTTTACTGGAGCAATCTAGGTAAAGTACCTTGCTCAAGGGTACAGCAGCAGTGTCCCAACTGGGGATTGAACCCACGACCCTCCGGTCAAGAGTCCAGAGCCCTAACCACTACTCCACACTACTGGTACTCATGTGTAGCCGGGTATAAACATTTAAAAAATGTAGACGATCTGAGTGACAATGAATAAATCCTTTTAAAATGTGTGTGTGTGTGTCTTCGAGTCACAAAAAGTGGGACTCGTCGAATCAAGTTACGGGTCGTAAGACAAGTCAAGTCTTTTGACATGCCAAGCTCGAGTCGAGTCACAGAGTTTGGTCGAGTTGAGTCGAGTCACAGAGTTTGCTCGAGTTGAGTCGAGTCACCTATCTGACTCGAGTCAATTCGAGTCATTAGTTCTGACAGTTTGAGACAGTTTGAATCAGATTCATTTTACAGGAGATTAGCAGTCTACAAGTAAAAATGAAATACAATTTCAATTAAAAATACAAAAATGAGATGCACAATAATGTGGTTATACTTGCCCCACTGATGTTCACCATTAAAGGTCCACGGTTTCTGCCTTGTGGTTTGTTTCTCCATTTCAGTGAATTCATGATTCCTTGGCCTATTTATAAGCAGATTTTGTTATTGACCATACAGAGGCCCTTTTACCTATGCTCAATTGGGTTTGGATAATTTTTTTTCAGATACCTTAGCGTTTTAAAACCATTGCATACTCGCACATATATGCTCCAGTTCAAAATCAATAAACTCAACCTAATTTGCTTAATATTACAGAACGAAATGTATTTTGAAAGGCTAAGAGTTTAGCATAATAATGCATGTTACAAAATAAGCAATTTTCGTTATTTTCAGATAAAAAAGGGGTGTTCACTAATACTAATAAAAAAACAAAAAAACAAAGATATTTCACACAGAACACATCTCACCATGAACCCAGTCATTTGTCTAAATAAAATCATCAATGTAGTTAAAATGCGCAAACGTACAGTAATACTAAGAGGTCAATTGTATTTTGAATAACCCTACTAAAGTAGCTGCTGTTTCAAACACATGCAATATACCCCAGCAGCGCAAACGAACAATTTTTTTTTTACCAGTGTAATAATTGATCTATTCACTCACTATGACAAAATCCACAGACCACTTCTTAAAAATACATTGAAAACAATACAGTTCCGTCCTCAACTTCCTTTCGTCTGGCAATGTTGATTGTGCCTATTCCCAAAATCATGCTGCTGTGGTCTGGTCTGCCCATTCTCATTCTTATGAATTTTTTTTTTAAAAAAGGAAAATGTTTTTAACCTAACTAACTCTAAAAAATCTATCCAGCATGCAAATCCTGATGTATTAAATTAATCAAAAACGTCTATAGCTGATTAACTCAATTCATGGATTCTGGAAAACAAAGATGACTGTGCAGCAGCTTCACTGATCATCTGTACCGTGTGCCATGCCAGTGGTTGTGGAAGGCTACGGGAATGTAGAATAATAATTATTAAAGCTCCAGGGGGTTGTTTGTGTGTTCATTTCTTGTACAGTGCATAATTACGTTAAATTTCATGTTCAATACATTATTTTTCTTTTTTTTCTTTTTTTTTTACCTCTATATGTTTGTACATGAGTTTGGATTCAAAAATCATTCGGATGTTAAAAACAACAATTTTAGCAAAATATGGCTTTTTAGCCAGTTCTTTTTTATTTTCTAAAACAATGATTTTAAACATACTTTTGATTAATATACATTAAACCAGA
The DNA here is from genome assembly GCF_902713425.1 of Acipenser ruthenus. Lineage (NCBI taxonomy): Eukaryota > Metazoa > Chordata > Actinopteri > Acipenseriformes > Acipenseridae > Acipenser > Acipenser ruthenus. Next base: position 5,260,962 of record NC_081191.1, read on the forward strand.
CAACAAACACTAAACCCCTATTTTTTCTACCGCATTTAAGTTTTAAGCTTACTTAAATAAATATCTATTGATTGACCCATCAAATAAGTGATTTATTATTGATACTTGGTAAGAAATAATAAAAAAGACCAAAACCGATTTCAGTTATTTTAGACACAGTTTATTTTAGTGTGGCATTTCTCAGTGCTAGCAGGATGCAGACTACTTATTTCTCTCCCTGTCTACTCCTTAGTTCTTATGAACTCGACGAGTGCAGGTACTCTTGATTTACCTGCCTTGCTGCTGACGCTCTTCTCTCTGTTTCTGTGTTGTCACGTGTTCCTCTCACTCATAGAGGCAGGGCTTGTACGCATCAGAAGGGCGGCTGCGGTTATTGAAAACGAAACTGGTCATGTAATTTATTTTATCATAAAGACTACGACTCGAGTCGAGTCTTTTCTTGCAGGGACTTGAGTCGAGTCATTTGATGACAATGACTCTAGTCACCGAAAATTGCGACTTGAGTCTGACTCGAGTTGTCATTACGACTTTGATTTCGGTACACTATACATTTATGAATTCAAAATAAGCCTTAAAATAGCTGATATAATTAAACAAAGAAGCTGAAATACCTCTGCATGTATCACTCATGTGCTGTAATATAACAATCAAGTTAAACCTTAACAAAAAAAAGTATTAAGAAATATTACACCATGCAGTAACTGCTGTAGAGAGGGAGTTTTGTTTCAAGATATCCTAAAAAGGGATGATGTTGTATAAAAATAGTGTATATAAAAAAAAAAAACACCTGTGCTATGAAAAAATTATACAAAAAGGTCTAAGTCAAACAATGCACACTAGGGGCTAAAATGCCCCTCATTTTTATGGAACAGGCACTACTCTTAAAAAAATGATCTACTGACTTGGCCATTTTAATCTCCATAGTATTCTCTGAAATCATCCCCATACTTTCCAGACCCTGGGTACTCACCTACAACAGGACCTGGCAAGTTATTTTATTTTTTTATTTTTTATTCTATTCCAGAAATAGACATCACATTTTGTTTTGTTTTCTAAATGTTGTTTACTTATACTTTTATTTTGTAGATGTACACACAAGTGAAAACTAAACAAATTTAACATAAATAAACTTAAAAAAAAATGTAGACAATTAGGCATTGTACAAAGAAAAAACACCTCACCGTTTTGGTTTTCATTTATTACAGTCCTCATAACAGAAAATACTAGGATCACAACAAAACAAAACTGTGATCACTATACTTAGCATGTACCTTGCAAGTTGGGCCAGTGTTTGGAAAGCGTGAAGCACACCTGCATCTGTATCCTGATTCTGAATCACTTTCCACACCTGAGTGACAGGCAGGAGATCGAGATGGAGGTTGTACCTGATACGACCCTCAGGTGCACATGTTTACTGTCCCACACATCACTTTGTTGATCCTTTGTTAATCCCTACTTCCCACACATCACTTGCCATTTTAGAAACTTTCGCGCAAATTCTGGCAATGTGGTAAATCACTGCAAGGCAAAACACGTTATGATAATTATTTCTAACATTTATCAACTATGTAATTTATGGCAGACACTGACGTGGATTTTTGTCTTGAAATTTATGTGCAGCAATGTTTGTTCAAATATTCAGATAGTTTCTCTGCACTAAAGAAAATAATAAGTACTCCATGTCACTGTGATCAATCAATGAGCGCTAGCACAAAACAAAATGGGTGGAGATTTGTGACGCATGCCAAAATTAAATCTGATCAGAATAAAAGCTTGGCCAATCAGCATGCAGTGATTATATTGACGTTAATGCTGGCCAATAGCAGCTAACAGAAGCAGAATGAGGAATCAGAATGCAAGCAGCATGGACCGTGCAGAATGAAAGCTGTATAGCGGTGCCGATTAAGATAAAGTGCAATTAAGAGAGGCTACTGGGGGCTGCTTTGGCTGCATTTGAGAACATTTGTGCTAGTGGACTGTGCAAGAGTGGATGTAATGCATGCGCGTTGGATGAAAAGCAAATAAAATTAGTCCCGATACAGAGTACCAGCAAAATTTCACCCCATTGTACTCTATTGTTCTGTACTGAAGATTATGAAATGTGTCAGTACTAAAATTGAACCACATACTGTCATTTGCAAAAACTTTACAAAATAAAGCAATTTTAATGCCATACTGTGTTATTTTAAAATGAAATCTCTGCTTTACATGTTTTAATCTTTTCATAAATATGAATTGCAGGGGGATCAGTCAAGAACAGAGGAACAATAACCCCTTCTGAGTCTGAAGGTACATTCATCTCCTACAGGTAAGTCAGAAAGAGACTTCAGTGAACTGTTTATTGTTTAGCATGTGTGTAAGCATTGCCGTAAGCAGCTTGTTTTTATTCCTTCTCTCTGCTACTGTATTTTGTGACTCAGATGCAATTGTTTTGTTAATAAGTAGAAAGATTATCAGCAAGACTAATTGAAAATGTTGGAAACACCTGGTTTAATGAAGGTGTAGACACTCAGATATAAGGGGAAAACAGATTCACAAACAACATTGAAAAAAAAAAGCCTTCCTTTTTGTTCTCAAAAAATAAAACATACATATATATATATATATATATATATATATATATATATATATATATATATATATATATATATATATATATATATATATATATATATAATGAAGTAATATGTCCTTTTTTCCAATTGACTATTATGGTCATTATACAACCATTTACATTTGGTTTGTAAAAAAAATTGAAATAGAATGTATATTAAATAAACAAATTAGGACAAACAGCAACAGTTTTAATCAGGGACAATGTGTGTCCCCAATTATGTAAATGTATACTGTTGTATTACTGTGATTTCAGAATACAGTCAAGCCCTTCCAACATTACTTCTGATAATGTCACCTTCTGCCTATCATAACCACATTGAAATGTCTCGGACAAGAAGACAATAGGAGTCAGTAGGGAACAAGCTGAGAATATCACTTTCGTTATTATCACACTTGGGTTACTGTCACACACACACACACACACACACACACACACACATTTAACAGTCATACTGATTTTAACCCAATTAATATCACGTTGGAAAACAAAAGCATTATATTAGAAGCTTTAAATGCAAGTTGCTGTACAGTAATGCTTATTGCGCAAGATGTTTGGTGGACTCCTGATAAAGTCAGCTGTAGTTATTGTCAGCATTATTAAACAGTCCATTTGAAGTGCTATTAAGAGAGTTTGAAAGCGAAACTGAAATGTGTCACAAATGGACTAAAAGTCCTTAAAGGCTCATGTTTAGGTCTTGAAGTTCTGTCTTGAGTGCAAGTTAAATGTTTTTGCATGTTCTTAACAGTATTGTAAATCAGGGAAGTTAACAGATTTCTTACTTTCAGCACACTATAATAACTTGTAAAAGGTGGGTTTTTTTTCTGTCAACACCTACCTTTACAGCTTTCCCTTGCTTAATTGAAGCTCAAAAATCTATCAAGCTTCCTTGTGTTTTAAATAGTGTTATACTGAACACAGTTTTAACCTGTTTGTTTTCTTTTACATTTATGTTTAGTTTCTGTGTTCCAAAAGAGCTGTCTTGCATTAAGTTAAGATGACATTGATGGTGATTATCGTTGTTCTTGATTGAAAACACGGAAGGAGGGTAAATATTAGGCTACATGTGGAACAAATTCAGCATTTTCCAAAGAGCTTTGTTTTATTGATCAAAATTAATGACAAGTCAGATTTCCCTGCATTTCCAGTTGTATTGAGAACGGACTGTATCTGCCCTTTTCCCCTCTTCATTTTCTACTTGAGAACATTTTTCTGTCCTTTAAAATAATAGACATGAATAAATATCAACAATATTGATTTGGTCTTGTTAAATATCGCTATTATGATCTGGTTTTATACAGTATGCTTTTCAATCAGTTACAGCTACAGTATTAGCATTGTGTTTGGTAAGTGTAAAACACACATGTCATGGTTTAATTATATGTTTGGCAGGTGCATATCTGTATTTGTACACACTGCTTTACTGGTGAGGGAACACACACACACACACAAAATACAAGGTGCCTTTCCATTACCTAAGTATGACATCAACTCCCCTACAAATAACCCTGTGTTACAGGTGTTGCCCGACTGTAATGAAAACAATGAACTCTGTGGTTAAATGCTCTCTGCTGAAGTGCATGACAGTGCCATGTGTGTGAGTGTAATACTAAACCTCAAACATTATTGTAAACCACATTAATAATAATAATAACATTGAAATGTGCACTCAAAGGGTAGAAAAGATAAAGAAATGAACTACACCTGTGGTACAAAAAAAAAAGGAGAGCATAATGAGCTCATGATTTCTTTGCAAGCCAGGTTAAAGGAGGTCATTTAGAAGCATGTAAACAGGAACAACAAAGGTTTAGAAACATATGAAATGAAGTATAAACTGGATGTAACAAAACATATTTGTGGTCATGTGAATTAAGTGAAATTTGTAACATCATGGTCATTGTAAAGGAACAGAATTTACACAGACAGAGACTCTGGGTGGGTTGTCTCTAAGGACTCCAAATTGTTTGGTGGCAGATGTGAAATTTCAGTTGTGGGGTCTGGCAAAAAGTTGAGAGAGCGCCTGTATGCCTGTAAAATACCTTGAACTAGAATATACAAGACAACAGTATATTGATGTTTGAATTCACAAAGTAGTCCCTTGCCCAGGTCATTAGATGGCATCCTATTTCTCCTGTGTGTAATATATATTAATATTGGAGCAGGAGTTTTTTTCCCTTGGCTGTTCAAAATATTTTTATATTTTTATATTTGTCCCCATTGGTTTTTCAGAGGCATATACTTATGTCAAAATTAGCTTGTTTGTTACCCCCCCCCCCCCCCCCCCCCCAAGACACTAAAAATTGCTTTTGAGATTAAGGAATGTCCTTTGGGATTAGGGGGCATTGTAGTAAGATATCTATTGCAACATCTGTGCACTTTAAATTGCCACTGAAATGGTTAAATCCACATTTAAAATTGTATTAATGATCAGATAAGTAAAACCATTATTGGTGATTCTGGTTAAGATATATCTAATAATGATACAAAAAAACTTTTTAAAATAAAACATTTTATTTTATTTATTTATGTATTTTATTTATCGTTTTTTTCAAATGGTTTGGGACAATTAATTTCCTATTGTTTTCCCAGCAGAGTAGATTAACGTGCCCATTAATGAGGCACAGGTGTCAGGCCTCCAGTGAGCGTATGACTGGGAGACACATCTCACTTGTTTATCTAGTCCGCTGTTATTGTTGTAGTCTATTGAGACCTGATGTTACTAAATCATGCTAAGGCAGACTGAAGCTTTTACCCTTTTACATGTAGTTGTTTTAGAATGTTCTTATTTATGGGATAGAAACAACAATGAGGAATCCTTATTGTAGTAGTGAATATATTGTTTTGGCAACCAATTTCCTATATATCAGGTTATAATAAACAATTATGTATTAAGAACACTTTATTAGGTGGACTGTCCAGAAAAGCCTTCAAATACAACTGAAAACATGCAGCTGCTAGTAATGTAATATATATGAGGGGTGTGAGGCTCCAAACAGGGCAATGGGGTGATTATTCAATCAATGAGTGTTTAATTGAGGCTTGCTAAATAAAAGCCAATGCAGTCAATAATCGATGAATTGATTAAATGTTCCATTTGTAAGCAGTACTCTTCCCTTAGAGCCATATCTTAGCTGTACTTCAGTGTGGACATGAAAGATCCCATGGGGCTCTTTAAATAATTCTTAGTTGTAAGCCTCACGGTCAACAGCCACGGTAATGGCCGATAATCACGATTTTATCACAATTAGAAACTGGTAACAGTGGTTGTATTAGTATGATAAAAATGTTAAATCTCTAATTTAAAGATGTTGACGTCAGGCAGTCTTTTAAAGCTGAAAACAAAAAACAAAATCTATAACTTTCATTAAAAATTCTTTTAACAATTTACTATTATTGAGACTAAGTGCTAGACAGAAAATACATGCTTAAAGAATGCAAGTATCATTTTGAGGATACCTTACCAACTGATTTCTGTGGGAACTACAGCATGAATTTGGAATTAAAATATGAAATGGGTAAGATTTATTACAGGCGCCGCCTTGCACGTAGACAGTGCCACCAATTCTGAAGAAGATTTGAAACCGTTCTTTGTCAGAATTTGTCTTTTGTTCTCGTTTTTCTAGAAAAGAATGGGAAGAATTATTTTTAAACAGTAATTACCTGGCTAGAATCCGACAGAAGGGGATTAATGGCCAGCTGAGGAGCAGCAGGTACCGCAGTGTTTGCTGGAAGGTAAGAAGGACAGTAAAAGGAAAATGTTTTACTGTGTTGTGAGATGTGTGTGTAGTTATAGAAACTACACTTCCATGACGTGATTCTTTTTTGTATTGCTTGTCAGCACAGCCAAACATGACTTGTTTACGTAAATATATTGCAGGCTGTCTTTGTAATGTGGTTGCAGTTTAACTTTGCTTTATTTTTATTTATTTATTTATTTTTTTAAATGAATGAATGTAATTAGAAAACATAAAGGTTGAAGCCAATCGGGGACAGAAAATTGTGAGTTTGAGATGTACTGTTATTTTAAAAAAGCATGTTTTTACATCTTTTAAATGTTTTCCCATCCACTTGCTTATTCTGAAATAAACATAAATTGCAAAACAAAAAATATTGTGATAAAATAGCATGTACCTAACCTATTGGGGGAGGAATAAATACTCATACCTAATAAGAAGAAGAAAGGAGGCCTATCTCAACAGCCCAGGTGCCTCTAGAGTTCATCCTAATATATGAACCTCACTTATATTAACTGTATACGTTTCCTACAGTATATGGGTAGGAGCTTTGCCTTTTACCAGATTTAAGCCCACATTTGATATCTAATGGGAGGTACACTATGTGGTGCACATGTTCTCAAGTGTATCAGATTAATTACTGGATTTTAGGTAGTGGGGTCAAACTGCCTCTCATGCCTGGGGAAAGAAACAGGCAGTGAAGCAAGCAAAGAAAGCTATGCCCCTTGCATGGTTGTGGAACAGGCCTCCACTGACTTGCATCCTGGTCGGCATGCCCTTGAACAATACCTTGGAACCTGTGTATTCTCTGCGATTGCCAGCTGGTCTGTGGAGGATATTCAATATTTGAGAAAGATCATTTTAATTACTTGATGATTTATGCACCATCTGTGAGGGAGTATGATTTCTCACTTTGCAATAACTATATTTTAAATGAATGCAATTTCAAGTTAAAAAAAATTCAGATTAAACTTAAATCTTTTGAAGCTTGTGTATTTTCGCACATCTGGTTGATTAGGTTTTTGTTGTTGTTTTTGTTAATTTGTGCCTGAATGATAACGAACAGCAGTGCATTATGAAATACATTTAAGGTGTTGCCTACTTTGAGACCAGAAAGTCCTTCATTTTCCATTATCATCTCTCGCATTCTTTCGAGATAAATTACTATGCACTCTGGAGGTCCACCTTGTGAAGATCTGTCTGTGACTGGGACAGTAGTTTGCTCATGTTTGTTGCTCTACTCAAACTGAATTAGCCATCTAAGGTACTGTGTGTAGTCTAGGAGCCAGTTTCAAACAGAGCCTTACTTTTTTAGTTGGATGCACCCCAATTACAGAAAAGGTTTAGCAGTTGTATCTGAAACTATGATGGGTGACAATATCATTTTTAGCTTGGGTGTCGCTCTGTATTCAGTCACCAATTATTATTTTTTTTTTTCAGCAGAGAAACTTTTAAATTCTTGTAAATCCGCTTCTGCGGCTGTTTCTTAAACAGCTCATAAAATAATTTGTTATGCTGTCTTTGTATTTTTACTTTTTATGATACTCCCCTTGGAAAGTCTAACAGTACCTTTTCATGTTGACATTTGACCTGATATGGCTTCAATATTGGGGACATGTGACTTTGTTGTTTCCGGATAAATCGCCACGCTTTGAGATATTGGCTTTGTATTCGGTACATATTTTATTCAATTTTTCCAAAAAAAAACAGTTGTAGGTATCGCACAAGAGTTTTTGCTTATAAGTTTGTAAAACAGCAAGAGAGACAGACAGTCAGACGAACTTTTGTTTATTTTTGGCCCACTTCAGTTAACTGTGAGCTGGGAAAAGTATTTCTAAAATATATAAATGTGTGCAATTGACAGTCAAACTTTGGAGCCATTTCAATTTAGACTTGTTTAACATCATTCTTGTCTTGCATTCATTACATTAACACCACAAGTATGGTGTCACCGCCTCGTATATGTCCGACCTTCTGAACACACCCACTCTCTTCGGTCCTGCTGCTAAGGGTTACTGGTTGGATATAGGTGGTTCATTCCTTTCATTTATTAGATGTAATGGGTGGTGTCTATCACACCTCTTAACATTTGCTTCAGAGGTTTCCCCTGATGGTTTATAGCTGCTTCTGACTGCATACAGACTGCTTAGCAGTTGTCTTTCAGGAGGTTTGCCACAAAGGATGTAAGTAGTCCCAGCTGCAGTCACACTGCGGCACATGTAGTATTTTCATGCCCCTTACAAACACACACGTCTTTAATTCTGCCCTTACTGTAAGCTATTAGATTGTCACTCTGGCTTGAATGCACCACCTGATTTATTATGAGAAGAAGCAAATTCATCCAAAAAAAAAAACATTTGGGGAGTGTTCCTAATGAAGTGGCTTTGGTCTGTAGGTGAAAGACAATGTCAGAAAAATTGACACCCCAGCTAAAATTCATAATGGTATACCTACCTTTTCTGTAAGGAGGGGTGGACTTATAATATATGCAATCTATTATCTATCTTCCACATGCACAGATTAATCCATTATACTAAACGATTATAACCCGTTAAAAATTACGTGTATTTTATGTCTTAAGATCCTTCATAGTTGATGACGAGTGCAGATCTAAGAAATGTTTGTTTTGCACAGAAGAGTCCCTTATGTGCATCTAAAAGTACATCAATACTTGCCAATATGTGTCAAGTCCAATATATCATTGGAAACATTCATATTTTTTTAATGATTGGGAACCAGGATAATGTGTCAGATTGCTATGTTAGCCTGCTGAATTGTTACATTTCCAGGTAGTGGGCAGTTATGGATGAAAACCCTTGTTTCCTAGATGTTAACCCTCTTATTTAAGTGCAGATATTCTTATAATTCAGCAGCGCTCAGAATATTGCATGTTGAGAGTCTCCACTAGTTAAAAATAGTTTTCCATACTGCATTTCCTGTGCACTAATAGCATCAAAAAGAATGGCTTAGACTGTGACAATGCCACTTTTAGGAACATCACCACTTTCTTGGCAGCAAATCAATAATCAAGACAAAGCACAAAAAGAAAGAAAGAATCAAAGCGCATCTGTTTTGCCAATTTAAAATGTCTTTTTATTTAAAAAGGAAAACGCTGGGGTAGAGCCAAGCTGTAATCTAGTGGGTTTGCACCTGTCAGTCATTATAAGCAGTCAATGCACTTTTCTCCTAACTACAGAACTACTTTTAGGCTCTCTACCTGGTCTTCACTGTATTGCATTTAAAAGACACATGTTAAAAATATGTATACAATAATTTGAACAATTTGACTAAACTAAGGGTTTTTAACCCGCTATTTAGGAATTTATTGAGAGTAAGGATACTTCCTCACTCCAAGTTATTAGCTAAGCGCGAGAACTGCCTGACTCTCTATACAGCAAGGATAGTTTACATGTTTTCAGAGTATTGGCGCAGCAAAAGTAAATCAGCCAAAAGCACCATTTCACTTTTAATTTGTAGATCCAAACACTTAGGTGAAATTTAGTAAAAAATAAGTCAATACCTGTCATACAGTAAGAGAAATAAGTCGCCAAAAAAAAGTAAAAATGTCCTTCTCCTCTTCCTTCTTTTTCTTCCAACGTATTTTTTGTGCAGACCCCAGGCACTTTTATCCACGCATATGTGTATTACAGGACATCCGAGTTTAATGACAATTAACTTGTTTTGTCAACATGAAAATATACTAGGGAATGCACTTATTGTGACGTCCATATCATTTATATTAAATTATTTATTTTAAAAAATATATTTCGTTATATAAATATAAAAAAAAAGATCTGGTATATGTGGGATTTGAAACTATAACCTTCAGTTTGCAAGCATGTTGTGGTACTGTCTGTGCTACACAATTAGTTGAGAAAACAAGCAGTATTTTGAAAGATGAAGTCAGCCAGCTGAGATTCTTGGGACTGATATTGGAGATTTTGGAGATTTTTTTTAGTCATCTTCATCATTCTGAGATTCTGATCTTGATCTCTGAAAAATGTTGCTTTCTTGTCAGGGTAACGCTCATTGTGGTCCCTATTGGCGCAAGGAAGTATGGCTTCCTCTCGATACTGGTTGATGAGAGTAAAACTATTTGTGGTCCCCACTGGACAAAAAGGAGCGTTCATTTCTGAGAATTAGCTAATGCTGAAGGATAGCCTATATATTTTGGTAAAAGTAAAACATAAATAAATAAATATTTAAATAAATGAATACATAAATCAATAGACATTTCTTTCTTTCTTTATCTATTTATTTATTTATTTATTTTTCACTATCAGATATAAACACTGCCATTTAATACTGTATGAAACGAAAATAAATACTCAACAGTTCTTGTTCAGTTGTATATTAGTGAAGATCTTTGTACATAAAGGTCATCTTGCGTTCATATATTTTTACTTTCAAATTAAAAAATACAGTCAACACTTGGATAAATGTTACCCAGATACACATCAGTCGCGTTTTACTGCCCTTGTATTAAGAATAAAATCAATCCCCATTTTATATATATATATATTAGCTCAAACACCATACATTACAAGCAAGCACCATACATTTAAAACAAGATTACCGGTACATTTTATTAATAACATTAAAGAAATGAAAAAAGCGATGTTAACATGCTACATTTATACACACCATAGGGTTACAGAAAGCCAGTGATAATAATAACTATTGTTTTGTATTCGATTGGGAAATCGAAATAACGTTAACGATTTAATAAAGGTAACAACAAGATAACAAAAAATGTGAATCTTGGTGAGCAGAGTACAGCAGCTTGTAACTCCAGTTTGTAACTTTGTTTAAAAAAGCATAGCCTTCAATATAAATTAATATATTTTGGCTGTCGTAGTGTCCATTTTACCCTTCATTTCGCTGGAGCAGACAGAGTCATGTGACATATACCAGCGTGCTGACTGGATAGGATTGCTTGAGTTGTCAGGACGTTGTCAGGGGTGTTACACGGGGCAATCCTCGTGGGATTTGGTCGCAAGCAATGTAGTTGCTACTAGTAAACTGCCTAGAGAGTGGCCGCTAGAGCTGCTGACCAGTGTTGCCAGATTGGGCGGGTTCACGCCCAATTGGGCTTGTATTTTTTGTTTTGTGAGTGAAAAAATGGCTTTGGGCGGGTGCCGTAGCTAATGCCTTTATCCAAGGTGACTTCCTTAACTTACTCCAGCAGCTTATATTGTTTGTTTTGGATTGTCCTTTTACTATAGTGAACAAAGAGCTTTGGACCCAAACAGGGTTGTTATAGCGAGGGTGTACTGTATTTAGTATTTGACTTGTTTGTTTTAATATACAACAGTTGCACATTTTTATATATAATGCGTGCACATTTGTTATTTCATTTTTGTTGTTTTTCACCTCCCATAGTGTTCAACATTTAACAGATGGTGTAAAGAAGTTTGGATCAGAATCCAATGTCATCCCTTACAAAAAAGTAGTATACTGCAAGTATACTTGCCAAAATGGTCTGGTTTTAGTATACTATTGGTACCATTATACTCTCATATTTTGGCACAAGTATACTTGCAGTATACAACTTTTTATATTCTCTTTGTAAATAATGCAACGTAGTCTCAAATATTGGACATTTAATAGATTGTGTCTTACTTCTCTTTTGCATACCTGCATTCTTCCTAGATATGCACCTCCAGATTCTGACAAATACTTTTAGAAAACCAGGTGCAACTTCTGCTCTGGATCAAAAAGCTATAATGCTCTGTGGCTACCTGCCTGTGGATAACTATCAAAAAACTAGTAGAAACTAACTAAAACACAAGTCTCGGAAAAACAAATGGAAGTCTGGAAAAAGTATGGGATTTTGATGTTGAAAAAATGAATGAACCTTGTAACAGAACTGAAATATACAAAGGGGGATCTTAAGCCATTCTCTGTGTCTACTCGGTTTCTTCTCACAAACTCCCCCACTGACAAAGAATGCTTTTAGAAAGAGTCATAAACTGCTGGAGAAGTGTTTTATCTTTTCCTCTCATTGAATGAATCATTTAGGTGCCGACAGTATCTTGCAGAAGGCAAGCCAGACAGTTCTGAGTATGCTTTGACACCTCAGACAGAGAACAGTACCCCTCATGAATACAGCCGACAGGGGGCGATGCCACGGACCAATTGAGAACAATGGGCTGTCTCTGAACGAGAACAACCAATGAGAAACACCCCATGTGGACTCGGGCACAGCCCAAAATAACCAAACTAACCAATCACAGGGTGGAAGTGTAGTGTTTAAGATATATTTGTATTTGTAATAATAAAATACCTTGTTTGAATTCAAGTCATGTGGAACCCACCTAGATCGAAATACTGAATAAAGCAAAAATTAAAGGTGCAACAACTAAACTAAAATAATACAGAAAGGAAGAATTAACTAAACTAAACAGTACAGAAAAGAAAATATAAACAACAGTACCCCCTTCCCGCTTGTTTATTAGCGATCCAACGCAATCTATGGGAGATTCCCTTAACCCTTTGCGGTCCATTTATTCAGTGCCTGTCAGGTGCGTCAGGTCCAATTTATTTTCACACACGCTGTTTAAAAGTAATTTTGTTCAAAGTAAAACAGTTTTAAAAGGCACTGCATATCAACAGGATACTCAGTACTGCATCTCCAGCCCTGCCCCACCCCTTGTTGGCTGTATTTATCACATACCTCTTCGTAGTCGTACATATATATAAACACATCTTGAAACTGAATGCTATGAAAATAGTCTAATTTATAACTTTGCATTCAAATGTTTTTGCCATTATACTTACACTTAGTGGTGGGGGTCAAGGTTGCCCCAATTGTTTGACATTTCCAATTGATTCCAATGTAACATCTGCGCTGTCTGTTTATCCTGTTCATCATTGGAAATATTGACCAGCTGTTTGTACAGTATGTCTCTGTGTGTTCGAGTGTTTACTGTGCAGTTGAGCTGCAGCAATCATAGTCTATATATTAACAACCAAAAAGCTAAACACCTTTGAGATCCCTGTGGTTATTTTTCTTTTTTTTTGTAACTGTTGACAGCTTTATCTTGATGTTCTTCCTGAAGACAAAAGCCAATGGATGAATAAGACAGTGGAGTTGAGAGCCCAGTATGATAAGATAAAACAAACTGTAAGTAGCAAAATATTTATTGAATTTTTTTTTTTTTTTTTTTTTTTAAGATATTTATAGCTGTATTTATGTCTAATATTAACTCCCCCCCGAAAGCATATAATCAACCCTCGAAAGGCTGCTGGAAAGCATGACTTGGTTGTGAACAATCCACTATCCCAGGATGAGGGGGTGAGTTTCAGTTGTTTTAATTTTTTTCTAGATAACCTGAAACCTCAACTCATTGAAAAGTAGATCATGTCTAATGTCATGTATGTGTTACTATATATATATATATATATATATATATATATATATATATATATATATATATATATATATATATATATATATATACACAGTGCCTTGCAAAAGTATTCAGACCCCTGACCAATCCTCTCATATTACTGAATTACAAATGGTACATTGAAACTTTGGTCTGTTTGATATTTTATTTTAAAACACTGAAACTCAAAATCAATTATTGTAAGGTGACATTGGTTTTATGTTGGGAAATATTTTTAAGAAAAATAAAAAACTGAAATATCTTGCTTGCATAAGTATTCAACCCCCACACATTAATATTTGGTGGAGCCACCTTTCGCTGCAATAACAGCTTTAAGTCTTTTGGGGTAAGTATGTACCAGCTTTGCACACAGTGTTGGAGTGATGTTGGCCCATTCTTCTTGGCAGATTTGCTCCAGGTTGTTCAGGTTGGTTGGACGACGCTTGTGGACCGTAATTTTCAAATAGTGCCACAGATGCTCAATGGGATTGAGATCAGGACTTTGAATGGGCCACTGTAGGACATTCACCTTTTTGTTCTTGAGCCACTCCAATGTTGCTTTGGCCTTGTGCTTGGGATCATTGTCTTGCTGAAAGGTGAATTTCCTCCCAAGCTTCAGTTTTTTAGCGGACTGAAGCAGGTTCTCTTGCAGTATTTTCCTGTATTTTGCTCCATCTGTTCTTCCTTCAATTTTAACAAGATGCCCAGTCCCTGCTGATGAGAAGCATCCCCACAGCATGATGCTGCCACCACCATACTTCACTGTAGGGATGGTGTGTCTTGAGGCATGGGCAGTGTTAGGTTTGCGCCACACATAGCTCTTTGAGTTTTGGCCAAAAAGCTCTATCTTGGTCTCATCTGACCACAAAACCTTTTCCCACATTGCAGCTGGGTCACTCTCATGCTTTCTGTATTGAGTAACGGCTTCTTTCTTGCCACCCTCCCATACAGGCCAGTGTTATGCAGGGCTCTTGATATGGTTGACTGGTGCACCATTACTCCACTCCCAGCCACTGAACTCTGTAGCTCCTTCAAAGTGATTGTTGGCCTCTCTGTGGCTTCTCTCACAAGTCTCCTTGTTTGAGCGCTGAGTTTTGAGGGACGGCCTTTTCTTGGCAGTGCCTGCGTGGTGTGATGCAGCTTCCACTTCCTGATTATTGATCCAACTGTGCTCACTGGGATATCCAAACACTTGGGTATTATTTTGTACCCTTTCCCTAATCTATGCATTTGTATTACTTTATCTCTAACTTCTGTAGAATGCTCTTTGGTCTTCATTTTCCTTCAGATTCACAGCCTGACCAATGATCCTTCAACAGTGGGGTTTTTATCCAGAAAATGTGACAGCAACTTTAATGGTTCACAGGTGGAGGCCAATGGTAAGGTAATTGTGTCCTCGTTAGGGCAATTTCTTTCATCGTTGTAAACTGGGAGCTTCCACAGCACAGGGGTTGAATACTTATGCAAGCAAGATATTTCAGTTTTTTATTTTTCTTAAAAATATTTCCCAACATAAAACCAATGTCACCTTACAATAATTGATTTTGAGTTTCAGTGTTTTAAAATAAAATATCAAACAGACCGAAATTTCAATGTACCATTTGTAATTCAGTAATATGAGAGAATTGGTCAGGGGTCTAAATACTTTTGCAAGGCACTGTATATATATATATAAAATAAAAATAAATACTTTACAATGATCTAAGAAATCCCTATGTTATGGTCAGTATCAGAAAAGATAATCTCCAGTATCTGCAGGGCAAGTTCTCAGATGTTTAGAATAGTTATGTAGGTATGTCACAGCCGACCGTGACCGGGAGCTCCTAGCGGGCGGTGCACAATTGGCCGAGTGCTGCCCGGGTAGGGAGGGCTTAGGTCGGCAGGGGAATCCACGGCTCGCCGCGCATCAGCGACCCCTGTGGCCGATAGGGCGCCTGTGGTTCTGCAGTGGAGCTGCCAGATCTGTGTTGTCCTCCGGCACTATAGGTCTGGTGGCATCGCTGTGGAGCTGCAGTGTGAAAAATGACAGCTTGGGAGGAGCACGTTTCGGAGGACGCGTGCTCCAGTCGGCGGGGGAGGGGGGGGGGGGTGGCGTTGCAAGCGGTGAGCCGAGGATACAGATAATAATTGGGTATACTAAACTGGGGAGAAAAATGGGGGTAAAAAAATTGGCGACGACTAAATTAAAAAAAAAAAAAAAATAAAAAAAAATAGTTATGTAGGATATTCAGGGGCTGATGTAAGGATACGTGCAAAATGATTTGTGGCTGCAAAACACCTCTATAGCTGCCAAAAAACGTGTTTAGCTGACGTAAAGTGGGACTTTAGCGGTCACAAAAAATGCGGCGGATGTAAAGAATGGTTTTCACAAAGTGTTCTGCCCCCGCTATCAAATTAGCACTTTGCCATCATTAATCCATTCAAATGATATTAAAATATATTCAAATGAAGAAAAGAGCATGGAATTGGGCGGGGATCTGGAGTACTAAGTGGGTGCAAACATTATAATGAGATGTAAGGATTTTGCCTTGCACTTGGGAAATTGCTGACCCTCCAAAAACTTTGCACCTCCTCTGACAAGATGAAAACCATTGTAGAAGCGAATAATTAAGAGCTGAATAAGAGCACACACCTGCAGAGACCTGTCATTGGCATGATGGCTGCTGTGGTACACTTCCTCATGCAGCGACGCTTGGCTGTTGTTGAGGACAGGCAGGAAAACCTTCGGAGGAGAAGGGCAAGACGGAGAAGATCCTGCATATTCAAACCCAGGGTCACCTTGTTTGGGATGGATTGTCCTCTCAGCTTGCCTCCAGCTGTGATGTGTAGCGCACTTCCTTTTTACTTTAGCCAACTGATAACACAAAATAAATCATGCTGCTGCATTTTACACATTACTGTACAGTGTAAAATAGTGTAATGAAGACGCTAGTCAGGAGTGCAGGCTCTTTATTACGCTTCCTTTCTCTGGAACCGACGACAGAACCCCCAGCCAGGTCACCGCGCTGCCTAAATACAGTCTGGAACTGACGACAGCTAAGAAATGCTAAGAAATAAATAATAATAATAATAATAATAATAATAATAATAATAATAATAATAATAATAACCGATGACAGAACCCCCAGCCAGGTCACTGCGCTGCCTAAATACAGTCATGGTGGACCTGGCTGAGACAAGCCGACATAAAAATAATAATAAAACATTTGGATACATTTATTCAAGTAAGGCACTGAAAATAACTGATAAAAACACAGACAGAAAACAACCAATAAACGATACAACACACACACACACACACACACACACACACACACACACACACACACACATAGTCCAGAGGACACTCCCCCACCAGTTGCTGCTGCCGCAGCTCGGAGAGTTCTCAGTCTCTCAGCGTCTTGCCTGAATGCACCGTTACAATAGTAGGATTATTTTTTAATTAAAACTAAATGATTTTAGCGCATTTTCTTTTTTATTGTAGCCCACTTAATACACAATTAACAGAAAACAGAACACACACTTTACAGAAATACATTTTTTTTTGTTTTGTTTTTTATTTTATTTTCCTTTTCCCTTTTTGATGGTTTAAAATCCTTTAAAGCGTTATGATAATAATAGACGTTATGATAATGAGGCTCAACCAAACACTTGTCAAATGAAAGTCTTGATTGTTGGAAAGTAAATGTGCCAATTATAGAATGTCTCTTAACAGGCACATTTGTATCATTTTATGTCAAGATCAGCCGATAGCTTTCGGCTTTACGAAAACGGAAGCCAATAGGCAGTGAGAAGAGGTGGGACTAAGTGAACAGGACGCAAGCAGGAAAAGAGAAAAGCAAAAAGAGGAGATCTGAAAAGTTTTACTGCACTGCATGCATACAGTTTAGTTTAGTGAAAACTAAACGTGTCTAGCCCTAAAGGCTGCTTGAGTAGGACAGCTGGCACATCTACTCAAATTGGCAATTTCATTTCTGTATGTGTGTGGACCCGTTCTGGCCCTGGGGCCCCCGAGTGCTGACGCTGGCCCTGCCATTGAGTTCTGTCACTTGCTAAGATGAAAGATTGTAAAGGTGAGGGGCCCTGGATTGAGAGCACCTCTTATGTCAGTGAGTTCTGCCTTGGTTATTAAAATATATTTTCCTGGTACTATGGAAATCCTAGTACATTTTCAGATAAGAACTGAAAGCGAGGGGCCCCTGTTTGGTTTAAGTTGCCTCTGCTGATAAGAAACTCAGCAACAAGCACAATCCAAAGGGCTCCATCAAGGTTATTAAATTAAGTCATAGTTTTGATGAATTGTCTCATTTTAGGCTAACATAGATTTCTGCAATAATATTTCTGCTTGTTTTAACACTTTCTAAACCAATACAGATTTACAATATTATAAGCAATGGTCTTTTAATCACAGTGTCCAGTTTGCATCCAGGATATCAGACTGCTCCCTGCAGGATTGAAAATCTTTGTCCGGTTCTGCTCTCAGTGGTTCTGTAAAAACCACTACAGGGTCTGGTATCCAGCACTCTGATGTTGGCTGAGGCTTTTCCAAATAATTTCATGTTGAGTGACCTCAGCCGTAAGGACTCAGCTCCTCATTAGAAAACTTTTATTTTCTGTGCAGTAAGAGGACTTTGATGCCCTTACTTCGACATATTTTCACCACAAATCTCATACAACACCTACTACTCTCTGTACTCCTAACTCACCTCACCTGTGGGCTGTAAGTACGGCCACTAAATTGCGACCCTCAGTGCAAAGTAATTGCCTGGCTGCTAGTCAATTTGGATTTTGCAGCTGCAATTGTTTGCTCTGCACCTATCCTTACATCAGCCCATTAATGTATTAGAATAAGTTCTGAAAAGGTGAATGGTTTTCAAGGTGTCAAAATGCAGCTTATGTGTTTTCGTAATAACCACGGTTTAAAATGTAAAACTTTGTAATTAATAAAAGACCCAGAAAACACATGTTTTAAATATGAGCATTTATTGATTGTTAAACTAGTTATTGAGTGTCTGAAAAACATTGTTTTTAATTTTTCTGAAAAAAAAAACCAACAAAAATAAACCCCTAGAGCCTTTGGAACAAATTCTTCCAAGATAAAGAACTGCGGGGGATGGTTCACCAAGACGTCATGAGAACGTAAGTATTAAAACTAGGTGGGTTTTTTTGGGCCTAGTGCCTGAAACATTGTTCTCAAGAGAAATGTACTCATTATCTGAAACATTTTGGTACTTTGGATGAACTGAAAAACGTGTATTAATGGATGCTATTTTAAAAAAATGTATATTATGCAATTGAACACATGGTATTAGTTTATGGAAATAACATCATTTCCTTTTGTTTTCTTAAATCTATAGCAAGCTCATGAGCAATAAGCAGAAGCGGCTAGGTAAAAACAAAAAACAAACAGAAACCATGATGATTCTGAGTGGATACCGCGAAAATAATCAATGTACGATTAGTGTTGCATTATCCAATTAGAACCAAAAAGTATCTGCTATGTAGTACAGAAGTTCAAACTTGTGGAATAACCTCCAATAAATATCTGGACAGGTGACCTATTGTATGACAGCATGCTTCTTATGTTGCAGGTTTCCTGAAATGCAGTATTTCCAGCAAGAAAGTGTTCGAGACATGCTTACAGACATTCTGTTCTGTTATGCTCGTGAAAATGAACAGTTGCTTTATAAGCAGGTACTCCAACGTTACTCAGGAATTACCCAAACATGGTTGTGTTTTAAATGAATGATAAATGGTTTGCAAGGTACACTATAGCGGGTCATTTAACCCCACAATTAACAGCTAGCAATGAAGGTCACATTTTTTGGTCACATGACTGCTGTGTTTGAAGGCTGTGGTTCCTGTAATGGAACCTTTTTTTTTTACTACGCTGATTTTAAATAATAATAATAAAAATAAAAAAAATTATCCATTATTTTATAAGAAGAATATGGTACCTAAAAAAATATCTACAAACTTTATCTGGGGTGTTCAAATTCACTGTGACATTTTAGATCTGGACTTTAGGGGCAGGCACTGAGGCAGTTTATGATTTTGTTGTTCTCAGACACCCCAGTTGTCTGGCTGCTGTACTGATGGAGTGCTGCACACGTGAAAGTACCTGAGAAACAGCGACTTTCTCTCACACAGACTGCTGAGGGGCTATGCAAATAATGGAAAGTGAAGCAGAACAAAATGTGGAGATCAAGTGTTTCTATCGAAAGGAACAATAAGAAAGGCCTAGCAAATGCATCTGTGGAGACTGCAAGCCACTGGGAAGGGAAAGATAATTTTTTCTGGATGCATTTGGTCTTTTCCACCAAATGCATCCAGAAACTCTTCGTAATTTCAGCTTTTGTTTTGGGATGTACTTGTTTTTAAGGAAATTGTATCAGAGTTATTAGCTCGTCTAACTCTCTTGCAATAAGTCAGTTTACTCATTTACCACTAAAACCTTTCTTCCAGTAAGCCTTTCTACTTAATCTTGGAGTTAAAATTTTTAATAATGCTTCTTGGGTACCATTGTTGACTACCTAAGCATAAACACCAACACACTACTGTATTTATGCACAGAGAAAACACACTGTCCATAGGTTTAACTGATAGATTTTAATATGACATTTTTTCCCCAATATAGTCAAATTCATGGTTGAATGTGTGTACTCCAGTTTATGAAAAAAGAAAAAGTATCCTAAACAATACAATATTTGTATATATAATAAGAATTGTGTTTATTTTAGTTTTATGGTACAAATGTGTTTATACCAAGTTACTTGCCATTGACGTTTTCTATGTCTGTAGTTTGTGAACTTAGCAGAAAAATAACTGTGTGTGATTGACATCTATTTAACAACATTAGTAACATTTTAAAATGAACATCGGAATATCTGTATCCTTACGAAGGTTACTTATTGGAACACAAATTAAACATATTTTTCCAGACAAGTTCTGTCATGTTTTGTCTTTACAGTTAAATAAGTACAAGAACATCATATGTTGTCTGTGTGATGCATTTGCAGGGTTACTTGCAGTTGTTAACGGTCATATTTTCTGTGGACTTAATATACAATACAATAAGAAAGCAAAAGAAAGTTTCTCCATTCATAGACAGTGTTTAACTCTTTCAACACTCTGGTCTAGGAGATAAAACTCAATTCAAACTGCACTATGAAACTATGTAATATCAGTGCTGTCTTTCTGTAAAGTCTTTCTTTTAAATACATGACAGTTGAGATTGCCCACTTGTTATACCATGCTTTGTTCTATTTTAAGCTGTTTAAAATTGCCCCTGGCACAACCGCAACTACCGTGCGTCCTCTGGGACCGTTACACAAATCATCTTGAAGTAGTAATCTTTTCCTTTGTTTTTAAAAGAGGGTGCCTTAGCATGAATGCAGTGTAAAAGGCTTGTTTTAAAAAGGGCAGTGTATTTTACAGTGTAACAGACACAAGCATGTATTGTAGTATTTAACGATTCTTATCTAAATCCTTGTTAGGGCATGCATGAACTGCTAGCTCCCATTGTCTTCATCCTACATTGTGACCACCAAGCCTTTAAACATGCCAGTGAAACTGGAAACCCAAGGCAAGTTCTTGACTCTGTTTTCATTTTCTATTGTTGAATTATGACAGTGTTATGTTATAGATGCTAGGAAGGCTGTGATTGAAAATGCTGAATCAAATGTATGCAATTATGATATCAAACAGTTTCGTTTTTGGTTCTACTATTACACTGGGCACTTACTGTGTATTTGTATCATATTTCAAAAAATGCGTGCCATTCTGAGAATTAAGAGATTTGCATGTTAATTATGAAAATATTATTTTGTTGCTTATACAGTTTCCTATACAATAAAGTGTATTATTATTATTATTATTATTATTATTATTATTATTATTATTATTATTATTATTATTATTGCTGTTGTATGTTAAATGATACTGATTTAATTTATTTTATAACAGTTTTTTAAATAGTAAATAAAGTATATGTGGCTATTCAGAAGGCATATCTGACAAGTGTTTTTGTGTTTCAGTGAGGAAATGAAAGCCCTTTTAAACCCTGACTTTCATGAACATGATGCCTAGTAAGTTTAATAAAAAAAACAAATATAGGATACTATTTATGTTAAACATGGGCCACTAGCAAATCCTTAAAAACATAATTACCTAATTGCTTTTTTTCTGATTTAATTGTTTAAAATATGTTAAATACAAAAACATGCTTATTTTGTTAGTCTTAACATTAAACTGGGTTCTAAAATGTGGATAGCAGTATATAACATAGTAGTAATAACAAAGCAATATAAGCTTCACTACTTCAGAGCCAACAACGACTTTACTGTAGGTATCATTGGGTACAAATGTCCATAGAAGGAAATGTAAATCAATACAGTGTAAATTACGTGTCATCTTGAGTCCTGTAATAAACAATGGATCGCATAAATATATTCGTTCAACCTAAATGAGATAGAAAACTGTGCTTTTGTGGACGATCAAGGCCTTTGTATTTATTTTGTACTTGCCTTTTAATTATCTGTCCACTTAATTGCATCATTGCTTCAATATGGCTACTTAACATGGGAAACACATCTTTGAAATGTGTTATTCAGATTATATCCTGTTGGAGTTTTGCAATATATTTAATAAAAGTTTATTGCCAACAACAGTTATTGACATTTTACGCTTTGTGTATTCTTCTGGGAAAGTGTAGGTCTAAAAGCATAGTTAAACAATGAATGAATGTCACTCAAACTTCTCTAACAGTAAGATGTTCCATGATAAAACAGCCCTTTCTTATTTCTCTCCTTAGTGCAATGTTCTCACAGATTATGGAAACTGCTGAACCGTGGTTTTCAAATTTTGAGCGTGAAATTCGAAGGGTAAGTAATGACACAGTACAAAATAGGTGCATTTCCTTCCTTTTAGATAACATTTACTTAAATCTTGTGAAAAGGAAAAAAAAAATGTAACACTTTGACAACTGAAACTGAGTTGATGAACTCTTTCTTGGGGCATGTCTTTACATGTGTTTAGCCATTACTTCATTTGAAGTCAATTATGTTAGGTTGCAGATAACTGGTTGTGAGTAGCATTCCCATTGTTATCTTTGACTCTTCAAAGGACACTTCATAGTTATCAAGGTGGAGATTTCACACAGTACTGATTGCTTACTCATATGTATTGTACTTTAAACAATACAGGTATAACATACAGCTGTGGCCAAAAGTTTTGCATCACACTATAGAAGTAACTAATTTTACTTCATAAAGTCGTATGAAACCCGCTGAATAATGTTACATTACATATGGAATTACATACCGCATTGTATTTTTCCATAAATGTGACATTTCAATACTACTATATTATGGCTTCCGGTAGACTTTTGCGATATCATTTTGCAGTTTCTTTGATTACATGATGTTAAATAAAAGATCTAAATTATGTTCGGATTATATATATATATATATATATATAGATAAAAAAATGTTTTTGTCTCAACCCTAACTTCTAGGTGATGCTAAACTGTTGCTCACAGCTATACATTTAGAGAGGAAGTGATCATTCCCAAGGAGAGGTTCACTTGCAACAATTAAACATTTACATGCAATCTTTAGTTCATAACTTGGTAAATTACCATGTGAAGGGCTATCAAAGACCAGACTTTGACCTCAAACGTGAAGCTGTGGCTGTGAAGGTAGGTTGCTAAAGGGAGTTTATAAGGACTAATTTATTTCCATGAATACATCCTAAATATGTTTTCAAACAATCCATTGTTCTGAATGGGTTTCCAGTGTACTACCATGCGTCTGATCATCTGAAATTCCACTCTTACCTACTGTAAGTCAAGGTTCATGGTCAAGATGATGTTTTTAAAGGATTTATCAATCAAATTAAATGTATATAATGCCTATCATGGCAAACACGCCCTGAAGCACCCAAATGATGTCCACACAGTCCTATAAGAATAAAAATTAAGCCATCTTCTTTCACCGCCACATCCTCATGCTTCAAGTTTTGTAACACCTATCAATACTAATTTGTAAATGCCTGGGGTGAAAGGAAATGCATTTCAAAATTTGATATAAACATTTTCCCTGTCTCGTACATCTTCAGGTTATGTGCTTTGTGTAGTGTGCAGACTGGTACAAAGTGCCTAAATGAGCATGTTTTTCCTCAGGGAAAGGAAGAGATGATAACAAGCATACCCTTTGCCAGACCACAAGACACAGGGCCCTCTGTTGCAATTGTAACAAAAGTTAATCGGATTCAGGACCAGCTGCTGAAGAAACATGACATTGAACTCTACATGCACCTAAACAGATTAGAAATAGCTCCACAGATTTACGGAATGTGAGTCCTTTTTATTATGTTTTATATAACAGCAGTCCATCCTCTCATCTTGTTTCCAGGTATTTGTCAGAACCCTAATTTCTCGGAAGAAGTCAATGAAGGTTCTATGTTAAACAAATTAATAACAAAGATTTAGTAAAACATTTAAATGTATTGATCATGTGCTGTACATTATAATGCAGTATATTGTAAACATTGCTGGAATTGTCAGGGCAATGCATCTATATTTTTGACTAATGTAATAACAATACTGCTGAGAAAGCTGACATTATTATAATATATGTTCATGCATAAATGAGAACATTGAACGATGCATTATTGTCACACACACTGCAGTATGGTTTGTTTAAACCAAAACTAGTAAATAATAATAATAATAATAATAATAATAATAATAATAGTAATAATAATAATAATAATAATAATAATAATAATAATAATACATTTCTTACTGAAAGAACATTTAACAAATCTAAATATAGGGTTCATTTGTATATATATTTTTATATATATTTAACTTTTTGTTTAATAGCATACTATTGCTGTAGAAGACCTGTTATTTATTTTTTGGATGGAACAGCTTGTGATGTTTTATTCATCATACCTAAGTAATACTGTACCTTTTTCTCAAAGGTTACATATTTTTAGGAACTAGAGTATAAATTTATCTGTTTAACATTCACAGTAATTTTGCAGTGCACGTACATTTAAAGGTATTTGAACTTCTCAGAGGTGAAGCTTTGCAGTTTAGTGAATGTTAACCACAAATGACTCTCACAGGAAAGCCTCAGTTACGTTTAAACAATGATACACTTTTTATTAAAACCGTGTATAGCTGAGTGTTACATTGAATCTGTTTCTAGGAAGCAACGTTAAATAAAGTTTCCATTTCCATACCCTAACTTAATTGTTTAGAGAATGAAGAGAATTTTCACCATCCATGACAGCCTATAGTGAGGTAGATACTACTTCATTTTCTGGAAACTTGTTAACTTTTTGTGAACTAATCCTTAATTTACAGTATGAGTCTTCATACTGTAGTGCTGTATTATTGAGTGTATTTAGTATTCGCTTCCAGACAGGCCTTTCTTTTTTGACAGTCCCACTCTGCAATATTCCTACAAGAGAAAGTGATTTATTTATTTATTTTCAAATGCAGCAGCGGTTTAGCACATTATAATGTGATGTGGTTTACAGTCATGTGGAATTCCAAGGAGTATTTTAAGAAACCTGAATAAATCAAGAGCGAACATGGCTGTAGATCATCAACGTGTGCCACCCAGAAGGATACAAGGTTAAATGATACACAGCAGCTCATGACACCTACATTTCCCAAGTGAAAGCTCAGACAAATATGTAACAAATCAGATAGGAGCAGAACGTAGAGGGAAGGAAGGGAGAGATGTACAAAACCACCACTAAATAGTAAATGCGGTGTGTGTTTTCTAATTAAAACCTGCTCAGCAGTTCACTGACAGTTATCCTAGTTAACAGGCTTTGTTGTATGTTTTTTTTTTTTTTTCTCATCTCCTTGTGCTTGCTCCAGTTGTTAAAATTATAGTGATTAGCTATCGTAAGGTTTCTGTAATAAAAATGCATCAGCTGGCCAAGGTTTTCCTCACTCATTCAATAACCCATTAATACAGCAGAGCTGCCCAGGCGTCTTTATAATAACAACTTGGAGGTGATTTTAATCAGCTCGACCAGCTGGTATTTAACAGCAGATGTTGGAGACGCAACATATATACCACATTACTGACACGTTTTGTTTTTTTCTTGCTATTTCTTCGCCACTTTGTACCATAAAAATGTGTTTGTGCAAGTGCGTGACGATATTTAGGTATAAAGATTGATAGATATGAATTGATTAAGTAATAGATGGATGCTTTCATAAATAAAAGAAGGGGTGTCAATAATCTAGACATGAGAAAACAGTGGAAACCGAATCCAGACAGAAACAGACTGTACAGACATCATAACAAAATACAACGGGCAACTACCCCTTGAAATGTACTACAAACAGGTCAGTGATTGAAATACAAAATGCCTGACCCAAATTCTGGACTTTTCAAATGCAGGAACTACTATCAGAACAAACATTGCATGTTGTTTAGAAAAGTCTGTAGTATAAACAGTGAATTATGAAATTACACAGAAACAAACCACCAAAATGTTTTGAAGAAAATTAATTTGTGTTCAATTGCATTAAAGTGCAGAATCTACAGTACCATGAAATAGGCCCACCCATCCCTTACTGAAAAGGGGTCCTACTGTGTACAGATTTGCATTTAGTGTTACACAAACACTGTGCAGTAATCCTGAAACTAGTCAAACCACAGACCTGTCTGCCGGATGATGATTGAGTACCAGAAATTAAAATACAGCAAAAGAAAATATTACTTTGAATGCAATTTGAATAAGAAATTTCACTCAGCAAGCAATTATTCACTTGTTTGTAGTGAAAAGTGTGTGTTTAGGTTTGTTTAGCATGTTTGACAACAGACAGGTTGATATATTGCTGGGCACAGCGGTAGGTTGGACTTGACTGGTACAAGCTTCTAGTGTTTTGATTAATGGTAACTGTTTGGATGAAAAGGAATGTTTTATGTACAACCTATAATGCTGGAACACAGGAGTCAACTAGCAAGATCTATAATTAGTGCTCTAGTTAGCATGAGAAATATGCAGGCTTGGTAGTCTAGTAGTTTTTATTATTATTATTATTATTATTATTATTATTATCATTATTATTATTAGTTTATTAGTTTTCTCACTGTCTTAGTCCTAAATGTATTTATATATGCTTTCTGTTTTTGGAGACATTCTACTATTATTGGAGACCCTTTCTTTTAGACCTATGTGTTGGTTTGTTTTCGTTGTGCCCAGGGTCTGCGTGGTTTCTGCTGCTTTCTTTTTTGTAATCGCCCTAAGGTCGTGACATTTTTTTAATGTCAAGTGTCTGTCACTTAGTGTCCCAGTGAATTTATTTTGTTAGTCATTTCTTTCCATGTTTCGTTTATTTTGTTAGTTATTTCTTTCCATGTTCCTTTTCTTAATATCTTTTGACCCTGTGAAAAGAGCTGTTTAATACATCGCACCCAAACAGTCTACGATATATTAGTACATAGAGCCCATTATCTTGAAAGAAACCGGTGAAAAAAAAAACACTAGCCTGGATGTGGACTTGACAAAAAATAAATGCATCTATAATATATAGCTCTAGTACTTACTGTAATGTATAGAATACAATATAATATTAATGCAATATGGTAAACTTAGTAAACTTGGTAAAATAGTTTCACCTTACATATAACCAAAACTTCTCCAAATGTACTGCAGGCTCAAGTAGAACATTATCCATCCTTGCCTTTCTTCTAAATTTGCAATCAAGAATCAAGGGTCATTCCACATTTTTAAGAATGGACAAACCATAGCTCTTTTTTAAGACTCCACCACCCTCTCGCCTCTCCCTGGCATCGCCACTGCAGTCACTGCTGAATATTTATCTTATTTGTAAGTCACACAGTTCATAAAGTAACAAAGGCAATAGCACTATTACAATATCAAAGGGGTTCTTGTTTTTTTGGACAACATGTGTTAATAAGTTAACATTACTAAACAGTCCTCCGTCGGTTATGTACAAGGTCATACGATTCTGAATCTACACCACTCCTTATGAAGGATAATTTGTTAAAAAAATAATATGTAGTGAATAAAATAGATACAGATAATATCATGTATGTATTTAAATACATAAATGAAAAATCAATAAATATTTTAGAATTTATGAAAACATACTATAATTATGTGTCATAAGTGAAATGGCAGGACTTTTGGTAGTGGATCACTTTGTTGAACAGCAGTATAGTGTCCACAGTAATGATGCCTATTGTATTTGTGTACACGTGTTGCTGTTAATTGCTTCATGGTCTATAGTTGATTAATAAACACTGGTGTCTTTAGTGAATAGTATTTTTGGCATGCTTTAAATGTATTTCTTAGACAGATATGAATGTATTTCACCTGATGCTGTAACATTTCTATTGACAACCTTATGCAGTTGTATTTGTTGTTGAGCCATGCATTTTGTTTTTTATGATTTCCAGTTGCCCTTCTGTAGTTCAACACTAACAAAAGATGAAGTTGGTTTGGTATATGAGATATACATCAGGTACTAGTATATCCAACATGCAACATTACAAGTTATGTGCCCACTGAGGACAAACCGTGCCAAATGTTTCTGTGCTAAACTTCAGCTGAGCTCTTTAATCACAACATATCAGTTACCCGTATTAGATCTTCACATTGCTCTTGTGCTGCTATGAATCTCCATATGTGCAGAGTGTTAAAGTGTTAGGTCATAAATCAGCAAAGCTTTAATGAAATAATAATGCACTGGCAACCCACACTAAATAGGCAATGTGTGCATTTTTTTTTTTTTTAAATATAGATTACAGTAAAATAAAACACACTATTTTGCAATGAAGTAGTAAGGAATGGGAAAAAAAGATATAGAATGTAGGAATAATGGCCACCTGCTACTTGATCGCCCTGACTGGGGCTGTTCATTTTTAGCCCAGCTGAAGGCTTCATAGATTTCAGCAAGGATCATGTCAAACATTTTCTCATAAGTTTATACCAAATCTTGTTAGTGTGACTGCTCCAATAATAGTAGAATGTATTTATTTTCTATTTTAGTTGCTCTCTTCCTTTTGTACTCTTTATATTTTGGCCAGGAAAAGATTAGATTGCTGTTAAAATGCCTGTAATGGTTAATCTGTATCAGCAGTTATATGAGAATAGAAGTATTGCATGTTAATTTATTCATCTTCTGTATAAATGAAACAGAATACATGCTGTTTTGTTACAACACGGTGCCTGTATTGTCTTTAAAAATCGCTCCAATTAATACTGACCTTAGAATCACACTCCCCTGTTGTGCTGCTTGTAGTCAGAATCGCTGTCGGCTTAAGTGATCAAAGTTGAGGATTACGCTTCTTTTTTTCTTCTGAAGATGCAAAATTGAATTTGATTATGTAGTTAAAATGAGTTTTCTCTATGTTGAAAGAAAGTGTTGTTGTTTTTTTAGCAGCAGCTTCAAGGCCTGGTTTCAGTTTGCCACGTGCTGGTTTCCTCTGGTTTTCTGGTTTCAAAGAATTTTTTTTTTATATATATATACCTTTTTTTAGTATCCGTTCTTGAGTGGGCATTTTCAAAACAAAATTAAAATGTTTTAGTTGCAAATAATTTAGGAATGTTAAACATACATAAAAATGATCAACATGTATGTGTTGTCTTGATACATATGGGTCGAAGTGCTCAAGGGCTTGAACACCCACAGGAGTTTCATTATAATATGTGGAGTAACAATAGATTTAGCTAAAAACATTGCTCAACAGCCGCATATATCTGCATTCTATAAAATCAAATATATTGAACAACGAAGCGCATACAACAACGTTTTGAAAGAACTGCTTTTACTTTGCATTTTCTCATCAATTTCACTCCATTTCCAAAGTCGGCTCCTTTGTATTGATGTATTACTTTAATGTACTGCAGCTTCTGTCAGGACACCGTTGTTTGGAAATCTAGGCATTTGTTGTAATGCTATCTTTCAGCTCCCTGGGTGTAGGTTCATGCACAAGTTAGTTGTGTATTCCACAACACTTTGGTTGACTCTTCTTTAGAAACAGCAACACTTACATCTTTCTCATGGTGGAGGTGAAGAAATGCATTACAAAACAGAAACTACTGACATAAGTTGAATAAACTTGGTATCAAAGATTTGGGACTCCTGCTGGCCCCTTTATTCACCCAAGTGAAACAGTAGTACAGTACAGGAGACCTTGAAGCTTTTTTTTTATTTTGTTATTATTATTATTTTTTTCTTAAAGCCTGTGACA
This sequence comes from Acipenser ruthenus, assembly GCF_902713425.1. Classification (NCBI taxonomy): domain Eukaryota; kingdom Metazoa; phylum Chordata; class Actinopteri; order Acipenseriformes; family Acipenseridae; genus Acipenser; species Acipenser ruthenus. The sequence goes on from NC_081191.1 coordinate 5,290,957, forward strand.
GAACATATGTTGCAAATTTTGCCAAACAAAGCAGTCCCTGTCCCATGGTTCTGTCGGGAGAATCCCCTGGTGGCATGCTCACCCATCACACCATCATTCTCGTATCACATCGTGACCTCCAGCACTGGGTAAATATGGACATTTTGCCTGACATAATGGATTTGAGCAGATATTGCTTCGTTATTCCTTTCGTGGAATCTATTACACAGTTGCATGCTCCACATGTTGCTTTGGCAGAAATAGGTGTGCTTTTGCACACATGGCTTTACAATCAGAAGTCTGTTGTTTTAGATTTTGGCACTGAGGTTTGCCTCCTGCAAATGGTTTAGCCAGATAGGCTAGTCTCCTGTAATGCCAGATTGGCTTGGCAGCACTCAACCATCGTACTTTTGTCTGGACCGTGGTATCTACTGTGGTGGTTAAACACAGCTACTGTTGGATCTTTATACCCTTGTTACTGTAACCTCAGGTATTTCAAGACGGTACATTATTGTTGTAATAATACCTTGTAAAGAATACTACCACGGATATCCCAAATTTAATTGTTCAATTCATTCTGATTGGTCATTATCTACACATTTCAGCATATTATCTGAGAAAATCTCAAACAGCTGGTTGTTTGACATGCAATCGCTCATAAAGCAAAATTAATTGAATACAATTCAAATTGATTATACCTAAGTTAATACGAAATGAAAGAGTACGTAGCGATGTCTTGAAAAATATAGCGTTACACGTCCCCATGTGTTGTCACAACTGTTTAAATAACGTACCTGTCATTTTTCTTTTCATTGGTAACATCATGACAACGTTTTACACTTATAACTTTAAAGTCTGTTTCAAAGCTTTTTTCAAAATGTCCGCTCTAGTGCACTGGGGTTTGAGATCAGGGTTGTGTCCTCTAAATCACTGCAGAAGAGCAATACAAAATAAAACATAACAAGTGCTTTGGCTTTTCTTTTCTGTACCTAATAATGGGTTGTTATTACTGTGTTACCTGTTTGCCACACCCCTGATCTCAAACCCCAGTGCACTAGAGCGGACGTTTTGAAAAGAGCTTTGAAACAGACTTAAGTGTACAAAGCTTACTCTCTAAGATCCTACTAATTCCTGCTTGGTTGAGTGAGGAAAACATACTTATCTATGACTATGGCCTTGCTGGCTAAAGGTATAACCAAGATAAATATAACCAAGATAAAATGGATGGGTCATGTTCCTTACACCAGAGAAAAGCCAATTATTTTGAAAGAAATTGTAGTGTTTTGTTAATTTTTATGTTTAGAAATTAAACACACAAAAGCTAAGAATTGGGTAGTATACAGTACATTTCACCCCCATAAAACACTTACATAAGATGCATAAAACACAGCAAATGCATGTTCACCTTATCATTAAAATGGATGCCAGGTTGCATTCCATACAGTATTTCATTTTGCAGTTTATTTGAGCTTTCTAAGTTCTTCAAAATCATTATTAAAAAGTTGGTGTTCATCCTGTGCTCTGTCTGTTAAAACAATTCTGAGCTTGCCCTTGGTGTATTTCACTTGGAACAACAGACATCCCTGTTTTTCATTTTGCTTTGTGTTACACTCTAAATGAGTTCAGAAGGCCTGGTGCATTTCCTGAGCTAAGACCCAATGCATTTTTATTGGTATCTGGAGGATTTCAACAGGTTCTAACAAGAAAAAACAACATATACATTGCTTAATATTAAGTAAATGTAAGTCAGTCACACTGCTTTTACTGGTCAAACGTTTTCTGAAAGTAATGTGCTTTGACAGGCAATTTACTGAGTACCCTTGCGGGGAGACATGGGTTTGATGGCTCGTATTATATGGTATTTGACATTTGTCCCCAGTCAGACCGGATGCCACATGAAAAATGTACTCAGGCAAGGAGCTCCAAGGAATAAACATTTCTCTAGTGCAGCTCACAGGGGACTCAGCAAGGTGAGCAGAACTTCAACTTGTCACGGATGCACGGTTCTGACAAACATAAGTGGATGCTAATGGCTAAAATAAAGTCCCATAACCATATGGCTAATTGCCACAACAATATCTTCAGTGTTATTAATCAAGTTTTCATAGTGTGCCATGATAATTGGAATAATTAGTAACAGCGTAGGCATCGCTTGCCTCTGCCACACACTCTGCAAGCAGGGACCCCAAAGACCTGCAGTTGCACTTTCTTCCTCCTTGTTTACTGCTCTGCTTTGCAGCAAATACTGTGTTTAATTAATGAATGAGTTCCTTGTAACCAGAGCCTGTGTTGCTACCTACAGTGTTATAGGTCACAAAGGTAGCTAAATGAGGACACAGCTTGCTATTTTTAAAGGTGAAGAGTTCTTCATACATTTGGAATAGTGAGGATCTGATGCTGACAAGGTTTTGTTTAATATGACTTAAGCATGTTTTCTGTTGTACTGTATTGTGCTGTACAGCTGACCAGAGGATGACGTGTGTTTGAATGGTTGCCCATTGCAGGGTTACAGTGCAGTGTTCAATATCATTAGGCCTTATATTTATAATTAGAGACCCATGTTTTTAGCAAATACAAAATAGCACGATATAAAACTAAATGCAACCTAAAAAAACAAATAAAACTAAATTCAAATATAAAGCAAAATGACATTTTTAAATTGGGAGGTTTATACAAAAACTACTTTAAATAAATATACTTCAAATCGTAGTTGTCTAAGGCTCAGCCGTTACCGTAGACACGGTCTGAAGGGAAACGGAAGCTCTGAGACTAGCACTACGCAGATGTGTAATTTGGAGCAGGTCATTTGGGAATTAAAATTGTGATGGAAGAGAAGAGATGTTTGTTTCTAAAATGCCTAAACCGTGCATAACAATTAAACAACACTGCAAAATGTTCTCCTGACTTCTCTTGGCTAACTGTTTAATCCACTGGAGAAGCCACTCGGGCATCAGTGGATAAAAATATGTTGAAGGAATGTATTGTGAACGTGCCACTGCTGAGGGAAGTGGAAATACATTATTTTGTGTTGTGGTACATGAAACTAAGCGACCGTGTGAAAGATGCAAAGATGCAGTTAAGACTGATTTTGACGGCTCTGTAGTTATTATTGCCATGCTGTTTGGGCTCAGCTGGCAGAATGCCAGTTTATCCAATACCATGATTTTTTGTCTCGTGTACCCTGTGGTTTCCGTTGACTGTGAACATAAAATACTCACCAGGGCAGCAGTGTGGAGTAGTGGTTAGGGCTCTGGACTCTTGACCGGAGGGTCGTGGGTTACAACAACAGCAGCAGCATTTCGTCATTAGGCTCAGTTCTAATCAGACCACCGTATTTTTCTACTTGCCAAGCAATACCACAGTTCACAAAAAGGGAGAAAAACATGTGCGAGTAATCACGACTGGAAGTGAGAAGCAGCGCATAACTGTAATGCTCTGTGTGACAGCAGACTGGAAATGAGAAGCAGCTCATAACTGTAATGCTATGTGTGACAGCAGACTGGAAATGAGAAGCAGCTCATAACTGTAATGCTGTGTGTGACAGCAGACTGGAAATGAGAAGCAGCACATAACTGTAATGCTATGTGTGACAGCAGACTGGAAATGAGAAGCAGCTCATAACTGTAATGCTGTGTGTGACAGCAGACTGGAAATGAGAAGCAGCTCATAACTGTAATGCTGTGTGTGACAGCAGACTGGAAATGAGAAGCAGCTCATAACTGTAATGCTGTGTGTGTGACAGCAGACTGGAAATGAGAAGCAGCTCATAACTGTAATGCTGTGTGTGACAGCAGACTGGAAATGAGAAGCAGCTCATAACTGTAATGCTGTGTGTGACAGCAGACTGGAAATGAGAAGCAGCACATAACTGTAATGCTCTGTGTGACAGCAGACTGGAAATGAGAAGTAGCTCATAACTGTAATGCTCTGTGTGACAGCAGACAGCTGCAAACTGCCTCCATACATTGTTTTCTTATATGAGTAGATGCGTCTTTGTAAATGCATCTTTATTTTTTTTTCCTCAAGTTGAGGGTGGGAAATTTGGGCTACGGCTTAAATTCGAAGGAATATGTTATATAAGCATGAAGGAAGAGTATCAGACTCCCTCTTTTAATAATAATGAAAAGATTGGGGTGACCTCTCTTTTTGTTCTGCCTGTTTTTTAATGTCAGGTACTCATTTGTTATTTTTTGTTTTGTTTACAGTAGCAAGGTAATGGATCTACCGTTAGTGTTAATGTGGAAATTAAATAAGTGTCACAATGTTTGTGGTTCAGTTAAATAATAAATAAATACAAAATGTGTTTCCAGAGACCTTTTTTGGGAAGCCTAAAGGCCTATTTACAGTCCTGTGGCTAAGGAGCATACAGCAACCCAGGCATTGTCATCGGATAGCTTTCCTGTCTCTAGGTTATTTGTAGGTTGTATGAATTTAGTTTGAGTTTCATTTGAAAATGCAATGAGCTGTGAAGGACCAAGTCTTATAAAAGTGTATAGTCATTAGATTGCAGCAATTTAATAATGGATGCTTTGGCACCGATAGTTTCTATAGCATTAGCAAAAAAAAAATTAACTACAAATAAAGCAAGCTTTATGGTAGGAGTCCCTCGACATTCTAGAAGCTGGACATTTTTTTGCTGCATGTACAATGATTCCATGGCATCAAGGAGCTTGTTTTAATAAACACCTGTTCATTTAAAAAGAAACTAACAGCAAACAACTAAGTAACACATTATCAAGATTTCTGTCCAGTCCAGTGAGTTGTTTGTTTTTAAGAATGTATTTAAAATAAAGCCAAGTAGGACTTCATGGTAGAATGTTCATCCCAAAAAGCTCCAAAGTGTATACCGTATGCACACACATTGTATACATTTGATTTGAAAATGTTGTTTATGAAGCCAGCAATAGTCTGTAACAGTTTAAGACTGGAATTAAAGACTGGAGTAAATGCATTGAAAATATGACCCAATGTGGTGTCTCATATTGGACATTGCGTCGAATATATGGACGCCTCGGGGCATTGTGAGACACAAGACAGTCGAGTGCCTCCAACCCCTAAGAAGTCTGTATATTCAACGTACATGGACACCCTGAAGGGCCTTATTACATTTACAATCCAGGTCAAACTGGATTTGAAGAAAAAAAAGCATAAATCATGTTTAGGGCAAAATATTATTAGTTTTTTTTTTTATTAAATATCCTTCCGTCAATAAAGTAGTCCCATTTATAACTTTAAACTACACACTAAATTAAGTGTAGATTAATTTTATTGGAACATGCAAAATAAAGTACATCTGTATTTTGATGTTGTGGACATTGCCATTGAAAAGGAGGAATAAAAATAAATAAATACAATGACGTCTCGGATTTCAGTAATTTTTCAGGATATGTTTCTGAGAGGGGTGGATAATGTGCAGAAGTGTTTGTGCTTTTATGTAGCGTTTACAAACCTCTAAAAATACATTATTTTAAGTGACAGTTGGCGTGACTAAGTATAAAGACAGCAATTTATTTATTTCTGTTGCTATCTTCCAGTTCATTTAATTGTTCTTCATCCAAATCAGCATGTCTGCTTACTACTTTGGGATTTTTTGCAGGTAATTGGTCACTCACTTTCATAGTTACAGCTATATATATATATATGTACTTTTTTGTGGCAGTAATTTTATAAAGTTGCCACCACCACAAGCCTCATCTCAAATCCTTATCTCAGATGGCTAGGTCTATAATTCTGAAATCATATGTCTTGGAGACCATTTGAAGTCCTTAATGTGTGGTGACTTGTACATGGCTGCCATATTGAGTGCATGTGACTTCTCTGCGGTATACAGACAGAACACCTTGAGTTGCTGCCTTAATATTTGACACACAGTGATAGTGTATGATCCTTCTCGTTAAGGTTCCTTACTGGTACTGTGCAGTAAAAATTAACTGTTTCACCGTCATAGTGTTTTAACCGCTGGTTATATTAAGGTACAGACCACACACACACACTTTACAGTTAATAGCTGCTTGTTATTTTTTTCAGTTCAGTTTTATTTGAGGTGTTGTCCAGTAACTCCTACTTGTTTTAAATTCTGTATCATTAGAAATGTTTTTCATACAATATATTCATAATGCGTGTATATATTTACATTCCATCACATTCTAGTTAGTTATCTTAGGGGTATCTTTCTGCATAGTTACTTTGTGTAGATGGCCAGATCTAAAATTCTGAAATCATAAGAAGTCAACAAACTTTCCTTAGCACTCAGTTTTTATGTCTTTTATATAAATATGTAAACTGTTCTGTAATTGCCATGAATATGAGGTTATCTTAAAGAGTGGTGCTGTAGTAAATGACTGATGCCTTGTAAAGTGTGAGTTTTTAAATCTATCATTTAATGATGTGTAGAAAGTTTGATAACGTGTGAAAGTCGTCTGACAGCATGTGATAACGTATCTGGCACAGAATAAAAAAGTTAAAATATTGGTTCAAGTAAAATATATTTACTTGATTGCCTGTGAAAAGTGTGATCTGACAATACAACAACACATTTTGCTCAAAACTAAACATTTGTACGGGAGCTCCCAGGGGGCGGCGCTCAATTGGCCGAGCGATGTCCGGGGGGAGGGAGGGTTAGGTCGGCCAGGGTGTCCTCGGCTCACCACGCACCAGCGACCCCTGTAGTCTGGCCGGGCACCTGCGGGCTTGCCTGTAAGCTGCCCAGAGCTGCGTTGTCCTCCGACGCTGTAGCTCTGAGGCGGCTGCACGGTGAGTCTGCAGAGTGTAAAGAAGCGGGCGGCTGACGGCACACGCTTCGGAGGACAGCGTGTGTTCATCTTCTCCCCTCCGAGTCAGCGCAGGGGTGGTAGCGGTGAGCTGAGCCTAAAAAAAAAAAAAAAATGGGCATTTCAAATTGGGGAGAAAATAATAAAAATTAATTGGCAACGACTAAAAATAAATAAATAAATAAATAAATAAATAAATAAATAAATAAATAAACCTAAACATTTGTGATATGTGGAAATTAGTTTTGTACTTCTGGTGTAATTCCCAGACTGGATTTGTATGTTTAAATTAAGTCTGATTGTGTAAGTGGTAATTTTAAATGTATGGTGGATTTAAGTTATTTTATGTTTTTATTTTGCAATGCTATGGATTTTTTTGTTTTGTTTAGTTTGTTTGCAGAGGCTCTATGCTTGCTGTCTGCCACGGTCAGTCCAGTAGATGTGATGGTGGTTAATTTCCACAAATACATTTAAAATAAATAAATAAGACAGAGGCGAGTTCCAGCGGTCACTGCTATTGCTGCTGACATGTCTGTCATGCTTTACAAATGTTACCTTAAAAATACTTTTAAACTGTAACAACTGTTACTCTCTGAGCTGTATTAAAAAAAAAACTTAAAATGTAAACAATCAACTGACACCTGCACACCAAAAGAATGTACTACCCTTTCTTGATTCTACTGAAACTTGTGTCTTTGTTGGAATCCAAAATGTAAGTTTGACCTATAAATTCAACAAAGCATTCTCTCAGTATGCAAAACTATAGCTGCAACTTTCAAGACTAGAATTAAAAGACTCAAAACTAACAACGTGAATAGTTGACCAAACCGAAGATGGATGTAAAGTGGATGTTATTGTGACTATTACCTGTATTATCTTTTGTATGTTACTGACATTCCTTGTTTTATTATGGGCAAGATGATGTAATACAGATCCATTACATTAGCAACCAGCCAATCCTTTCCATGTCTTTTGGTAATAATGTGGTAAAGTCTATGGAGGGAGATCACTGTCAAAAAAAATATTCATATCCATAAAAAGAAAGTGTACTTATAATTTCAGGTACAAATCAAACGTACGAGTACGACTCAAGAAAAGCTACGACTCAAAAATTTACAAGTACAACTCACAAAATTACAAGTTGGATAGAGCGTGAAATCACTGTCAAAAATACGTCATAGAGGTCACAGGACAGGCTGCTGATTGGGGGAACAATCGATGAGTATTTAACAGCGCATGCGTCCAGCACCTTGCATTGCTGATGGAAGGGAAGGAGTGGTTGCACGTTGGTGAAATGTGTAGGTGGAATTTTCAAAGCGGGAATATGGCACAGAGTCGCCCAACAGATGAACAGTCTCAGTCTCAGCAAAGATCTTTTATATACACACGATAGTCAACTCCAACTTTTTTTCCTTCCCCGCCGATGTGGTGCATCATGGGAGTCCAAAGAGTTCCGGTGGAGACTTTTCTCCTATCTCTATAATGTAAAGTCTGCTTCATTTCCGACTCAAAGCTTTCTCTTTTGAAAACGATTGCATTTTTAGCAAGATTCACCTGGATTTGTTTAGAGGCACCCCTCCTTAACACACAGAGTTATTATTTATACGATCGATGTTTTCACTTGGCCTGACAAGGGCTCTTTTCGCCGAAGTGCTGTCCGGGGACATGGTTTGGCTGTCAAGGGGTTGGGATAGCCAGTGATCGAGATTCTATATCCATGATATTGGGTAGATTGCAGTAATGTGATTTGAATGGGAAGAAATATTATTTTTGAATAATTGATTTAATTCTACATTGATATCCATAGATCAAATATAAAGTTTAAGAGAATAATAAGTAAAAGTGATATTGTGTGTGACTGTAACAATAGGGATTTTCAGCAAAAAAAAAAAGGAGAGGTCCAAATGCCGTCTAATATTTTTATTTTTACATTATATGTAATAGCAGAAATGTAATTATGAACAACATATACCAGCAGTGTGAATATAATAATAGGTCCTATCCCAGGCTCTGACTGTCCCACTCCGGTTCATCACAATCCGTACAATACCTTAATAACTACTATTGCTTTATAATTAAGTGAAATAATGTTTTTATGTGTACTTTTAGACTACTGTATTAAAAAATGTTCAGTCATGATTAGCTATTGTGCAACTGAGAAGTGAGCTAAATGCAAGCGATTTTCTTTAAGACGTAAATTTGCAACTTTTTAAAATTAAGCCGTTGTTATTAATTTCCATAATTTTTTTTTTAATAAGACATTATTTTAAATAATTAAGGCATAAACAGTGGTTCATAAATATAAGCCTAATTAATAGTAGGCCCAAGCCTAATAATTGTAGTGATTGAAATAATATTAATGATGATAATAATGAATTAAAAATATACCTAATTAACCTAATAGACCTAATTAACCAGCTATCAAAAAAGTTGTTGCAGTTCAAAAAAGAATTGAGTTGCCGCCAATCTCGTTCACTGTCGATCGCTGCCCATCCCATCCCTGACAACCAAGCCAAAGATCAAACCACGCCCCCGTCTTGTCTGCTCATGAATATTCATGAGAGCCGGCAATTTCGGACAGCACTTCGGTGAAAAAAGCCCTCGTCAGGCCAAGTGAAAACATCGATCGTATAAATAATAACTCTGTGTGTTAAGGAGGGTTGTCTCTAAACAAATCCTGGTGAATCTTGCTAAAAATGCAATCATTTTCAAAAAAGCTTTGAAAAGCTTTGTACTCGTAACTTTCTGATTTGTACTCGTAACTTTCTGATTTGTACTCGTAACTTTCTGATTTGTACTCGTATTTTTGATTTGTACCTGTAATTACAAGTACAAATTATTTTTACGCATACAAATATTTTTGATAGTGATCTCCCTCCATAAAAGTCTGCTACTTTGACTTTTTCATTAACCAAAAATAAAGATCTAGCTGATACTTGGAATTAATAATAGTACACTATAAATACAGTGACACTTTTAAATTCGTCATTACATAGACAATCTAAGTGTGGCTTTTACGGGCTAATCTGTCCTGTAGTTTTTCTTGTTAGAGATGTGTTTGTTTTTCCACTCAAGAAGGTCCTTGAGACCCAAAAGTAGAATTTCAGTCAGTTTGTTTTACTACTGTTTTATCAGATTTTGAATTTCCACAACAAAAGATCCTTCGCTTGTCCTATTTAGACACCTGTATTTTAAATGTAAATCATGCAGGTGCTGACCTGATTAACATCCATCCATACAAAAAGATGCTACTCTCTCTCTCTCTCTCTCTCTCTCTCTCTCTCTCTCTCTCTCTCTCTCTCTCTCTCTCTCTCTCTCTCTCTCTCTCTCTCTCTCTCCTCTCTCTCTCTCTCTCTCTCTCTCTCTCTCTCTCTCTCTCTCTCTCTCTCTCTAGTATTTGTAGCTGTTTGACTAATTGCAGCTTCCATGTATTTCACAGTTTTTAAATATTAGTGTGTTGCATATCAAACCTTGCAAAGCCTCTAAAGTAGGGTAATTGAAAACACGATACAGTGCCATAGGAATTTATTTTATAACATCCGTTTTTGGACTGATTATTCTCAGCTGAAACCTCTGAAGGGCTTTTAGCTGCAGTGCCCAGCCCATTAAGCAGCAATTATTTACTGAAGTCAGTATTTATTAAGTCCAAAGAGGGCTGTTTAAGGAGAATTTACTTTCCAGTTAAGATTATTCGAGTGAAAAAAGAGAAAATGTGATGCGTTTAATCTTTCTTCTGTCTTTAGTAGCAGTGTACGCAGTGTAGGCACAGAACGGTTCTCTATTAGATAAAGTAGACCTTGGAATAACTAACTAATTTCCTAAGATTAATCATTTTACACCTGCAGAGACTATAATATACTTATCTTAGCTCTACCACGTAGAGTAAGGAAGTGTTTGACACTGTGAAACTTTTTGTATTCCTCCATCAGATTGTCTGCATGAAATGGAATAAAATGTCATCTATTATTCTCTCTCTGAATACAGTGATAATAATAATATGTAACATATTGCTGTAATTTAATAATAAGCTTTCTAATTATTATCATAAATATTGTTATGGTTACATTTGTATATCATTTCTATGGTATGCTTCTTTTAATTTGCACTCTGTTTGTTATTTAAAACGCACACACATGGAGATTAACAGAAATAAAAGTCTCCAATTGTTTGGTTGCAGCCGCTGGGTCAGGCTGCTGTTCGGACGAGAGTTTTCTCTTCAGGACCTCCTGGTTGTCTGGGATGCTTTGTTCGCAGACAGCATCACCTTGGATTTAGTCGACTACATTTTTGTAGCCATGCTGCTATACATCAGAGATGCTTGTGAGTATGGCTTATTCCCCACAGAAACACTAATGAAACAGAATATATTTACGAGCATATGTCAAATACTGTTTGTGTTCATGATAAAGTGTAATTTTAACATTGTGGTTGCATTTCACACACACACACAACATGTTCCTGAAGAGGACTTCAATCTCTGGGCTCTGCCATGTGAGGTGTGCTCCATCTACTGGAAGTACACTGCAGTGTACCCACATTCCCCCCCCCCCGAACAGGGAAAGGTGACTTGGTTTTTGGTTTACATGAAAAATGTGTCAGATAGGCCAGATAAACGGAAACCTTTTTCGATGATTATATATTAGTCACAAGTACTGTATCATCAAATGTGTGAATACATATTTACAGGGTATCAAAATCTTTGAAAAAACAAAAAATGTTGATGCTTTAAAAAAAATTGTTTATGGTCAATTAATGTACAGGAATAACCAATATTTTGCCCTATGTCTTGTTGAAGTGTAAATTAAAGTCTGGTTCTCTTTATTTGGAACAGTGGCAGCCTTGTGTTGCTGAATAATATTATTTTAAGCTGGTTCAAATCTACTGTCAGTTGGACCCTATTGGCTTGATTAACTGATTGGGTTTTACACTGCTTTGTGGTGTTTGAAAGATACTATATGCACTGCTGGCTTCAGCAATATTGTGGCTGCACTTGTGAGACATATTTTATAATTTGTAAAGAGGGAGAGCAATAATATCTACCAAGATATTTGGTGAGCAAGACTTTTTGAGAGGAGTAATCCGCAAGGCTATTTAAACACTGTATAGCTTCCATATTGATGGCTTGTGACATTGTAGGTTTAAAATATTAATATAAAATCGAATTTATGAGATTAAGGCCAAATGCAATCAGAAACATATATAGAAGGCTAGGAGTATGATAAAAGTTTTGGTAAAGATCAAGGCAGTTATCGTTTTCACCCGGTATAGTGTGACAGTATATTCCTCTTGCATGTAGATAGTGTTCTGAAATCAAATTCACATTATGCTGTGCAACATCAGATATGTAAAAGGTACTGTAGATCCAACATATATTTAACCATTATCCATGTGGCCTTTTCAAGGCTAATAGCTTCAAGTATTAATATGTGGGTCATGAGATTTGGCTATTAAACGATAATGATGTTGGAAATGCTTAAAAAAAAAAAAGAAAGGCGATATTTGCAAGAAAGAAAATAGCAGTTGATCTCATAAATGTGTTTATTCAAACAAGTGAAATAGCCATATAATGTAAACTAGACAGTTGCTATTGTTTAAAAAATATATCAAATTTGATAAAGAAGCTGTGGTAGGACGGCTGAGTGATGACATCCCAGACCAGAAAGCTGACAGAGAGGCCAACAGGTACTTGCGGATTTTTTAAGCACTGATGCGCAGTTTTTTATTGCAGCAAAAATAAACAGAACACTTTCACAAAAAACACACAGCTCACTGAGGAAAATAAAGGTTTAAACAAAACAGTCTTGAACACAAACAGAACTACTGACACCCAAAACAAGCACCGTGCTTCCTGCACACATAGCTATTGTTTTTACTTTCTCTTTCGTTTTCACTCTTGCGTTAATCATTCTCCTCCGCTCTTGTTCCTCCTTCCTGAACAATAAAAGCTGTGGGTTCTTATACATGTGGCCATCTCCAGATTAGCAATAAATTAATCAGTCAAGCTGGAGATGGTCACATTCTGCACAGGGTTTTTATATCTCCGTGTTCGACAGTCACTTTGTCAATAATCACTGACTGCTGACCACACAGTCTCACAAGCTGTCAGGCAAAGACGAGCTGCTAACACTGCCTCTGTCAGACCACACCTTAACCATAAAACAACATTTCCCCCGTAAATAATCTCAAACAATACATACCACAATAACAACAAACCACCACCTTCAAATCACCCGTTCTAAAACCAAAACAATACAGTATTTACAATACATTCTCCCCTCCTATTTACACGTAGGTTTTTTCTGCCCTGCCACAGAAGCGTACTGTAGATATTGAAGAATATGTTTTCATGCAAACTCAGTGGATTCAAGAATACCATCTTTTAATTATTTGATTGATGTACACAAGTCGTAGACGCATCATAATTTTATCTGTAGAAAAGTATCAGACTTAACAAGAGAACTGCTACTTAAATCTTAAAACAGCACCTTAAAGACCCAGATGGATAGGGATGTGGAAAAACCACCTGAATCAGTCCTGTGTGCTGTTACTATGAATAAATAAGAGATCAGTCATCTTTCATTGATATATTAATGGCATGACTGAAAAGATACAGCAAACAGTCACAACAGAACAAAAAGCATGGTGAAAGAAGCAGCAGGATAAGTGAGCACTTTACAAATGAAAGCAGATGTATGAAATTACAAGCTGTCGGATCAGCAACGGAAATGAAGATGATAAAGTGGTCCCCTCCCCTGAATATAATTATTCATTTCATTCACTTGTGTTGGTTTTCATTTTGAAAGAGAAAAATCAAGGTAGAAAAAAAGATAAGGAGAACCTTTAAAATATTTGATTAGTGGCACTAACAAGTCCTTGCGGTGGAAGGGTACAAAAAAAAAGAAGCTTTTTTTCATCTTTTCTTTACTTTGATGGATCACATTGTTCTTAACCAGTGATTGATTACATTGCCTTTGGGAAAAAAAAAAAATCCTACTAAATGTTCAGCCTGAAAGACTAGAAAAGAGTTTGTCAGTAGCATTGATCTTCTTGTAAATGAAATGTTATATTCATAGTGTATTTTTTTTACTATTAAGTGTAGTTCATTAGTAGTGGAAGAGATGTATTAACTGTAACTCTTCAGCTCGAAACACTTTCAACACCGTGGCTTTTCTACTTTCACCTGAAGACGAGATTTCAGAGGTTTTGGAAGCTTGTGATTAATTCTTGTTTAGTTAGTCCAATAAAAGGCATCACCTCTCCTTCTCTTTGTCTATCATCCCTGGACTGATACAGCTACCATTTCACCTAACAACTAATTCTGGTAAAATGGTTTTTAGCCAGTGATCCTGTTAGGTGGCATTCATAGTTTTAATGATTGACCCTCTGAAATTAAAATCAAAGAGGGTCTTATTCTCACATTTAAACAATGAGTTATATTATTTGAAATTGTTATTAATAAAAAAAGACAACTTTGTTTGCACACAGTATAATTTGATTCTTCACATATGAGTTTTTAAATTCCATGTATTCTTTCTTTTAGTGATTGCTAGTAACTACCAAACCTGCCTGGGACTGCTCATGCACTATCCACCTATTGGGGATCTACATGCCCTCCTCCACAAAGCCCTCTTCCTTCGGGATCCAAAGGTAAAGCACTGTTCTGGAAAAGAGTGTGTGTGTGTGTGTGTGTGTGTGTGTATATATATATATAGAGAGAGAGAGAGAGGGGGAGAGGAGAGAGACACTGAATGCTCGTTTGCAATATACGTTTTTGATTCGCAGCAGGATGATGTCCTAGTAAATCACAAGCCCTGACAGGCTTCTACAGCAACGGGCTGTTACACAGAGTGCTAGGTTCATACTCTCATCACTGAGATTTTTTTTCACCATGCAGAAACGTGGAATTTGCCAGGTGTGTGCCAAGCCCAGACACGGGTATTTCTTCTGGATTTCTGCACTCTCCGATCTCAGTTAGATAAGATTTTTTTTACATGGCCAAGTTCAATTTGGTTTTCTTGAACGTGTTTACATTTTCTTGTTGACTTATATAAATTTTCAAGCAGCGTGTTGGCTGGTTGTTGAAAGGAGGGAGGATGGAGGAGGGTGTTTCAGAGGAGAGAGTTACAGAGGAGGGAGCACATAATGACTCCTTTTTGCCTGATGTACGATACGTCCTAATATGGACACCATACGACAGGCTTGTATTCCTGGCAAACAGCCTGTAAATAAATTGTGCACATTGAAGAAAACTGACTGTATATAGTTTGCGGTTCTTTGGAGTTTCAAAATGAACTGCTACAGTGCCTTGCATAAGTATTCACCCCCCTTGGACTTTTCCACATTTTGTAGTGTTATAACCTGGAATTAAAATGGATTTAATTAGGATTTTTTGTCACTGATCTACACAAAATAGTACATATTGTCGAAGTGGGGAAAAAAATCTACATATTTTTCAAAATTATTTACAAATAAAAAACTGAAAAGTCTAGATTGCATAAGTATTCACCCCCTTTGCTGTGACACCCCTAAATAAGCTCTGGTGCAACCAATTGCCTTCAGAAGTCACATAATTAGTTGAATGGAGTCCACCTGTGTGCAATTAAAGTGTCACATGATCTCAGATTAAATACACCTGTTTCTGGAAGGCCCCAGAGTTTGTTAGAGAGCATATCTAAACAAACAGCATCATGAAGACCAAGGATCAAAACAAGTCCGGGATAAAGTTCTGGAGAAGCACCAATCAGGGTTGGGTTATAAAAAAATATCCCAAACTTTGAACATCCCCCGGAGCACCGTTAAATCCATTATTAAAAAATGGAAAGAATATGGCACAACCACGACTCTGCCAAGAGAAGGCCGTCCACCAAAACTCAGTGACCAGGTAAGGAGGGCATTAGTCAGAGAAGCAACCAAGAGGTCTTTGGTCACTCTGAAGGAGCTGGAGAGATCCACAGCTGAGATGGGAGAAACCGTTCATGGGACAACTATAACCCGGACGCACCACAAAGCTGGGCTTTATGGAAGAGTGGCGAGAAGAAAGCCATTGCTGAAAAAACCCCATATCAAATCCCATTTGGATTTTGCCAAAAGGCATGTGGGAGACACAGCAAAGATGTGGAAAAAGGTTCTCTGGTCTGATGAGACCAAAATTGAACTTTTTGGCCTTTGCGCTATATGTGGCGAAAAACCAACACTGCTCATCACCCTGAGAACACCAGCGGTGAAGCATGGTGGCGGCAGCATCATGTTATGGAGATGCTTTTCATCGGCAGGGACTGGGAAACTGGTCAGGATTGAGGGCAAGATGGATGGAGCCAAATACAGGGAAGTTCTAGAGGAAAACCTGTTTCAGTCTGCAAGAGACCTGGGACTGGGGTGGAGGTTCACCTTCCAGCAGGACATTGACCCTAAACACACAGCCAAAGCTTTGCTGGAGTGGTTTAAAAACAAGAACTGAATGTCTTAGAATGGCCTCAATCCGATTGAGAATCTGTGGCAAGACTTGAAAATTGCTGTTCACCAACGGTCCCCATCCAATTTGACAGAGCTTGAGCAATTTCCCCAAGAAGAATGGGCAAAAATTGCAGGATCCAGATGTGCAAAGCTGGTAGAGACTTACCCAAAAAGACTCACAGCTGTAATTGCTGCCAAAGGTGCTTCTACCAAGTATTGATTCAGGTGGCTGAATACTTATGCAACCAACAAATGTCTTTTTTTTGTTTAATTAACTTTTGTGTCACAATAAAAAATATTTTGCACCTTCAAAGTTTTAAGTATGTTGTGTAAATCAAATGGTAAAAATCCCAATTAAATCCATTTTAATTCCAGGTTGTAACACTACAAAATGTGGAAAAGTTCAAGGGGGGTGAATACTTATGCAAGGCATTGTATATAATGAATATTTAACAATATTCAATAACATTAAATAAACGATCAGTGATGTTAAACGCAATTTTGGAGTAACGATCAGCTTGACCTATAGCGGGTACGCCTGTTGTGGTAAGTAAATCAATTTATTATTATTATTATTATTATTATTATTATTATTATTATTATTATTATGTTTTAGGCAGGGATTTCCGCACTGTGTGTTTTACAGATAGTGAAGGTTTAGGTGATACAGTATTAACAAGATGCAATGCATGATGCTGCAGCAGTCACTGAATAAAAAAAAGACGTTTTTCACAAACTCGTGTCTAAGTTTAAATAGATTACATTCCAAAGTACTCTAATCTGTTTGTAATACATATTTTAGTAACACCCCTGTAGTATGTTAAACTTGCTTTAGGCTTGTTGCAAATTTGCTGTGTTGTTTGTTTGTTTGTTTTCTTTTTCTCCTGACGCTACCAAGGCGTAATTACCCCTCACATTCAATCGTTCTGCACAAGCTTATACTTATAACAGCAATGATATTAAAATAATCATGTCGGGGGGCAGAGGAATGGAGCGAAATGTATGTGGGCGGTACAATCATCGATATTTATTCGAACAATTATATTGTGTGTGCCAAATTAATCAATTGCTATTTTGAGGCATAACTGACAGCCCTAAAAAAAAAAAAAAAAAAATATATATATATATATATATATATATATATATATATATATATATATATATATATAAACGAGTACCGATAGCTTTCGAGTTAAGGGGAGTGAAAGCAATGAATAGAGAAGAATGGGTAATAGGGAAATATGCACATTTCAGCATTACAGGAGCCAATCAAATCGCATGAAAGTTGCCTAAAGGCTTCTACATTCACAGCATTTTAAAAATCAAAGTACAGTATCTGCAGACATGTTTCACCCTGTTTGGAGTTCATCAGTGCAGCGCAACTGTACTTTGACTTCTGAAAAGCTCAGGAGAGTAACTCAAATGTGCACTACCTTAATACTGTGTATGTACACTGAGTTTGAGAACAGTACACGTTTTATGAATTTACCTTATTACACTCAGTACATAACTTCATTACTTTTATACATATACATGCATTTTAAAGAAGCATTCAGAAATGGCCAAGTTGATTATTCTTAAAACCTTACCACAACCCAATTAAAACTGAATATTGTTTCAACATATTGTGTTTCCTACCTAGCCAGATGTTCTCAGCCACCTACAGGCAAGAGTAGAATGCATTTTGTGACAAGAAAGGGTTTTAACAGCATTTTCATGTTAACATTTTAATTTTTTTAGACTCTGTTTCCCCATGAGGGATTGACAGGCAAGTAAACATAACATTTGCATCTGCGACAGAATTGCACCTTCTCTCTGTGATGTCAAGATTATGTCAACACCTTAAAATCCAAACATCTCTGCGGTAGAATTTTCAGTACAGTTGCTAAGTGTGCCAGAGATTCAGGACTCAGGATTTATACTGCAGTTCATTTCAGACTCCTCCAACCATTGCAGCTAGAACTTGCATAGGTGTGGAGAAGACAAGATGTTGGTTGGTTGTCTGAGGCATCTGGAGCCAGTCATGTTCCAGAGCTTCATAAAGAGTTGGAGTGCAGTGTTTAGTTTGCTAAGACTGGAGACATAAGTCAGGTTTATCCTACTGAGTCTCAACCCATAGGCCAGTTAAATGACAGTCAAGACCTGAATATTGTATCGGATATAGCTCTGCCTGCAATGCATCACTTATTCGCTGACATGTATGTGTACAACAAGATCAGTTCCTCTGTCCATCAGAGTACAGTACAAACAGTGAGTATAAACTTGTGACAACATTGTCAGCTGACACGGTCACCTGTTTGCACTTTCCGTAGTTGCCTGTTGCTTCTGAATAAAAACGTTTTTGAACTCTGTTTTTGAATATGGAGAACCAAATTTACAACTGCCCACCTGATCGGGTTTACAATAGTTATATACACAGAGAGCCTGATCAGGTGTAGTTATATACACAAAGGATCTGATCAGGTGTACAGTAGTTATATACACAGAGGGTCTGATCAGGTGTGCAGTAGTTATATACACAGAGGGTCTGATCAGATGTGCAGTAGTTATATACACAGAGGGTCTGATCAGGTGTGCAGTAGTTATATACACAGAGGGTCTGATCAGGTGTACAGTAGTTATATACACAGAGGGTCTGATCAGGTGTGCAGTAGTTATATACACAGAGGGCCTGATCAGATGTGCAGTAGTTATATACACAGAGGGTCTGATCAGGTGTGCAGTAGTTATATACACAGAGGGTCTGATCAGATGTGCAGTAGTTATATACACAGAGGGTCTGATCAGGTGTAGTTATAAACACAGAGGGTCTGATCAGGTGTAGTTATATACACAGAGGGCCTGATCAGGTGTACAGTAGTTATATACACATAGGGTCTGATCAGGTGTAGTTATATACACAGAGGGTCTGATCAGGTGTGCAGTAGTTATATACACAGAGGGTCTGATCAGGTGTAGTTATATACACAGAGGGTCTGATCAGGTGTAGTTATATACACAGAGGGCCTGATCAGGTGTACAGTAGTTATATACACATAGGGTCTGATCAGGTGTAGTTATATACACAGAGGGCCTGATCAGGTGTACAGTAGTTATATACACATAGGGTCTGATCAGGTGTAGTTATATACACAGAGGGTCTGATCAGGTGTGCAGTAGTTATATACACAGAGGGTCTGATCAGGTGTACAGTAGTTATATACACATAGGGTCTGATCAGGTGTAGTTATATACACAGAGTGTCTGATCAGGTGTGCAGTAGTTATATATACAGAGGGTCTGATCAGGTGTAGTTATATACACAGAGTGTCTGATCAGGTGTGCAGTAGTTATATACACAGAGGGTCTGATCAGGTGTAGTTATATACACAGAGGGCCTGATCAGGTGTAGTTATATACACAGAGGGTCTGATCAGGTGTACAGTAGTTATATACACAGAGGGTCTGATCAGGTGTGCAGTAGTTATATACACAGAGGGTCTGATCAGGTGTAGTTATATACACAGAGGGTCTGATCAGATGTGCAGTAGTTATATACACAGAGGGCCTGATCGGGTGTACAGTAGTTATATACACAGAGGGTCTGATCAGGTGTACAGTAGTTATATACACATAGGGTCTGATCAGGTGTAGTTATATACACAGAGGGTCTGATCAGGTGTGCAGTAGTTATATACACAGAGGGTCTGATCAGGTGTAGTTATATACACAGAGTGTCTGATCAGGTGTGCAGTAGTTATATACACAGAGGGTCTGATCAGGTGTAGTTATATACACAGAGTGTCTGATCAGGTGTGCAGTAGTTATATACACAGAGGGTCTGATCAGGTGTAGTTATATACACAGAGGGCCTGATCAGGTGTAGTTATATACACAGAGGGTCTGATCAGGTGTGCAGTAGTTATATACACAGAGGGTCTGATCAGGTGTAGTTATATACACAGAGGGTCTGATCAGATGTGCAGTAGTTATATACACAGAGGGTCTGATCAGGTGTACAGTAGTTATATACACAGAGGGTCTGATCAGGTGTGCAGTAGTTATATACACAGAGGGTCTGATCAGGTGTAGTTATATACACAGAGGGTATATATATACACAGAGTACATACCAGTCATTTTCTGTAACTTCGGTCGGATCCAGCTGTCAGATATTCAGTTTAATTTTCCTTCTTTTAGTTGGTATCAACCATCGTTTTGTGAAAGTGATTTCATTAATTTTTAACTGTGGATATTTTTTTTACATTACATTACATTACTACACGTGCACTCACTCTCTTTACAGGTACAAAATGTAACAATGACATGCTAAAAAAAACTCCAAATGAAATTAATACCACAAAACAAACAACTTGGGCTGTTAAATGCTTAGATGACTGGCTTTCTAAAAAAAATTAAAAAAAAGAAATTCCAAATTGACTTTAAATTAATTAATTAATAATCTTCATCCCAACAAAACACTTTAAACTCTTGTGCAGTTAGGTATACTCTAGAGCCAGTGGGAGTGAATTACCTTGCAACAATGTTACGTATAATATGCAGAATACATAGAGTATGCAGGAATGGCTTTATTTAAAAAAGTTGTATTGCTTTTACTGAAACAAAAAAAAAAGGAATATGTTTTACTTGAATATTATTTTTACTTCGTAGGGACTATTTTTTGTTGTGGAAGGTTATACCTCAAAATGTTAATAAATCTTTAGAAATATAGTATTTTTTTTAATACATTCGACAGTTATTTCTGTCATGCATTTCTTTTACATTCTGAAATTAAATACAGAGTACTACATTTGCTCAGGATATCATATTTCCCATAAAAACTCCATATTTGTTTTTCTTACTGTTGATCTGTTATCCACTCGGTGCAGTGTCACAGGAGTGCAGGTTAATGGTTTCACTCTACTGTATCAGAAGTGCATGGAGGTTAGAAAGAGAGTTTTTTACATTTCTGAGTTTTAAGAAGCCACCAGGATGTCGTGACTGAAACAGGAAATGATATGACTTGAATCTTAACGGCAACAAGACTACTGTACATTAGTTAAGATAACTATTTCACACCCATACCCATTGCTTTGCAGTGTTTCCATTAACTAGAGTAAGTGAAGTACAGTACACCCTCGCTATAACGAACCTGTTGGGGTCCAAGTCTTTTGTTCATTATATTGAGGGGTTCGTTATAGCGAAAGGACAATCGAAGTGAATGATAAACTGTTGGAATAAGTTAATGAGATGAGATTGTGAATACAAGTAGAATTACATGTACCTCTTCGTCTCATGTATACAGTATTCTGCCTTTACTTTATCCTATTTGTTACAGAATTAAAACGCAGTACAGAAAGCACAAATCCCGAATTGAAGCTGAACATTTATTCAAAGTCAATCTTGACACGAATCGTTTCAAAGCGCACCAAATCTTAATCCAACATGCAAGAATCCCAAACTGATCTTTTATTCCAAATCAACCCGACATGAAAAGTTTGACATGAAAAGATCATCAGATCCACAAGTTTTTTGTTGATGTTGATGTTGTTGTTGTTGTTGTTTTTCTTTAATCAATTTTGTTGCTGCTTTTTGACAACCTATATTCATGACAGAGATATGTCTGCGTTACTCCTTTTTTCAAACAATCTATAGTTTCCAGCTTTGTTGCAACATAAAATTATTTTTAGTTTTGGATGTATAGTTACACAGCGCATGCTTTTTATTCAAGTACTGTGATACTTGAAATGTATTTGCTTACGATTGTAAGTCGCCCTGGATAAGGGCGTCTGCTAAGAAAGAAATAATAATAATAATAATAATAATAATAATAATAATAATAATATTAAGACTAAAGAGTTGACTTCACTGGTGGGCTCCCGAGTGGCGCTTCCAGTAAAAGCACTTGCGTGGAGTGCAGGATGCGTCCTATAGTCTGGACGTCGCGAGTTCGAGTCCAGGCTATTCCTTTGCCTCCCGAGGACGGGAGCTCCCAGGGGGCGGCACTCAATTTGCCGAGCGTCGCCCGGGGGGAGGGAGGGTTAGGTTGGCCAGGGTGTCCTCGGCTCACCGCGCACCAGCGACCCCTGTAGTCTGGCCGGGCGCCTGCAGGCTTGCCTGTAAGCTGCCCGAGAGCTGCGTTGTCCTCTGACGCTGTAGCTCTTGGGTGGCTGCATGGCGAGTCCACAGTGTGAATAAAAGCGGTTGGCTGACGGCACACGCTTCGGAGGACAATGTGTGTTCGTCTTCTCCCTCCCGAGTCAGCGCAGGGGTGGTAGCGGTGAGCTGAGCATAATAAAATAATTGGCCATTCCAAATTGGGAGAAAATAATAAAAATAATTGGCAATGACTAAATTTATAAGAAAAAAAAAAAAAAAAAAAAGAGTTGACTTCACTGCATAGATGGCATCCCGTGCATACAGACCGTGGGTCCAGGGGCCAGGTTCGTTATAATAAAGGGCGTTATAGCGAGGGTGTACTGTACATTAAAGTGCATATCAACTTTCCACCTCAATGATTGGGATAGTGAGTTCATAAAAAGGTGTTTGGAAAGGAGAGGAAAAGTAAAATCAAATCTCACCATCTTTAATACACCATTGCATAGAGTTTGTATTTGTGTGCCATCTAATCTATCTCTGCATGCCAAAAAAGTGAAACATAACACAGTAAGTGTTTTTTTTATAGATTGTCAGACCTTTGCATTTTGTTAAACTGTGATCTGCTAAAAGACAAGGCAATCAATTCCAAAGGTTGACCAAATTAACCAGAAGTTAAGGTAATTAGGAGGATAATTATTTTTTTCCTGAAACATTAAGAAATCATACTCTGCTAATCAAGTGCACAAATTAACTACAAGTAGATTATATTTCATTGAAGTTTATCTTTTTTCTCTTCTTTTAAGAGTTACAGTTGGGGGTGCATGTTTGTGTTAGTAGTTTGAGACTGCATACTGTGGCTATAATTCTTAACATGGTCTATTTCTTTCCAAGTCAATTGAAGCATATAGGGGAGTATAGTACACAGTATTTTCTGAGTTGCTGTAGAATCTGAAGCTTACTAGAGAAGGTAATCAGTCATGCATATTCATTGTTCACAATCTAGTTTTCCCACTATAAGCATGATCACTATTCATTGTTTGTGAACTGTAGAACATTACTTTGCTATTGGATATGTTGTATGTGTCTTGTATCGTAGTATTGGTTAACTGATATTCGTAATCTCATTAAACTCTTGGGTCACAGGTGGAGAAGTGTCTGCTGATAAAGATGTCTCATGTTTCCTTTTGATTCCCTGAGTACCCTACCCCTGACTGAATGGTTCTGTAATGATACCTTTGGGACCAGGCTTCAGGTTCAGTGTTCTGGTACCCTACTATAGTAATTTGACAAGTCTCGAGGGTTGACACACTGTTTTCCTTTCATCCGTGTATCAACAAATCAAGATAATGATTTTATTAACAAAAACATTACTTAAGAATGGATGCTAAAATATCTCTTCAAAATGTGTAGCTTTATAGAATCTTCGGAAAGCCCTACTCTCCTAATTGGATAAGGGATATTCCAAGCTGTCTCTGTATTCGGCAAGCCAGGACAGTTAGAATGTGTTTGACTGTTTTATTCTATTGTTCCTGTACTTGGCCATTTCATATGTTTATTTACAAAGCCCTTTGTGAAGGACAAAAAGTACATTTTAAACATTACTATGGACTTTGCCCTGAAAAATCTTCAACACAGACATGCAGCAGTGTTACAGTCCCTGCTGTATGTGCTGTAGGACTGCTATCATAGGGCAGTGGGGACTGACGGTGTTGTTTATTGAAACAACAACACCGGTGTTGCCTAACTAAATGTAAATGCAGTATGCCATTGGTGTTGTCTCTGGATGATTTGGGACGTTATGTTTGTAGGTATATATTGATATGTATTAACAACATTATTATTAGTAGTAGCAGTAGCAGCAGTAGTATTAATATTATTATTTGCTGAAAGCTTTCTTTGTACATGAGGCTTGCTGATAATGATAATAATAATAATAATAATAATAATAATAATAATAATAATAATAATAATGTTATGAAAGTTGTATTTCTGTTCAGTATGCTGGGATTGTTTGGCTACAATCCGTGTCCTGCTGGAATCAACAAGGGGTTTGCAGTTGAAGACAGTAGATCATTATAATCCTGCGAGCAATAACTATGATGATTTGAATGTTAGTCAAACTCCCATAATACACCTCACCCAATGCATTCTGCTTTTGACAAGCCATGCATTCATCTCCATACACGTCCTAAGGGGGTCCATCTAAGTGGTGTTGAATATACCTCATGGAAATTAGAAGCTGGGATGGGGGATTTTTTTTTAGAAGCTCTGAATTGTGATTTTCAATACTGGGGAATAGGGAATTCTATTTAAGAAGTGGGGATCAGTGAGACAATAAATACATTAAGCATAACAAGACACTTTGTCACCACTACTTTTTAAGCCACAATACAGTATCTGAGTTATCTTGTAGGTGTCTGCAGTGTGGCACAGCCACCAGCTTGTACAGGTCTCTGTATTCTGACAGTTAATGTATCAGTTCACACAGTGGCTGTGCCAACTAAGGGATGCAGTGAGACGTGACAATAGCAACATCTTAATAGGTTTTTTCTTCTATTTTTTAACGTCTTTACTAGTTGACACAGTCAAATTGACACAGGTGTTATATATGAGAGATTCACAAAACTTTCAAGTATTTCACAAAAATATAATGATTATATGTTTATCTAATGTAGATTATTACCACTACTGCATTATTCAACAACAGTTATTTAATTAAATTAATTATTTTACATTGTATACCAGTTGCAGCTCAATTGTATTGAAAATAATACTAATCATTTGGGGTAGCATATTTCTAGAAAGTGTTGTTCAATCCGTGCTGGAGTTTTCTTAGATGGCTAAGGCTACCAGTGCTGGGTAAGAACAACTGCATCAAACTCTGCTGTCCCGGCAGATACTGTGCAACAGTCTCAAGTGCTACTGCCTGGCACTCTGAATTTTAAAATTTATTTCAAATTGATAAAGTGCAAACCCTTTATTTCTGAAGCCTTTATCAGCTGCACTGGAATATTTTGGCCCTTTTTTGCTGTGTAGAAAAACTGACTTTTGTCAACTTTTAAAATTATATGTACTCCTACTTTGTAAATATGTAAAAAGAAAAAACTTTTTTTTGTTTGTATATACCTTTTAATAGAACCAGAAACAGTTTTACACATATTATCAACACTAGATATAATAATAATAATAATAATAATAATAATAATAATAATAATAATAATAATAATAGAGATCAAATCTTATTTCATAGTCTACCAAGCACCGTAACTGTCATTATAATAAAAATGTCACACTGCAGTAAAGGCTGCAGATTAACCAAAGATGTTTGATAATATTGCCTTAGACTAAACAAGGACTCGCAATTTATTTGATTAAGGGACATCTTCAAATAAGATTATTATTGAGTAGCTTCTGGCTGTATTCAGTGCTGATTTGATAAGAGAGGTCTTTTGTGAGACATTACAATGTATTTATTTTAATTTTTTTATTGTTAGTGGTAGTAGTCGTAGAAATAGTCATGAACAATACTTGATTTTCATGTTTGAAATGCAGCACACTGCCTTGTTTATATGGTAAAATCTGTTTACTTCTAATTATTTCACTGTTTGGATATGCTTTGCAATCCCCCTTGTAGACATTTCTCTTTACTAGGTTACATTAAGTCTATTTTGCACAGATTAAACAACGCAAACTTCTCTTCGGTGGCTGAGTTTTGCCCACCTGTCATGTATTTAAAATACCTGCGGCATATGTTTGAGTAACCCTGTAACGCTATGCCTTTTGGGCTTAGTAAGATTCCCCCAGGGCTTCCTGCTTATAAACAGCTGAGCAATTCTCTCCTCTAATGATGGTTACTTTTCCCAGGGTATTGTGGCAATAACGTGTTCCTTTGAATTCAAGTCTTGTTTTCTGCACAGGGGAGACACTTCAGCCTACTTTTTTTTACCAGTGTTGTTTACCCTTCGGAGCTTTGTTTACTGCATGCTGAAGTGGAGTCATTCCAAAGCCTACTGAAGAGCAGCACCAGCTGAATATTCACATGTGCACAGTAGTTTAAATATTATAGATCCACTTGCAGTAATCTCACCTACGATAATAATTCCAGTAAATATTAGATTACCGTCACTTCCTTGTTTTAAATATATGAAAGACACATACTTTTATAGTAATGTTGTATTTTGTTTTGTGTTGGATTTATTTTTTAGTAGCATATAGTGAGGAAACATTAATATTAGCCCTTCAGCATAGTAGAGAGCATGTTAAGCAAGTTCAAAGGTTACAGCATCACACTTCGGTCCTGAAACCTCTCTGCTACAGTGCTAGAAAAATATCTGATCCCTAACATTCAATCTGGTCAGAATAAAGAGGTTACCTAATACAACCAATGCTGTGTATGGTGAGAGTGCTGTTTTGCAAAGGTAAACAAGTGAAGAATTTTTTTTTTTTTTTTCATCATTCACATTTAGCTCAGCCACAGCCATTTACCATTTTTTTGCAAAGTATTTTACCTTTTGTATGCATAGGTTTAAGGAAGATCACAAATAGAAAAAAAAAACAACTCTTAGTTAATTTCACTGTTGTCCCAAAGGTTGATAAAGGCATGGGCAGGTAAAAGTTATTTTATTTCAAACTTATTATAATTGGTACCCATGTTACCATCAAAACAAAAAACAATCAGTATGTTTCAATCAGTATCTGGTTCAATTACCCTAGCCTACTCTTATATTTGATCCCTTTTCTATTAGTAAACACTGTGTGGACTTAAGCAAGTAAACACTTTGGTTTAATGAATGGAATTTGTTTTAACACTGTTATCAGTCGTCTCAGTTTAATGAAGCAAACTGATAATTCAAGGATGTTTCTGTCTTTCACTTACTGTGTTAAAATATGAAATGGACACATCTGTTTTTAATTAGAAACTGGATTCACCTAGAGGCTGCCTTTCATTTTAATATGGTTATCCTGTGATTAGATTTATTAAGCTTCATGAGGAAAAACAAAGGCAACGTTCACTGAATGTCTGTGAGAGCTATACGAAAATAGATAATTGTGTACGGAGAAAAGGGGAATATATCTCAAAACATGCAGGATTTTATTTTCTCACTTTTTTTAAAGCCTATTCTAAAGGTGGGATTACCTCAGATGTTTTACATATTCTTTTTTTCTCGGGTAGGTATTTTTCGGGGATCTGGAATTGTGCTTGTTTGTTTGTAGTTTGTGAGAACAAAGAAAATGTTACCCATAAGGCTGTTTCCTTCTAATGATGGGTCCCAAACACGTCAGGCAGGCAAGCAGTAGGATATAATAGTGTTTAATAAAAATGTTTGCTGTGTTAAGTCTGCCATCTAGTGGTGTACTGTGCATTTTAAGACAGTTGGTCAAAGTAGTCCTTTACCAGTTTGTTACTGATGATTTTGATGTACTGTGATAGTTCCTGCTTTTTCTATATTAAGAGTAATTTGATATATTTGTTACAGTAAAAGTTCTAATCCGGAAAGTGTACAATTTTACCGGTAACTGTCAACATTTACCAAGTAAGGTGGTAAATGTCCGGAATTATGAAGAAATATTTTGCTTTTCGGACATTTTAACGGTTAAGATTATTGGTAAAGGCCTTGGTTATTCTTGAGATTTAGCAATAAATGTCCAAAGTAAATCATTATCATGTTTATTTTGGACATTTACTGCTTTACTTAGTAAATATCGACATTTAGCAGTAAATCTTAAGATCTGCCACACTTTGAACTTTTACAGTATAATATTCAATACTAACTGTTAAAAGTGTTGATGTCATCAGTTATAGTTGTGTGCTTGCTCCTCTGTGAGCTTGTATCTCTTAGCAGAACCTGCTTCCTGTCCAGCAAGGCCCGGTAGCTTACACTTGATATGTTACAAATGAAGTATTACTTGTAGGCTGATTTAAAAATGCATTTTCCACTCAGACAAGATGAATGTAACTTTTTAAATGCTTCTTTCAGAACAACCTTCGACCAGTGAACTACCAGTTTCAACAGAATTTAGACTATTACAAAACCTGTGGAGCAGACCTGATGAATAAAACTCGGTAAGCATTTATAGGGTTAATAATTTATACACTGACTACCTAACACAGACACACACATCTATATATCTATATATACAGTATATATATATATATATATATATATATATATATATATATATATATATATATATATATATATATATATATATATATATATAATCACACACGCACAGTCATTGGCTCCCTACACTTAATACAATATAAGATCATTCAAGAAAACATGCTAAATACAAGCATTTAGTGAACAGTTGCCACTAATTAATAGGACAAAGACCAAAATACACAATTTCTGGTAGTTTAACAAAAATTTCAGATGTTTATGATAATTCTTAACCAGTATGTTACATCTTATTCTTACTCTTATTACATCAATCTGGGCCCATTCTGCCTTGCATGTTTTCTTCAGCTCAGACAGATTGGATACACAATGCCTGGCTACAACTTTTTTCAAATCAGTCCAAAGCATTTGTATTGGATTGAGATCCATTGACATAACAGGGTAGTGAAATGTATTTTTAAGATTTAAATTGAAATAGATTGTATTAATCAGTTTTAACCAAACTTAAAGGTATCAGAAACAAAAACTTTAAAAAAAAAATGTAAACCATAAAAAATATCCATCTTGGGTTTATTGTGCACACTGAACTAACTTTGAGTTTCAATAGCTAAAAACATAAAAATGATTATATTAAAATAACATCCCAGTTAAAATAAAAAGTGAATGTGAGACATGTGGTGCATTGTTTTATTAAAATAGCAAGTCGTTGACTTGGGTGTACAATACCTGCCTCTAAAAACACAATCTCACTGTAAACTGCCTGTCGAAAGTGGAAGGCACAGAGACTGAGCAGCTGCCCCAGTGCACTAAGTCTGTACTGCAATAAAACATGTAGGAGTCCTTTAAAAGGGTAAAGCTTTATTTACAACATCTCAAAATACGATCATTAAATGTATGAGTGCCCCGATAATCCAAACTGACCCAAAAAAGTTACTTGAGAAATATTTCATGAAATGTCAGAAGAATCCGTCAGCTTCTATCTTTAGATCCAACCATTGCGAGCGATAAAAGTATGTGCTATACTTGCAGACCATTAGGAAAAAATTCAAAATCACTAAGATACAGGCACAAATTTGTATTGCTGCAGATTTGAGCTGTCGCTACACAAATCATTAAATTAGGTCCACAACAATCCTGAATTGTTAACGCTGGTTTGCAAAGCAGGGAAGTAATGTCCGTGACTGGTCATCGATGTGAAAGTAACTTTAAAAGTTACTGGACTGTCAACAAAGAGCAACGCAAAACCTGGTCATCCACTCTGTCTTCCGCAGGAGACGTTCAGTCACCATCTTCAGCAAGGAGCACCTCTTCCAAAGGTCTCAGTCCAACTGCCAAATTACAAGGCAACTTTATTTGGCTACTTTGTATTACAGTCGTCTCCGGCTAAGAGAACACCTCTCGGGAGCAATCGAAGTGTTCTCTTAGCCGAAGTGTTCTCCAAGATGGACTTAGCCACTAGACACAATATTAATCAATCAATAGATAAATATGTATTACGTGCATCAACATATGAAATGAACTTTATAAGTAAGAGAAAAGCAATAGTATCTTAATAAACTATAATAATAAAGTAACAAGCAAACTAACATTAATAAACTAACTGTCAAACTAAATTAACACAGCACCACTACACACAAAAAATGCAGCAGCAGCTCTAGATTAATTATGAATACATGTACAGGAGCAATATTCAAGACATGCACATTATTTAACAGAATGGTGAAGTAACTCACCAGAACGGGAAACACCAAATTTCTCTGTGACTTGTGTCTGATTCAGGTTTTTTTTTCAATTTTTTAACAAGAGAAACTGCGGCACATTTCGTCATTTGTTTACGTGCCATTTTGTAGCGATAAGGTGCCCTTGTGGAAATCAGAATACAAAACGAGGCAATGATATGATGGCGGTTCTGGAAAGATTTAATAAACCAACCAGTGTGCCTCAAGACACTCTTGCAATGTCGGTTTTGAAAAGACTGAATAAACCATTTTAATTTAAGTTTGATGATGATGAATTATCTGGTTACAAAACAGCAGTGTATCTGTTGCGTACGAATCACTATCGGTGGGGGGGGAGAGGAAAATGTAGTCCTTGAGGTGTAGTACAGGACTACATCCCCCAGAATGCCGTGGGGTTACAATTAGAGCCAGGATGTTAAGCACCTGGCACTAATGAAATGAGGGACACCTGCCAGTGATTAAGCAGGTCACAAGTGTTTGTAGGTTGTCTGTGTGAAGGCTGAGGCCTATGAAGAGACCTGAGAGAGTGAACCTGTGTGGTTAAAAGGTACTGTGTGTGAAATGTATATTGTGAGTGTGAAAGATATACTGTGTGAACTGTATATTGTGTGTTGTGTGTGTGTGAAATGTATATTGTGAGTGTGAAAGGTATACTGTATATTGTGTGTAACAAGTGTTGTTTTTTGGTTTTTTTTGTCCGGTAAATGGCTTAGCTGTCCGGATTATAGTTCAGGACTGGGGAAAAGTTTAGTTAGTGCTCCAACCTGGAGTTAGGCTTTTGTTTTGTTTCAGTGTTTTGTTTATTTGTATTTATTTATTTTTGTTTGTTTGTTTATTTTAAAGAAGGTATAACTGTAGTGTACAAACATTTTAAGTTTTGTTTTGGATGTACACAGAAGTGGAAGTGTGCTTTTTAAAAGTTCCCCAGTCGATAGTGAGATTCCTTATACATATATATTAAATTACAGTAGTTAGATGTGTCAAAAATGTTAAATATTGAATGTGACATAAATTAGCCTTACACTGTACGTGATGTGCTTACATCTACAGCTATATTTGGTATTCCCGTTTTTAACAGGCAAAATTCGAAAGGTTCAACAATTAGATAACTTTTAAACTGTAAACCATTAACACTTCTATTTACATTAGGAAGAAATCATTTTACATGTTAAATATAAGGAAGGAGACTTTTAAATGGGAAACAATTTAGTTGGTTGACAGTGTACTATAGCCTAGATACCTGAGTTAGTTGACGGGAGCTCTATCTACTTGCATTGCAGTTTTCAGATGACTGGATGGTGGTGTTGTTTATTTCATTTATTTATTTATTTTCTTTTAGTTCCAGTGCCAAGGCTGCTCCACTCAACATTAACAAGGTGTCGAGCAGTCTGCTGAATTTTGGCCGGAAGCTGATCGCCCCTGCTATTTCAGTCAATCCAAGTGGTGCAGTCCCTATCAACAGTGATGTCAGCGCTGCTCCCCTAGCAGTGACAAGGTCCCTGACTGAAACCTCCCAAATACCGCAGCAGCAGCAACATCATCATCCACAGCAGCAGCAGCAGCAAAATCATCATCCGCAGCAGATACAGCAGCAGCAGCAGCATCATCCGCAGCAGACGCAGCAGCAGCAGCAGCAACATCATCATCCACAGCAGCAACATCATCATCCGCAGCAGCACAGGCTTTTGAAATCCGAAAGCATGCCTGTGCAGCTCAGCAAAGGTAAGAAGCAACGACACAATCTCATTGTGTGAAACAATCTGGTAGAATAGATGCAAATAGACTACTGTAAGAAGGGGCCTCCCATTAAAATGAATTACAGTCTCTGCCTCGATTTAAAATGCTGATCTTGCAGTCCACTGTACCCTTTTCAGCAGGACCTTGGGGACAGGATGCATTAAGTAAAATACCGCAAGGCAACTGACTCGAATATGAAAACTAAAACCAGACTGTAAATAGTATAGCTGATGCCAGACTGCTGGATACATTGTATTTATAATTTGTTTGTCCGTCACATGTTCTCTAAATCATATATAATATCCTGGCATCAATATGTACTCTGTGAAAAGTGAGGTTCATCTTCTGCCACTTGGCCAAACAGTGTTTTTAATAGTCAATAGTCAATAGTTGGCAAATAAAAAATTACTGCAAGCTATAGTCTACTGTATATTCTGTTAAAGGTGAACTAATTTCAGTTTTACTGAATGTTATTTTAATAATATCATATACTGTGCTGACATCAAACCATCTAGTCCACTATTTTATTGTTCAGTATTTGAACTTTTGAGGCTAAGCCAATTCATCTGTTAAAAATAATAATAATAGTTTCCATCCCTGTTAATTGCCTGGTATACAAAAGGTGACAGGCCAAAATGTTTTATTGGGTCGGTATTCTTGAAGTTTTATGTTGCGACTCACAAGCAGAACATGTATTGCAACTCAGTCTCCCTCGTTCCTGATCCCCCGACGTTCTTAAGATCTGCAGTGGAATCTCGCTTGTAAACTTGGTACTGCCATCATCAATGGAAAGTAAACTAAGAGGCGTTTACTTTGTTACCCTGCTAATGGAGCCTTTTACCTGATTAAATATGAGCTTCTTGTGTTTGCTAGATGTAGTTACAGGTGGCGGTGCTCAGGTCTCTATTCCTGCCCAGACTGTAACTGACATCCAAGGTAACAGCTGCCATGGCAACCCCTGGCTTTCCTTGACTGCAGCATTGCCGTTTGTTTTTCTGTACGTCCTGCTGATTTGTCGTTTTCACATTTTCATCCCATTCTCCTGACCCATGCAATACCACTTTCTTTTCACTAGAGGTCTGTGTTGTTTAACAAGCTGCAGGGTTTCCATTGTTATAAAACTGCAACATGAATCTCAAGGGAGCTGATAGGTGTTATAGGGATCAGCATTTAAAATTAGAAATTAAATATTAAAATAACATGGCATACATACGTTGCTGATTGTGTTAGCATTCATTTACTGTTAAACAGTGCATTGTTGTCATTAAGAATCACTTTATTTTTTATTTTTTTTATGGGACGCTCTAGCGGATCGTTTGCATGTATTTTTTTTTTTTCTTTTACAATTTGTATCAAATAGAATAAGTATGTCCACTTTAGCAAACATGAAAAGTGAAAATTAAGTGAAGTGACATCATTTTGACAGATTGCCAGCATAGGTACCAATGCAGTGTGAAAATGAGTTCATTTGAGGAGCTGTCACATGAAGTTGGTCATTGGCATTTTTAGGATGTTTGGTTTCAGAATTTCCAGATAATATTTTATATTTACTGATATCTGCCAATCGGTGTGATGGCCAACGTCATTACCATCGTAACAATACACTATAAAAGATATATGCAGTATGCAGCCTGTGCTGGATGCTTTAGAAAAGAAACGATTGAGAAAGTACAAGCCTGTCCGTACTTGTTTATCTCAGCTTTCTATAGCTGTGGCAAAAAAGTTTGCATCACCCTGTAGAATGAACTACTTTCACTTCATAAAGTCAAAGGAAACCTGTTGAATAATGTTACGTTAACATATTGAATTACATATCATTTTGTAGTATCTTTGATTACATTATGTTTCTTTGTTTTTTTAAATCATGTCTCAATCCTAAAATTCTAGGTGATGCAAAATGTTTTGGCCATAGCTGTATAATGCAGCCCTGCCCATAACAAATAGGTATATGCAGGACATTGACACCTCAGCATAAATGGTTTTCTTGCATTTACTATATATATATATATATATATATATATATATATATATATATATATATATATATAGTTCAAATATGGTAAAATAGCAAAATAAATAAATATTAACATAAAATGTATTCATTAAAAATGCTAATGGAAAATGATCCTAAACATGGCTAAGAATGATCCTACAAAATATTAGAAAGTATTGGGGACAATGAATTTTCTGACAGCTCCTGCCAAGTTCTTCACTAAAGGCCTCTGATTAAACTGAGACCTTCCCATTGGGCAGGCCAGAATATCAAGGCAGGTTTACCTGGGTATTATGGTAAGAGGCAGGCATCTCTTTCATCATAGCACCTGAAACAGAAAAAACATTTCAAATAACTTATTCTAGAGAGCACACTTTCCTTAGCTCATTTGAGATGATTTATTGTGCCATGTATTATGACTTCTTCTTGATGTATACCAGAAAGGATCTTCCAATTGATCTGACTAAAAAGAAACAAACTGTTATACAATAGCCTGAAATGTTTTAATTACATTTTTTCCCCCTAATAAAACAATTCTTGTCTGAGTCATGATTCAAGATCAGATCATCAGTATACCGTATCTATTTTTTATATAAATACAGTGATGGTTTCAGATTTGATTCACTGTGCATTTGCATTTCTGTTCTATATTATCATAGACACATTCATTTAAAAAGATCCCTCGACATTTCATATCTCTGAAACACATTTGCTTTTATTTCTTTTCATAAGACTTAAAATAAAAGGCAGAAAGATCCCTCACAAATACTTCAAGTATTCTGCTGCATTTTTATTCTACCTCCTACAATCTAGAATTATTTTTTTTTTCACGTTTGATTGTCCTCAGTATTTCTTGTTACACAGTAAGTCTTGTGTAAGTTTAAACAGCCTTTCTTGCACATTGTAGGCCAAGGTTCCAGGAATGTCAGCTCATCCCCCAGTGCGGAGAGTTTACCAGTCGGGAGGGAGCATTCAGCATCTCCGCCTTTAGCTGTGACAAAGAAAGACTCCTTATTCAACATCTCTCGCTCCCGCTCTCACAGCAAGACCATGGGCAAAAAAGAATCTGTAAGTACTTTTGGGGGGGGGGGGGGGGGAGGAGAGAGCGTATTTGTCTTTTAATGCAAATGCCATGTTATGTCTTCCAAGCCCCACACAACTCAGGTAGATGGAGGAATGCCTAGAATAGTTCAAGGAGTACCAGTCATGTTGCTTTCAAATATCTAGATTTGCACTTCGTAAATAGTATTTGCAGGAATTAAATCTTTTCTCTTTAAAACTTCGGAATATGAGACGCAAGGGTAGTGTATGAAGTTTCTACTCATGTTTGCCTTTAAATGCCTGGTATTCATTAGAAAATCAGTTAGCAGAAATTGGATGGGCATATAGACCTACTTCAGCCTAGTTTTCAATAGAAATGGAAAACATGGCCATGGGCTCTGTTCAGAAATTTATATATATATATATATATATATATATATAAAAATAATATATATGTAGTACCATTTACTCATTTGTCCCAATACTTGTTGGAGGGACAGTATCTGTATGCCTTTGATTTCCATTGTTCTTAGAAGGTGTGGCCACCAGGTGGCACTGCATTGTTAAATTTCTATACAGTATAAAGATTCAGCATATACTTGTAGTTTGATATCAATACTTTAATTACCACTCATCAAAGAACAGACTTTACTTTAATACAGTAAATTGGGATATCACTTGATGAAATATAACTATTCAAGCACAGTTAGTTTAGTGCCCTTTTAGAATTGCCACGTTAACTTGTTTTATGTCCTGGAAACAGACGTCTCTATCATAATTGTTCGCTTAATTACAGCAAAAAATACCTATACCAATACGTAGTCTTGAAAATATTCCGTCCATATTAAATTGGTGTTGTGATTAGAACAAGCTCAGTACTTACTGTAACTGTCCATTGATTCAAAATCAGTTCCAGTCCAAGCACCTTACTAAGCGAGTGTCAGTGTTGAAACAGTTATTTTTTTAATACCTGCTGCAGTGTTCGTGGAGCACTAAGGTGCCTGCTACCACTGAAGAAAGACTCGGGCAACACCAAGAAGGAAGCCCAGAAACAAAGTGAGCTGCTAGGATTGACCTATACATTAAAATTGTGTTTATTGAATCATAGCTCCTTGTGCTAAATCTTTCCCTGCAATATATTCCTCCACATCATCACGATTGCTATGCTGTTTATTATCCTCCACTGGGGAAGAATGTCTCTAGCAGTGTAGTAGAGGTGCATGTTAGCATGCTTCTCGGAGCAAGAGCAGCACATTCAGAAATAGGAAAGTAACAACCAATTCTAAAAGGATACAGTAGGGAGCAGTCTGATGAAGAGCCCATCTCATTTGATGGTTGATGTACTGGTTGAATCTCTATCTCTTTGACTGTTTGTTGTGTCTCTCGTTGCTTCACCACTCGTACATTACGGCTCAAAATTAACTCAAGACATATTATTGTGTGGTAATTTATTCTGACCCATATATTTTTTTTCTCTCTCTCTCTTTCATATTATTCTCCTGTAACTCTCCTCTGATCGTGCTGCTTCCCTCTCCTACATTCTAATTCTCCTGCAACTCTCTCCTCTCTGATCATGCTGCTTCCCTCTCCTCTATTCTAATTCTCCTGTAACTAACGCTGACCTCTCTGCTTGTGCTGCTTCCCTCTCCTCCATTCTAATTCTCATGTAACAAACACTGTCTTCTCTGCTCGTGCTGCTTCCCTCTCCTCCATTCTATTTCTCCTGTAACGCTCTCCTCTCTGCTCGTGCTGCTTCCCTCGCCTCCATTCTATTTCTCCTGTAACGCTCTCCTCTCTGCTTGTGCTGCTTCCCTCTCCTCCATTCTAATTCTCATGTAACTAATGCTGTCCTCTCTGCTCGTGCTGCTTCCCTCTCCTCCATTCTAATTCTCATGTAACTAATGCTGTCCTCTCTGCTCGTGCTGCTTCCCTCTCCTCCATTCCAATTCTCCTGTAACTCTCTCCTCTCTGCTCGTGCTGCTTCCCTCTCCTCCATTCTATTTCTCCTGTAACGCTCTCCTCTCTGCTCATGCTGCTTCCCTCGCCTCCATTCTATTTCTCCTGTAACTCTCTCCTCTCTGCTCATGCTGCTTCCCTCGCCTCCATTCTATTTCTCTTGTAACTCTCTCCTCTCTGCTTGTGCTGCTTCCCTCTCCTCCATTCTAATTCTCATGTAACTAATGCTGTCCTCTCTGCTCGTGCTGCTTCCCTCTCCTCCATTCTAATTCTCCTGTAACTCTCTCCTCTCTGCTCGTGCTGCTTCCCTCTCCTCCATTCTAATTCTTCTCTCCTCTGTCTGACACTGTTAATCATGCTTTTCTTATCTTGGACACATTCACATCACCTCAAACTCAGCCTTTCTAAAACCAACCTCCTTTACTTTCCTTCTACTTCTCCTCCTTCCTCTGACCTCTCTATCTCAATCTTAATCTTTCTCCTTCTCCTTCTGCTAGAAACCTAGGTGTTATTTTGGACCCTTCCCTCTCCTATTCTCAACACATCTCTTCACTGACACATACTTGTAATTTTCTTTTTTAGCAACCTCTATAGAATCCACCCTTTTCTATCTTATTCCACTCAACTCCTGGTCCAAGCTTTTGTTCTTTCTAGATAGGATTATTGTAACTCTCTCCTTGCTGGTCTCCCTGCTTTGGCTATTCGCCCTCTTCAGCTTATTCAGAATTCTGCTGCTTGTCTGGTATTCCCCAGCCCCGCTAATCTCACGGTACCCCTCTGCTTCGCACTCTCCACTGGCTACCTGTCTCTGCTTGCATCCATTTTAAGACCCTTGCTCTTTCCTATTGCTTTTTCATCATACTGCCCCTTCCTTTCTCCAATCCCTCGTGTCTCCTTATGTTAACTCTCGCCTGCTCCACTCATCCTGTACTGGCCGACTTGTTATGCCTTCTCTTCACTCTCCTTCCTCCCGTGCTCTCTCCTTCTCTTCACTCTCCTTCCTCCCGTGCTCTCTCCTTCTCTTCACTCTCCTTCCTCCCGTGCTCTCTCCTTCTCTTCACTCTCCTTCCTCCCGTGCTCTCTCCTTCTCTTCCCTTGGCCCCCTTTGGTGGAACCAGCTACCGGTTATCCTCGGGACTGTTCAGTCTTTTACTGCTTTCCATCGTCTTATCCCACTTATTCAACCTTTATTTGTAAATTCCTTTTTATATACCTTTTTGTATTTTCCTTATATATATAAATATATATATTAGTATGTATATATATATAGTATGTATATTGTATGTATGTGTTTGTTTTGCATTTGTATTGCTATAACATACTTTTATATTTTGTTTAATTTCTGTAAGTTGCTTTGGATAAAAGCATCTGAAATAATTGAATAAAAATAATTATAAATGCAATTCCAGTTACATTTTACATTACCTAGATTCAAGACAGTGCAGTCACAGTACTTCAGGTTTTAGAATGCATTTTCTTGCAGTGAATTTGCTTCTAGATTTTTGGGATTGAATGCAAGTTTAAAGACCGCCTTTTGAAATACACTAAGGAGAATAGCAGGCTGCGGTTTACAAAACAGAATGTTTCCAGGTGCTTCCATTAGAACTCGCAGATTTGTTTCAATCTTAGATGTTTTAATCAACACACAGGGGGCCTATAACTGAAGCTTTAGCTGTATAAATGCTCTATTTATTATATCGCAGGCTACTTTCATCTGAACTCATTTCACAAGAGAGGTCATTTCCTAAAGCAAGGCTATTGGAGTACATGCAAGCTGATTCCCTGCATTGACCCATAATGGAGCCATGTTTAATCAATATGTAGTTTTAAAATTAGACATTATGTAGATCTATGTTCATGCCTTCTGACCATTCAATCATAACTTTCTAACCTAGATGATAAACACAGTCTCCGGGTTGACTGTGTGTTGCTTACTTTCCTTTTATGATTAAAACAGTGCTTTATTGAGGTAGATGTGAAAGCCCCACCTACAGATTTGTAATAGTCAGCATGTAATGAGAGACATACAGTACTCTACAGTGTCTGTATTTAATGCAGTACCAAACTTTGCCCCACATTTTTTTAAATAAAAAAAAAATATGCAAAGCTGGTCTTTCTTTTTTCTGTATACATTCCCCTTTTGTACCATAATTATAATACATTCAGGTGTTAAAATACTGAAGGAAATACTGGGAAGGCATAACTGTCATAGCTGGATAGGTATCTGCTTTACTGCTTAGTCTATAGCTCTGGCCAAAAGTGTTGCATAAGCTAGAATTTTAGGATTGAGACATTATAAAAATTAAAATGATATGGACATAATTTAGATATTTTATTTAACATCTTGTAATCAAAAAAACTACAACATGATATTGCAAAACTCTACCGGAAGCCATAATAGTAGTTCAGTATTTCAGGTTAGATTTTGAAATGTTGCATTTCAGTTTTTTGCATTTCAGTATATGAAAAAAGAATAAAGCAGTATGTAATTCAATATGCTAACTTAACATTATTCAGCAGGTTTCTTTTGACTTTATGAAGCAAAATGAGTTAATTCTATAGGGTGATGCAACAATTTTGGTCATAGCTGTAGAAGCATATGACTAAGGCTTAGTATTTCCTGTGCTACCAACTGTATTTACAACAACATTTGAATGGGTCTACTTCCTGTTTATCATTAATCACAAAAAAAGTTGCTGCTTTAAAAGAACAGGACTATTTCTTTTTGGCCTGTAATGTGTTTGGATTGCATTGTCAGTGATTCACACCTATCACTGCTCTGCTTTCTGCCAGGAGGAGGACCTGGACGGCCAGATCTCATTTCTTCAAGGGCAGCTCAATGACCTGGAAGCCATGTCAAAGTACTGTGCTAAGATGATGAACGTACACATCGGTGAGTCAAGTACCAGCTCAGAACCTGTTATCACGCAACGGCCTTCATGTTTGTCACAAGCTTAATAAATTCCCATTTTATGAACGTAGTCCTTTTTTTTTTTTTTTCTTCCTTCCTCCCAACCATATTCTAAATTGTTTGACTTTTTCAGTGTCTGTGATGGGAACAGTCGTTCAAGAAAAGAAATCTGGTAGTACATAGATGAAGGCACTGGCCAAAACGTCTGTCTACTTCTTTCTTATAAGTTGTACTTTATATTTAGTGTTTTGAAGTTATTCTTCTCTCAATAAAGTTACAGATGTTACTCAGTAAAAATGAAGCGCTTCAGCCTTGTTGTTTTAATATCAGTTAACGATACATACTACTGTTTTTTTTTCCCCATTAAATCCTTCCCTAAATACGGGCTAAATTAGATACCTTCCAATGAATGGAATTGACACTATTTTCCAAAGATTAATGGAAATGGCTGGAAAGTTACATTGCCTTCAAAATGATGTGATACAAGCTGCTATCTTATAGTTTTGTGATCACTACAGTAGTTGTATAGTACCAAAAAAAAAAAAAAAAACTAATACACATCTAGGTGTTACAAATAAAATGGATAATTGTATTGCAACATCAGTAGTTGGTTATATACTGTATGTCATGATCATGTGTTTGTTCATATAATTCCGCACAACTTTAAATATACTGTACAAGGTTATTATGAATTAGATCAATGGTTCACACCAGGGGACTAACCACCTTTCCTCTTTTAGATCAACTTTGACTGCCTACTGGTATTCAAAGATTCAACCACCCTTTCCTATACTAGGGTAAAATATGATGTTTTCAGCTTGACCTTGAGAGAGGTTTGTGTGGCCTCCTTCTGTAAAACAATTTAATGGGTGCCTTGGAGACACTTCTCATTGCAGCAGAACAATTATCTTCTTTCAATTTGCCAAACTGACAGGGAGTGTATTGTAAACCCTTGTGCTCTGTCAAATCAGCACAGGCAACATAACAGTTCTTCCTCTGGCTGCATTACAGATGTGGGCTTTCTAATGGACTGTTGTCACACTAATCATGTTTTGAAACACATTTTTTATTGTGTAAAGGACAAGATTTGTCTATATTACAAAAGTAAAAATCTACACCTTCTTGAAGCATTTGTCAACGAAATATTGATTGCTTTTGCTTATTGATCTGACAAGTGCATTTGCTTGTCCTGAAAAATAAGCCAATATAAGTCTGCTTAAAAAATACAGTAGCTCTCCTCAAGGAGCCCCAGCACTGGCAGATAAAAATAAACACTGCCATGGTAAATGCTCTCACTTCATTTGCATATCACATTAGCTCTCAATAAATGGTGCTTGCTATGAAAACTGTTGATAAACATTTTACTTCGCCAATCACAAAAAAATGACTTTGCCTTTGTTTTAGCAAATCTCCTTGTTGAACAAAATGTCTCTCCTTGTGAATCACAGTTTCTATAATGACATCTTGTTCCCTTTCAAGTACGAAATGTAACCATTACCGTATGGGTATTTACCTGATAAAAACCCGAAACTTGAATAAGATATATGAAAGCTGCTCGACAAGCCTGTGACGCAGTCATGGCCCCGCCCCCTGTGCTCACAGACCTTAATGTCGTGTTTCCTTTCAAGACTGACTTGACAGGAGAGCCTGGTGTCACATAAGTACTTGTTGCTTATGCCTGTGTAATTGTTGCTAATTATTGTGTTTTGCATAATTTATATGATATTAAATTTACATTGCAATAGTTTTTTTTGTTATCATTAATTATGTGTATATTGTGCACTACAGCCTGTTTGTTACATCCCGCAGTAGCCTTGTGCTCCGCGTGAAGCCAGCGGCTTGAGTTTTTTTACAGAAATACATGTGCAGCTTCTTGCCTCAGCAGCACTACGCTGGACCAAGCAGTAGATGCCTTGGCACACCAGTGGCCGAGGCAACTGTTATGAAATTTACAAGCTGTCTTTATCTTGCAATCTTCCAGTGGAAGTAGTGTAACTGCACACTTCAGTAGTGGAACTGATGTGTTAGTAAGGACCTGCTACTTTTAAAGTACAATTTGTGCCCTTCATTGAGGTTTAATGTTGTACGTATGAACTGATAATCATCGCATCAGCAGTACACAGAATAGAGATGATCCAGGTTAAGACAAAAAAAGTCCTATTTATATATTATCCAAAGAAAATTGTATATTTTGTGATGTACATTAATTTTAGTTCTTGGAGAAACCAAGAAGTGTATAAATTAAAACTGCTCAAATCTTCCAGTTTGTGCACATTCTCTGTATGTGTGTCTGATGTTAAGTGAAATACAAGCTTGGTCCCCCTGCTGGTCACTAAAGACAGGCCCCATCAGAGCCTTACAGCAGTAAGAGGTTATAACTGTAGACCTGAAATGTAATCATCCCTGTACTATTATATAAACCATTTAAGATCCCTACTTTATATTTTCTGTATTATGAGACAAGATGAACTTTAAGCTGTGAGCTTAGATTGTAGCTATGTGACTTTGTGGTTTCCAGAATGCTTTGAAATGTTGGCTCCATACCCAGTATTAGTCTGTAGTTCAGGTTTGATTGGTGGTACCATACAGAGCTTTTGCTGCCATATATCGCAGAGACCTTTTGAAAAACTGGCGTCGTGTTTGCATTGTTATAGGTACACTTTTAAAACATTATCAGATTTCATGGCCCACATGGCTGTGTGGTTCGTGGATCTTTTGGAAGTTGGTGCTTGGGATTGCATAGTCGTTTAGTGGCCCTTCCCATACAGTAAATCCCCACTTTTTGGAAATCCAATCCAAAACATACATCAAGGAAAATGTGTGTCTTCATAAGCTCTCAAGCTTTTAGCCCTGAAAATAAATGTCTATGGGACTTTAACAAAGAACATGTGTCTTTAATATGCACTCCTGTTCCACTCATTGTGTTTCTCAATAATTTCACTTTGTTTAAGATAAAGAAACAAAGCATGTAAATAGTACATGTTGGTTGAGAACAATCTAAACTGTGAGCAAACTATCATTGCACTCTTGACTTACTGACCCAGGCCTTTAGCTATAATGGTAGCAGAGATGCTGCTTTAGGCAAGAGATAATCTATTATTTGTTTCAATCCTGCTGTTCTGGCCACAGGATGTCATTATTGATTAAATGAGTATATGGTAGATGCTGTTAGCAAGAGCATCAGATGCATAAAACAGATTCGAGACTGCTGTACTGTGTTCCAAAATGTTTTTACTGGACAGGACATTAAGTACAAACTCTCACTGGCCGCTTTATTACAACAGCCTACCTAATATCGCGTTGGCCTTTCTTCTGCGGTCATGAAATCAAGGATGACGCCTGTTCATATCACTCTTCCATGGAGTTACACAGTCTGTGCATTTTGTTTTTCCCCAACACATGAAACAAGGTACCATGGTCACTTGGAGTATAACAACACTCTTACAATGAAAATGTGCATACAGTATGTAGAACATGGTTTGGCTGTTGTGCAATATACCAAGCATGGTCTGCAATGGTTAACCATGATAAGTTAGTGTTTAACCATAAAAAAGAAATATGTAGTGCAACATGATTAAAATATCTCGGTTGAATTAAAAACAAAAGATGATGATAATTTATACTGTAAATATACAGTCCTATAGACATCAGGATCCTTACATTGTGTTTCAAAAGTTCCAGTGGTTTGTGAGGTGGTCACAATCCTTTGTAGCTTATTGTGTTCCTGGCAATGCAAGGTCCTTGTGACACTTCACAAGATGGCTGTGGTGATCAGATTAAATGGTGACTGGTCATGGATTGTCTCTTTAATGACATACCCCTTACCCCCCCAACCCCTCCCCGCACCCCACAAATAATGTAAGCTGTTCTGCCAAGTATATGGCCTGTTCAGTCTTCTGTTCTTGGACTTAAACACCCACCCAAAAACACCCCAGGTTAGCCCCTATAAATGTCAAGTCTTGATCGAAACAGAATCTGACAGTTTGGTGTAAGGGTGTATAGAGATGTGTCTGGGA
The DNA here is from genome assembly GCF_902713425.1 of Acipenser ruthenus. Lineage (NCBI taxonomy): Eukaryota > Metazoa > Chordata > Actinopteri > Acipenseriformes > Acipenseridae > Acipenser > Acipenser ruthenus. Next base: position 5,334,751 of record NC_081191.1, read on the forward strand.
TTTTTAGATTATAAAGCAACACTAACATACTTGATTGCTTGCTGACCACAAATAAAACAAATCTCACAGTATAAATCAACCTAAGAAACCTTTTTAATCATTTTGTTTTACTGATCCTTGGTTCAGTTAAAGTAAATATGTTTTTAACATTTAGAACGCACTCTGCAAAAAAATTTGCTAATTTAAGCTGTTAATTTAAGCCTAGCACTAAGCAACATGGATCAGGAATATTCAATCCATGTGTCAGATATCAGAGCTTTTTTATGTTAAGTAGAAAATTAAGTCTACGTTTGACCTGCTAAAATAGTTTTTAGCATTTTCTTGGCTGCGTACATTATCATTTAAATATCATTACATTAGGTCTTCCTGTGTGTTGAAAGGTCATATGGAGAATGACACAAATTAGTGGATGTTAATGATGTTGATTTAAAAGTTAAAAGCTTGTATGTATAAAATTTAAACTTGATCCTCTTCGGTTTTACAAGACAGGAGGTCTTGTAAACAGAGGAAGTATACTGTAAACTGCACCAAAAAAATACAAAAAGATATTCTGCATGTATTCTGCTGGTATATTGCTATGGGTTTCATGTATTCTGCTGGTATATTGCTATGGGTTTCATGTATTCTGCTGGTATATTGCTATGGGTTTCATGTATTCTGCTGGTATATTGCTATGGGTTTCATGTATTCTGCTGATATATTGCTATGGGTTTCATGTATTCTGCTGGTATATTGCTATGGGTTTCATATATTGCTATGGGTTTCATGTATTCTGCTGGTATATTGCTATGGGTTTCAGCGTTGTATTTTATCACTGCACAATCAGTACTTTTTGTATTATTGTGGTTTGTTTATGGTTTCTTTTTTTTATTTAATAGTTTGATGTCTTACAGTTGTCTTCATACTAAGCTATACATGCATGCTCTTTGCCCTGCAGATAATCATAACCATGCAATCTAAAATTATATTTGCAAATGTATTTGAATATAAACCATCCACCTGGGCCAGACTAAATTGAGTTAAGTAATCCCCTCATCTTTGTAAATTGAAATCTGAGGTGCTGCAATTTTTTTTTTGATTATTTTATTTATATGTTCTATCTAAATGTAATATATTTAATATGTTCTAAATTTAATCTAAACTTCTAAACATTTTGTGTTTTCCTTTTTTAACAGGTAAAATACAGGATGTGATTTTGCAGGAACATTTGGAAAAAGAGGATGAAGTTCTGGTCTCGCTAGCTGGACTTAAACAGGTCAAGTATAACAATGCAGAAGATATTTTGTATGTACTGGATGGTAAGCATTCCCTGTGAGGGAAGTTACTGAGTGTGTTTTATAGATTTCGAATCGGGGGTGGTAATACCTCATTGGATTGCCAATTTAAAGGACACATTTGGTAGCTGCTCCTATGACTTTACTTAGTTGTATTTTTTTTTTATTTACAGTACTTTTGATATAGTGTTTTATTACTACAATCATTTTGAGACTATGTGAAAATGGCTCAGTTTGTTTAGCGTTGTCCTCCCAGGATATTTTGAATTATGATGTTTCACCTGCCCAGAAGCATGCACATTTAGACTAAATAAACCAGCCTTGAAATAGGGTGCACGGGCTGTCGAATAGAAAGCATAGCTTCAGGCATTTTCTTTTCAAAGGTGTGAGGAGGAAGACATCTGCTGCAATGAGTTTAAGGATATTGCTTTGGTCACTTAGTCCCTGAATAGTAATAATATTCCATGAATAAATGCAGGTTGTTTCTTTTGCAGCCTCTACAATGAGGTGGATGCGAGTGCAGTAGTTCTGTCAGTCATGTTTGTAGTTATATTCCTGGGATCTCAAGGAGACACTATGCACGGCAGGTGTCAAATAAGAATGCCATTGTAGCTAATCCAATTGTTCTGATCATGCAAGTCGCAGGTAAAGTCTGTAGGGTCTACAGACAGACACAAGTTTGTTATTGCAATGGAACCAAATCGTGCTATCCAATTCATGTTAGTTTATTTACATTATACTGCTTTTATTTTTTAGATAAAAGACATTTTAAAAGGCTCCCTGCGTTTTAACCAGAGCCTGCTGGAGGCTGAGGAGAATGAGGAGATCAAAATCGCTGATGATCACTACTGCTCCAGCAGTCACGGTGGAGGAGGAGGCAGACATGGACACAAGCACATGGACAAGGAAGCGTTTCTCACTCTCAGACCAAGACAGGTATATTCAGTCTCGAAACTCTGGAACATCTGGAACTCATTGCTCAACACTGTTAATTGTAACTACACACACTTTATTTCCTGAGATTTGCAGGCTTGTATTTATTATTTGGAGTGTCAAACCAGGCTTTTTGTTCTCCTTGAAATGTTCAAATGTGGTATCAATCAATGTTTTAAAGATATTGTCTTTTCTTCGGTGCAAGATCTAAATATGGGGGCAATTTCTGCTTCTTCAAGCCCTTCAAAATACTTTTTATATCCAATTATATTTAACTCTTTCAACACTGCAGACCTGGAAAGATTTCTAAGAAAGGATACTCTGCTCAAAACAGCCCTCCAGTACACTAATCTACTATACTAATGTGTATATCTGTGCATATTTCAATTCTATTTCAGCACAAGATAATTAAACTATTGAATTAGTTATCTTTGGGTAGGTTTTCTGTGAAGTTATGAAAGTGTTAAAAAAATGTTGTGGTTATGTGATAACATTATTTAATATGACTTGAACAGTCCCCTCCTACATTAATACATGTGCTGTTATACCCAAGCGTCTTATTCATATTTAGATCAGCTATAATCATTTCCTCTGTTCTTTTAATTGAAGTTCAATGCTGTTTAATAAGCGAAATCCTGTAGGGAAGTACTTTTTTATGAAGCCTGCAGGCCAACATTTGGATAAAAAACTATATATTTTATTTTAAATAACACTGGTATTTATTAACAAAAATGTTGTGAAGCAGTCTTGCATAGGGTGTTCAAATCCCACCTCTGCCACTGACTGACTCACTGTGTGACCCTGAGCAAGTCACTTAACCTCCTTGTGCTCCATCCTGCGGATGAGATGTTAAATTAATGTCCTATTATAAGTGACTCTATATAAATATATATTATTATTGTTATTACTGTTCTGTCACATCTAATTTATTTAATGCAAGTAGCAGGGCTTGAAAAACTTTTTTCATCCATTAACCATCTACTACAAAAATGTTCAAGAAAAATCTTGAAATTGAAAATAACTCTTTAGTCTTAATCGTACATGAGCTCTGGACAGTGTGTTTGCTCCAGAACCACAAACCTTCAAAGGTAACCGTTGGGGATAAAGACACTGGCCAGTCAGGTCAGCCCCTTCCTGGTACCACTTGACTCGGAATGACTTTGTTGTGGTCCGAGTGGTTTTCCAGTGTCTTACCTGTGTTCTCTTTCACTAGGCCAATTCTGAGACATCCCTGAACTCGGAGGGCAGAAATTCAGACGATTACATTCTGGTATCTCAAGAGGACGATGTGGAACAGGAGCAGCGTGAGAAGCCAGACTGTGCTGTCTGTAATCTGGAGGATCCACATTTCCCTAAGGGGCACAAGGTGGCCCTTAAACCTGATAAAGAGGTCCTTCGTACTGCTGTTTGCTCTGACCCGCTGATGGGAGCCCCTTCGGGCTCTTCCAGCACGTCCGGTTCCAGCCCTGAGGATGACAGCAGTAATAGCAAGGACTCTGACTTCACTATAGTCAACCCAGTAGACCTGTGAGCCTCTGTTAATAAAATACTTAAAAATCCACCCTATAACACTTGAGTGCAGGTACCCTCTGTAATCCACCCTATAACACTTGAGTGCAGGTACCCTCTGTAATCCACCCTATAACACTTGAGTGCAGGTACCCTCTGTAATCAGGACTTGTGTGTATTGGTCTCTTACCTCCCCGGACACATTGACCAAATGGCCTTTCTACACCTTGTGACCAAATCCTAGGGCAACCCTATTTAGGACCTGATTACTGCCCAGATTGTAAATAGCAGACATGTAATCGTTGATCCACAGGTTGCCTTCATAAACATGTTCTTCGTGCCCACTCCACTGTGCTGTGTACACTCAGTCCAGGGGGTTTGTGTTGTGGGCTGGGAATAGCTCATAGTTGTCTCGTGGCCAGTTGACACCTGCTTGCCTGATCTTGACCCATAACTTAACAAAACTACTAACTTAGAACTATAGTAATTCAATTATTATTATTATTTTTTTTTTATAGATGCTTGATTTCAGTCTATAAAAATATAAAAAATAAGAGAACATTTCGTTTCGAACCAGGATTACACCAGGTGATATCTGGAATACTAGGTGGTCAACCTGTTGATTTAGCAAAGAGCTTACTAACAGGATTGGCACATGCATAATGTAGCTTGTTCTCTGCATTTGAGTGGGGAGTGGGGAGGGGGTTACAGAGATAATAAATAAATGTATGTTTGTCTAAGCAAAATAAACTACTTTATCAGAACAAATAAATTACTACATACAGTACTTGAACCAACAGCCTTTCAAACTATATATATATATATATATATATATATATATATATATATATATATATAATATACATAGTGTGTGTGTGTGTGTGTGTGTGTAGTAATTATAATTTTTTTAAGACACAACAGGTTTTATATTGGCACTCCACCACAGCGGAAGAATATGTACCAGCTTTAACAGAAAGCCTTTCTTTCCAAGGGTACTTTTGGAGCCGCCTCACCAGCCTGATAATTCTACAGAGGACATTTGCAGTCTTGAAATGAATTGCATTTAATTTTTTTAAAATGCAGTCCCAAATAGATGACCGATAGTTTGAAAAAATAAATCCTAGTTTCTGTCATTATGGTTTTACTGCTTTTTAGAATGCAAGCTGTGCCTTACATTGATCCCATTTATTTCAACGTGATGCAGATAGTGTTAAATACATTAGTACAGAATGACCTAAGTGGTATGGTGGGATTTGTGGAAATCCTCTTTGAGCCTGTGATGCTGTTCAAAGATGAAAGAAAATGCCATTATATCTTGACCCCAGTGGTATCCTGCTTCTAAGGGGCTTGTCTGTGTTACTCTGCCAAGTGATAAAGAAACGGTAGTTAATTGCAACTGGAAATTGTTTTTACCAACCTTATCATTAGTTGTTTGTCCTGAAGCGTTTTGTTTAACAAACTAGATTAATTTAAAGGCTAAAACATGTTCTGTATATCCTCCATTAAAAAAAACCATTGACATGGCATGCTGCAGTTAATAAAATGCTTTGTATTATTACTGATTGAATGAATGTGAAGCCTAAGCGTATTCTGTCCCTGTACAGTATGTACAGTCTTATGCATGTACTGTCAGCTAAATTTAAAATGCAATGCAGAAATTCTTTGGCTAAGGGATTTCTTATGCAGTACAATTTTACTCATGAATGTATTGGAAATAACAATGGTCTAATTAAAGAAATGTGACTAACTATCCTGATCACCTGTGTTTTGTTCATTTTCTCAGCAGGGTTCGTGGTTTCCCTTTTTTTAAAATATTTTAACTTTGCACCCATTCCTAGAAACAACAGTGATTTAAAAGAATAAATATAATACAAAAAAAAAAAAACCTTAATAGTTCTTTTATACAGCTGCGGCTGCCTGTGTCAAAGCTTCAGATGTCTACCACTAGTGCTGCTGACCATCACGAAGACCTCGTATGGCTGCTATTGAGGTCATGTGACTTAAGTTAATGTGTTGAATTCAGCTGTATTCTTTGATTTTCTTCCTGAAGTACCTGTTCTGGTGTTATCCAGTAGAAATGAACCCTTTCAAGGCTCCCAGGTGGGCCAGTTGTGCAGGTGTTATTGGAGTGTAGACACATGTACACTGAAAGGGGAAAAGGCTCCATATTTGGCTTTCCACTGAGGCACTGGATTTGCAGTTATATGGTTAAGAAAATACAGACGCGTTGTATTACCGGTATATTACCAAGATTTGATAAGGGGGGGGGGGGGGGGTATTAATGGTTATTTTAATTAGATAATAATATCATCCACTTTGCCATGCTGTTGACAGCTATCCTTGTAGGGCAAATTTATTTTGGTCGTTACCAATATAAAGACGTACCTACATCCATCAGATCTGATTGATTTTGCTACAGTAAGTGCTTCTTAAGTGCAGATAAACTGAGGCATATCATTCAGAAAGTAAAAATATATAATAATCATTGAAAGAACCACAAGCCGTCATTGAAAACGCTGTGGTTCAGTTTCTATTTCAGCATTCAGAGGTTGCGCTTGGTAGATTGTACTCCATGCCTTTTAACTGCTGTTTATATGTAATATTGCTATCTGGACTCTGCTGCACCAGAGATGACTTACCTTAGTGAAGTGTGGGCAGCAGCAGCATGACTGATGGGAAACATTGTGCAGCCAAATAGAGATACACTCAGTACATTATGTTTCCATTACATTGCCTGGAAATTAAGACACCTTTTTCTTGTTCTCTAGAGTACAGTATACAGCACAGAAAACACAGACGAGAAGAACAGACACATACAAGTCAAAACTAAGCAGTCAACTAAATACACGCATGTCAAAACCAATACTCGGTACTTGCGCGCTGCAGTAACAAGACCCCCCACATTTGTATTGGATGTCTTCCTAATGCTGCAGGGTGTCCACAAAGTCCTGTTGCCCCCATGTTTTTTTTTCCTATAATGAATTTGTATTTTCTGTTGCAAAGGATCACGTTACAAAACAGTTTGTCACTCCATCCAGCGATATGAGACGACGGAGGAGCTGAAACAAGCTGTCAGAGGTGTATTCCACCTCGTCATGCCTTCCATGTTAATGAAGATGTCACATCAAACATGGCGACGGATCTTTATCTGTCATGAAAATGATGCCGCTCACGCCCATCCTCTGGACGTCTAAATACAGTTAATGCAATGAAGTACTTCTAAATACAATTAGCATCATTCTTCCACGTTTCAGTTGTTGGTCAGTGCACTGTAGAAAAATTAACAAAAGAAACAAAGGGGTTGATTTTAACAACCTCTACCACGCCGTGATTATCCTGGCTAGCTCAGAAATCAGACCTCTGAGTGTGTATTTTAACAAGGGGCCCTGGGTCCTGGAAACCAGAGCAGCAGACAGAGTACAATGAGGGTCTGAAAAGAAGACATACGAAATAGTGGTGAAACGGGGCACAAAACCACCCAGAACAACTGGTCATAAGGAGTTCAAAATCCATCAAAAAGTAATGCATTGAAACTCCCCCCCCCCCCAAAAAAAAAAGTGGTTTACAATGGCTGGAGTAAGACCAAAATGTTACCAGTGCTTTTTTTTGACAAGAATTACAATACACAATGTTGTTTTAGAGGTATGTAATTGAAAGTGATGAGAGAATTACAAAGTATATTTTGCACTAATACCAAATAGTAAAATAATTGACCACAACGGACACATTTCTTTGTGTGCAGACTTATTTGCATTTTATTATGTAAATCTGATCAAAACAAACGTATTTCCTACTGCAAATGACTCTGTAAATGTTCTACTTGTACTACATTTATCTTTACAGGGTTTTTATTTTTATAATTTGGTTGCTAAACGTGGGGCATTAAGCACTTCACAAAAATGAGTGGCAAAAATTACTACAGTTTGACCTCCTTAGTAAGAACTTAAAATCAGACAACTTTTAAAAATATTATGCAACTGTATCGGCAAGACGGTTTAGTTTAAATAAATGTTTTCTGCTCTGCTGTACAACACATCTTGTGATGGTTCTTGTGTAAGGGAGACACAGTGAATACGTTTAGGTACATGATTTCTCAACAAGGCATACCACAGACAAACAATATAAACATGGCTGTACCTGACATTGTTGGTAACAGCTTTGGCTTTGTCTAACACATCATACACTTAGACAAACGTGACATCTTTAAAATTATTATTATTAATATAATGATATATTCTTTTAAAAAGCAGCTTTTCTCACTAAACCTGAAATAAACAAAACAAAGAAAAAACAAGCTTGTAACTCACATGAGCTGGTAAAGTTAGAACTCCTTACATACACACACACACACACACACACACACATTTTGGCAGACAGAACATTGAGTAGTCCATTTCTATAAATAGCTTTTTTTCCGTTTTTTGTTTTGTTTTCTACACTGCATCCTGCTACATTCATAGCTCCAGCTTTTTGGTCAACATCTTCCATATTGTGCTTTAGGATTCCCCTAAAAAAAGCATTCTGGGCAACTGTTAGTCATCTTTTATTTTATTTTTTATTTTTTATAAATTATTATTTCCCCCCGATTTTCTCCCCATTTGGAATGCCCAATCGCTTTTCTCCTCACCACAGGAATTCCCCACATGGCTCAGGAGACCCAAAGGTTCAGTGGGCCTCCTGCGATACCACGACCAAGCCAGCTTCCTTTTTCACCCAGGAGCTCGTGAGCGGATGTCAGCGAGCTACCGACCTCTGGAGGACAGAGTCCTTGTCCCCATCTGCAGATTCCTCTCCAGTGATTTTTTCAGGAATGGCGCCTAGGCTGCGCCTTGCCTTGCATGACTCTGCCGAGCCGATGCTAAGCTTACTCAGGTCACAGGTCAGGGCCGCATAGTGGATCTGCTTCAGGTTTTCCAGGACCTCGTTTTTAGCGTGTTTAAGTAGATCTGCCTGCCCCTGCAGAGAGGAAAAAAAGAACATGAAATGTTTAGAAATAATTGCTGGTTGACAAACTGGCTTCTTTGCTACTGTAAGTGCAGCCATAAGGTAGTTGGTTGATCCTCCAAAGTCTAACATTATATGTGTATAATTTTGTTCTAAAATAGCTGAAAAGCGAATCAAAATTCAGATTCAATCTAAATCCAAGGTGGATGTGTGTTCTGAGAAGCTGTGTGAATTCTCAGTGATTTGTGATTTTAATAAAAAAAATATGCATGTTTGCAACTAAATTACCTTCTAGGTACTGCTGGTTGTAACCTTGTTTTTCAGCTTGGAGAATCCGCATTGAATGAATGATTGCAATTGAAGATGATTTAATGACTGTGATGGGCGCTCAGGGCCAGAGTGAAAGATAAATTTGGCCGGAGGCCTCGTCCGTGGGTGCCTGACGGCTACCTGCACGAGGCCGGCTGGAAAAACATGAATAGTTACATGCATCCCAGTGTCGCAGATAGGAAGTGGATATGGGCCACATCCCCCCGGGACAAGGCGACACGCTGCGAGGTGGTGGCCGAAACAAAAGAAGCGACATGGAAGAATAACACACAGTGCTTTTATGTGCTTGCTGATGACGTGTTGGTTAGGGGCAGATTCTCCTTGCAGAAAAGCAACCAAGTCAACAATTCGGCTCGGAGAATCTGCAATGAATGAATGATTGCAATTGCACATGATTTAATGACTGTGAAGGGCGCTCAGGGCTCGATGACTGTGATGGGCGCTAGTTCTGACCACGCACCCCGCAGAGCTAAATACGAACCGTTCAGCACTCAGGTAAGGAAAAACACGCACCCTGCAGAACTAAATACAAACCGCTCAGCACTCAGGTAAGGAAAAACACGCACCCTGCAGAACTAAATACAAACTGCTCGGCACTCAGGTAAGGAAAAACACGCACCCCGCAGAGCTAAATACAAACCGCTCAGCACTCAGGTAAGGAAAAACACGCACCCCGCAGAGCTAAATACGAACCGCTCAGCACTCAGGTAAGGAAAAACACGCACTCCGCAGAGCTAAATACAAACCGCTCAGCACTCAGGTAAGGAAAAACACGCACTCCGCAGAGCTAAATACAAACCGCTCGGCACTCAGGTAAGGAAAAACACGCACCCCGCAGAGCTAAATACGAACCGCTCAGCACTCAGGTAAGGAAAAACCCCCTACTCACATATGTTTTATTTTTTAGGGGGAAACCTCAGGTAATCCGTGGCTGAGGGCAGCCCTTCCTCCAGGCTCTAAACGGTCAGCTCCCGTTTCAGCTTCCCAGCGGTTGACTGAGCAGCCGAAACAAAAAGAAACAGCATGAAAGAATAGCACACAGAGCTTTTGTGCGCTTGCTGATGATGTATTGGTTAGGGGCAGATTCTCCTTGCAGAAAAGCAACCAAGTTTACAATTCTTAATTCTTTTGTTTTCCTTAATTCTTCAGTCTTTCTTAATGCTGACTCTGGAATTACTTTTTTTTTTTTAACATATAGCCTACAGTTGGAACGTTCCAATATTAAAATAAAATACATTTCAAGGACTGTATTATTTTAATTTTACTTTCTCCATTATGTAAACATGGATTTTTACTGCAGATGACATATATGTATTTACTTATACACTTAAAAAAGAAAACTCATGTGACTTGATGCTGGCCTGCACTGTCAGGTTCTAGACAGACAAGGGTTACAGATCATGCTGGATTCCAGAATAGACAGGTTCTGGATTGTAAAGGGATTCACACCAATCATTTCAATAGGGAATTGGTTTGTATTCCAAAATCATGCCGATACAGAATGCCTTGGATTAGACTGTGTATTATTTGGGTATTTTTTCTTTAAACAATTAACACACCAAAAAAAGTTTTAGAAAGTTTTGTCTAGTTTACACTTGGATAGTCAGCACTTATATCTGACATACTTTTTGGTATGATATAATGCCTATTTTATATTTCACTTATATGTTGTGTCATTGTTTTTTAAATATGACTTCAGCATTCTACATATTTAGCAGGTCCTTCTAAAGGACCTGATATCTAGAATTGTGTGAAACACATAGAAGGAAACTACCTACGTAGAAGCCTGCTAACTGTGTTTTCAATTATGTATGAGATGGAGACTCTATATATATATATATATATATATATATATATATATATATATATATATATAGGTAGTGGACAAAAAAATGGAAACACATGGGTAAATGAGGGACACCAAGTATATTGAAAGCAAGGGCTTCCACACAGGTGTGGCTCATGCGTTAATTAAGCAAATAACATCCCAGCATGCTTGGGGTCATGTATAAAAATGCTGGACAGGCCTGGTTGCCTATAATTATGGCTAGCATGGCTGCAAGAGGAGACCTCAGTGACTTTGAAAGAGGGGTGATTGTTGGGGTGCGTTTGGCAGGAGCTTCAGTGACCAAGACAGCTCAACTAACTGATGTTTCACGTGCAATGGTGTCTAAGGTGATGTCGGCATGGAACTCCAAGGGAAAGACATCATCAGCAAAGGGCAACAGTGGGCGGAAGCGCATACTCCAGGATCGTGATATCTGTGCATTAATTTGAAGTGCAAGGCAAAACAGGCGAGCAACTGCAGATCAATTGACTGCAAATTTCAACCCGGGGCGCAAGCAGCCAGTTTCATCAAAAACGGTCCGCCGAGAACTCCACAGAGTGGGATACCATAGTGGCTCAACGTCCTATTAAGTGACTTTACATTGGTGTTTACATTTTTTTGTCCACTACCCATATATATATATATATATATATATATATATATATATATATATATAAGTTAAATGGAAACTAGTAAATCAGGCAGATTGGAATGTGAGCTGCTGAATTGAATAAAACAATGTATCACCATTTTATAGACAGTCCTAAAATAGAGAATTTAGATTCAATCCATGAAACTCTGTGCTGAATCAAACTAACAGAGGGAGGCTGTGAAGAAAGGAATAATATAATTTAATCTGCAGGATAATATTGTTTTTAATGGCAGCACTAAGTTACAGAACTCATGAATAAAGTAATAAAACCCGTCTTCCACCTCTCTAACAAACCAAATGAGCAAGATGGGCCGAATGGCCTCCTCTCATTTGTAAACTTTCTTTGTTCTTATGTTAGGTTGTACGTTATACATTCAGAATGTGTTGTAAAATGGAACGACGATGGCAGGAATTTAAATTGCATGTTCATTACATCGCATGGAAACGCCACCTGGTTAAATATAGGAAGGCTCTGGCGTTGGCTTGATCATCATATTATTCTAATTTAATTGAAACAAATAAAAATAATCCTAGATTCCTTTTAGCTACCTTAGATAAATTAATTAATCCTTCCCCTAATAGTTCTACCCTTGACATTGGCTCCTCTCACAGCTGCAATGACTTCTTACATTTCTTTAAAAATAAAATACTAGACATCAGAAATGAGATTCCACAGACACCTTCGATTAAGGAGGACTCCAGCACAATTTTACCAACTACACCTATTAAGGCTATTATGGGGGCTTTTTCTTTGATTGCCTTAGTGGAACTGACAGCGCTAGTTCAACATATGAGAGCTACTACATGCTCTCTTGATCCTATTCCTACAAAACTATTAAATATGTTCTTGGTGTTACTAATACCCACATCTTAAAACTTATAAACGGTTCACTTTCTTCTGATATAGTTCCCTCAGCACTTATGGTAGCTGTGGTAAAGCCTATGCTTAAGAAACACAATTTGGACCCTAAAGTCCTCAATAACTATAGGCCAATCTCCAATCTGTCATTCTTAGAAAAGGTTCTAGGGAGAGTTGTTGCAATTCAATTATAAATATTTCTAACGCTTAATGGTATATTCAAAAAGTTTCAGTCTGGTTTTTGTGCTGCACATAACACCGAGACGGCCCTTGTCAGAGTTTTGAATGATCTGCTGATAAGCTCTGACTCAGGCTTTCCATCAGTTTTAATTCTTCTAGATCTAAATGCTGCCTTTGATACTGTAGACCATTCCATCCTACCGAATTGTCTTGAAAGCACAGTGGGACTGTCTGGCCTTGTCCTATCCTGGTTCAAATCTTACCTTTCTGATAGGTTTCAGTTTGTCTCTGTTGGGAGGTAAAATCGGCATTATCGGAAGTTGCCTGTGGTGTTCCACAGGGCTCCATTCTAGGTCCCTTGGTGTTTTCATTATATATGCCACCATTAGGTGACATTATCCGCAGACACAGAGTGAACTTCCATTGCTGTGCTGATGATACCCAGTGAAATTTGTCATTTAAAGCCAAGAATTTCTGCTGCCTGATGCCTTACAGACATCAAGCATTAGATGTCACAGAATTTTCTAATGTTGAATTCAGATAAAACAGAAGTTATGCTAGTGGGCTCACAGAACCAACTAAAAGGAAATGTTAGATTACATGAGCTCGACCCTTAAAACTTAAACTAGAAATTAAGAGTTTGGGGGTCATCTTTGATCCTGATCTATCATTTCAGACTCATATTAGGGAAGTTACTAAAGTATCTAAACTCTCCAGTAATGTTGTTGAAGCTGACACCCTGGGATCCTTCAAGAAGCTGCTTGATGAGATTCTGGGATCAATAAGCTACTAACAACCAAACGAGCTAGATGGGCTGAATGGCCTCCTCTCGTTTGTAAACTTTCTTATGTTCTTATGTTCTTATCTTTTTACCATTTGAGAAATATAGCCAAACTTAGACCAATTATTTTTGTATCTGATGCCAAGAGACTAATGCATGCCTTTGTTTCATCTAGAATTGATCATTGTAATGCACTTTTTTCTGGTGTCCCAAAACGTGTGGTATCCCCACTTGCAGCTTGTTCAGAATACCGCCGCTAGAATTCTGACTAAAACCAGGAAAAGTGAACATATTACCCCTGTTTTGGCCTCTTTACACTGGCTCCCTGTGCAGTATAGAATTGACTTTAAGATTTTGCTGTTAACTTACAAGGCCCTGAATGGATTAGCACCTAGTTATTTGAGGTAGTTACTGACCCTGTATCTTCCAAACCGCACTGGATGCAGGGCTGCTGGTTATTCATAGGGTCAACAAAAGCAACACTGGAGGTAGATCTTTTTCTTGTACTCCTAAATTATGGAATACTCTGCCTTTGTTTGTCAGGTAAGCTGGGACCGTTACAGTTTTCAAGTCAAGACTAAAAACACACTTTTATAAAATGGCTTTCTTATCTTAGTGGGTTTTAATGTAACTGTAAAATTGCTGATTTTGTATTATGTGTATACTGCTATTTAAATCTGTTATTTCAATGGTCTGATTGTGGCAGTTGTATGTGTGACGTGCTGCAAATGTATTGTAGCTTGTTCTTTTTTCTGCTATGTACTGTACAGTGTGTATAACTATGCAGTGAAGGAAAGTCATACATTCACAATGTGTGTTTAACTACATAGTGAAGGAAAGCGTTGACAGAGTTTGTAAATTAAACAATATTATTCAATGATCATGGCATGGCAAAGGTCACATCCACTCACTTCTATGAAAATGCCAACTACAACAAAAACGTAAAAAGAAAATGTAGCGCAGATGACTCATTTCTTGCAGATTTTTAAAAGGTCGCCGCCATTCATTTGTCCATGTATTGTGTATTTCAGGTTCTCTTTGCATTGACCAGGTTTGACTGGACCTGGAAGAGTCTGACTTCTTGTTACTACTACCTCAAAACACACTCTAAAAACATGAATAATTCAGAATTTCTATACTACAAGGATCCAAAAGTCATCAAAGAGCCAAATCCAACACTGGCTGTTAATGGGCCTGACATGATGTGCAGCTACTTTGGATTTGGGAACGTATTTCAAGGTCCACTGTCATTGTATGTTTAAAGTCTGTTTCCAATGACCAGTGCACAGTAACTGCCACATCACTCCTTAAGTGAAAGCCAAGACTGTTAAGTGATTCCATACAGAATCATATTTACAGGGCAAATTTAGTGAGCATTACTAACAATTAAAACAAGCTGTGAATCCATTCAATATAGAAGAAAGTTATCCAGAGAAATGAATTTAAATGAGGCGTCTGCTACCCGTGTAGCTATTCAAAATTCCAATTAGGGTCTATTCCACTGTCTCCAATTCAAGCACATTGTTCAAATGTATTTCCAAAATTTCAGGGCACAGCGCCAGTCAATGTCTGATATGAAATCTTTCACCTTCACATTCAAATAAGCATTTCCCCAACTGCTTTTTATGTCATATCTGTGTCTTAGTACAGCTGCTGTGAAAACTGGTCCGGTCTTGTCATCAACCAGCATAAACCACATACATCTTAAAGGTTATACAAAATATGTGGCAGGTCTTGTACGCCTGTGAATCCAGCTTATTGCAGTGCTTCCTTTATCATGGCTCTTAAGATTATCAAAATGCAATATTGTACTCCCTGAAGGAAGTCACTGGTTAGATTTGATTCTAAAATGTTTTTTTAATTAACAAGCAACAAGCTGTTCATCTGTGGAAGAAAATAAAATAACGTTTATTATAACTGACCATGACAGCCTCTTTGGAAATGATATTTGAAAGCCAGTGAATCAGACAGCATATCCCACCATAATATCCTGTCACGAGTGACCCTAAAACCTTTCCTCCCTTGTACAAGACACCAGCACCTTTTTGAGTGAACAACTTATGAGCAGGATTTGAACTAAGAAACTAAGCATGCAATGATCTCATGTTAAAAACTTGTCTGTGTGCCTCTGTTAATGGAATGAATATTCCTCTTTGGAACTGACCAGACTTTTAAAAGGGCCACATGGATTCTATCACCCACAGAGCACTGGGAACAAAATCTCTCTTTATGACAAACAATAGTGGACAGGGTGCCACTGTAAGTGTTATGAGTCGCTGCTGTATCTGAAGGCTGGCCTAGGCTAACAATGTTAATATCATCAAGCTTATTTTTACAAACAAAAATATTAAATTGATACAAGCGTTGGCACAATCATCCCCTCTGGTCTCTGAAACTGGGTTTGCAGGTTGGCTGCTTATTGGTGAAACTGAATGACATGTTGGTTGTAACCTTTAGATACTGTACCAAGCATGAAGCATAGCTCCCCCTTAATTACCACACAGGCACAGCACTTTAAAGAAGGGCAGGATCAAGTGGATTTTCTTCACGAATAATAGCGTTACAAATGATAGCGTGCCGCCTCTATCAAATGATAGCGTGCCGCCTCTATCGAATGATAGCGTGCCGCCTCTATCGAATGATAGCGTGCCGCCTCTATCGAATGATAGCGTGCCGCCTCTATCGAATGATAGCGTGCCGCCTCTATCGAATGATAGCGTGCCGCCTCTATCGAATGATAGCGTGCCGCCTCTATCGAATGATAGCGTGCCGCCTCTATCAAATGATAGCGTGCCGCCTCTATCAAATGATAGCGTGCCGCCTCTATCAAATGATAGCGTGCCGCCTCTATCAAATGATAGCGTGCCGCCTCTATCAAATGATAGCGTGCCGCCTCTATCAAATGATAGCGTGCCGCCTCTATCAAATGATAGCGTGCCGCCTCTATCAAATGATAGCGTGCCGCCTCTATCAAATGATAGCGTGCCGCCTCTATCAAATGATAGCGTGCCGCCTCTATCAAATGATAGCGTGCCGCCTCTATCAAATGATAGCGTGCCGCCTCTATCAAATGATAGCGTGCCGCCTCTATCAAATGATAGCGTGCCGCCTCTATCAAATGATAGCGTGCCGCCTCTATCAAATGATAGCGTGCCGCCTCTATCAAATGATAGCGTGCCGCCTCTATCAAATGATAGCGTGCCGCCTCTATCAAATGATAGCGTGCCGCCTCTATCAAATGATAGCGTGCCGCCTCTATCAAATGATAGCGTGCCGCCTCTATCAAATGATAGCGTGCCGCCTCTATCAAATGATAGCGTGCCGCCTCTATCAAATGATAGCGTGCCGCCTCTATCAAATGATAGCGTGCTGCCTCTATCAAATGATAGCATGCTGCCTAAAGTTCTTTGCTGTAAACAAAGCCAATCAGCAGCTTCTTTTACAAAGTGCTGCTCGACCTCACTAGACATTCACAAGATTGACTCATTCCTTATGTAAAGTCAGCTGATTTGAATATGAAAACCCTGAGGAAGTTGCCATTAGGCTGGTCTCAAGTTTAACTAAAATAAAAAAGATCAAAAGGTATAGATCAAGGGTCCTGGAACTGGATACCACTTTAGATATGTAATGACTACATGATTTTCAAACAAAGAAAACAGGAGCCATGCTGCAGCAGGGGGCCAGTTAGGACAGTTCAGGGTGCAGACACAGGGACCGGTGACTGAAGACCAAAGGGTATATCGGAAAAAAGATGTAATTAGACATTCCATGCTCTTCCAATCTGTGGGGCTTATAAACTTCAATCTAACCAAAATAAATAGTACAGAAAGCATAGCCAACATTATAATGGCTGTTGAGTACAGTACAGTAGATGTCACAATACATTGTGAAGTAAGGTTCCCAGAAAATGCTGTCACATTACAAGTAATTTTGCAGCCCATATACCAGAAACTAATTGAAGATATCAAATATGTGGCAATGTTGCCTCGCTCATGTCATTAATTAAGCCAGAGATGTTATTTTGTTTAAGCTCATACCATGATCAGTATTTTGTTCAACACATGTACAGTACATTCCCATGGCTCTCCCTTGGGAATCTGAAATATAATCCAGACAAACATTTTTCGAAATGCATAAAACAGTAGATTTCAAATCCGTTCAAGCGAATGGTATTTTGGGAAAAGAAAATCCTTAAATTAACTTTTGCACTGGAGCCCTCATGAACTTACAGCAAACAAAATGGAAACAAACCAACTGTAGATGCCCCTTGTTGGAGCTTATCTATCAGGAAAAAAAAAATACTCATGGAACTCATTCTCTTTAATAGTACCAGAGAATTTACGTACTGGATTTTTATTTACATTTTCTTTCAAAAGCACCCAGGCACTGATACTATAAAAATATACCCCAATTGTATGTTTCTCTCAACTGAGCCCGGAGTGCCACAGCTAAAAAACTGCCTCTGCCTCTACAGTCGCTGCACTAATAGAAGAAATGTCATAGTGCATTAAAAATCAGTAAAAGAGCTAAAGCGCCGATCAAGCAGAGATCTACTGGTGATGCGTATCTGACAGGGAAATAACACTATGCATACTTCTTATACATTCAATTAGGTCAAGCTAGAAGAGATTTCTATTCTGGTCAATATGATACCAAAATTAATTCTGAAAGTAGACACAACCTAACAAAACAACAAACTCCAAGACAATAGAAATTCATCTTGACATGTTTAATAAGGATGAACTACTAGAGAAACAGGATGACACAGCTGCTTTTGTTTTTTTTACACTTAGCAAACTTACCAATTGTATTTGTTATCAGAACCATATTAAACTTTGGCAGGCGCGGCTCTTACTGTAACTGCAAAGCTCTCAACAGCATGGTGCTGTACCTGCTTGGTTTAGCAAACCTAACCGTCTGCTCAAATTGGGATTCTAGTAATCAAATTGCTTGTGCAGCATGTTTAACTATACATAACACAGGGGACCCCCTCCTGCTAAGCTACACAATACAGGTCTGGCCTTTACATTATGGAATAATGTAATAATGTGTATAGGACAAAAAAAGATGAACAGGGCATACAGTTGAACAACGTTTCCATTATAAAGCAGGGCAGCAGTAATTGTAAGTCTCTGAAGGCCAATTTGACTTTCTGAATGATGATGTATTCTCCCCTACAGTAGATTGTATGTCTGTTTTTTCCACAGCTGATGGCAATCTTCAAGTCATAATCAAATAACTTTGGTTTTAGAGATCTTCATCCTGAAATGCACAGTAAATGAGTACCATAGCAAGTAAAATATGTGCTGTGTTTTGTGTGGCTCATAATTAAGGCTACGATTTTGTCACGGAGGTCACAAAAATCATGGATTTGAATAAAGCCTGTGAAATCTTGGAAATGGATTCAGAAACACATTTAATTCGGCATTTCCTTTTTTCCTCTAAAAAACGCAATATGTCATGCACTTACAAATCTGCGAGTATCTGTAAATTGTTTGGTTATGTATGCACGCAGCATTTACGTGTAGCTATGTAGATCAGTGAATGAGATAGCTGAGCAAGCATACATGTAACTGGGTTACAGCTAAAATATATTAATTGTGAGCGAGCTGTTTTCTGTAACGAGAAAAGAACAACTGCATTGGAGCACAGACGTTTACCGATTTACAAAGGCTTCTTTACAACACGCCGTTTCAGAATCGTGGAGAACTCTAAAGCCTGGTTCATACTCCTGTCGCAGATGAATGCAATACATCAGGCGCAGACAGCTATAAAAACTGTGCAGCTTCACTATTAGCTATACGAAGGACACATCGTGTTGTAGCCCTTTTACTGCGCAAAATCGTCACAGCTGTTGTTTATACTTTAAATTTGATAAATTTGATAAATTGGCATTTAAGTAGATGTTCTGAGTTTGTATCTCTTATACAAGAGCGACATCGTTGGTACATCCATCCTCTCAACCAAAAGAAAACCTGAAAGGGAGAATGTCAAACACTAATTAGAAAGATATTTTAGGAATGTTAGAATGACAGGTGAAAGGTTTGACGATCTGTTAAGGCTGTACGCCTTTCCAAAAAAGATTGGAGATAAAGTCATTCCAACTTGTCGCACACAGTCAGTGACCCTTAAACGACCAGAAATTATGTCGGAGTCTGAAGTATGTACTGTATTTTGTACTCTAAAGTAACATTTAAACATGTTCATTAATATCAACAAAATGAGAATACGTTAAAAAATGATGTAAAGCTGGTACATTTGTATCTCAGAGAAACTGGAGAGGACGGGAAATTAAAACAAGGTAAAGGCAATCATCTAAATAAAGCTGAAGCACTAAGCACTAACTGAGGCAGTGTAGAGTAGTGGTTAGGGCTCTGGACTCTTGACCGGAGGGTCGTGGGTTCAATTCCAGGTGGGGGTGACACTGCTGCTGTACCCTTGAGCAAGGTACTTAACCTAGATTGCTCCAGTAAAAACCCAACTGTATAAATGGGTAATTGTATGTAAAAATAATGTGACAATTTTAAGTCGCCCTGGATAAGTGCATCTGTTAAGAAATAAATAATAATAATAACGGATAACGACATAGAACGTCTGTACAGCACTAAAACACTACATTTAAAAAAAAAATAAACAATTGTACTGCTGTCTTCTTTAATATTAGCATCATAAGGGTATCCATGTATTATAAAATAATAGATATGCCGATTATAACGCGCCTCAGATATAATTCTCCTACAGCATGGCCCCCTAATTCCCTATACTAATGCAATATTTCTACAGTAAATACAGTATATACATTCCCTCTTCCCCTCTCCCGACGCGCTCTCCGTCTCGCACTTGGTTTGCTTGTCTGTCGCTTCCAACTGACCTCCCAACTGTCATTTAGCCAGGCTATTTATAGTTTAAAAACTGCTAATTAAAATGATCCACGAGTGGGAATGTCACCTTTTTTTTTTTTTTTTTTTGTAAAAAAAATATATAGCGTTGATTACATGGTGCTTCATGCATGGTTAATTCATGGAAAGTTACATGTTTGCTTCACTATATGTGCATTATAGAGAGGGAGTTATTATATTTTGTATTTTAGTCCGATGTGTGTTGTTATGTGTCCCGCGGCACCCCCCACCCCGTCCCCCGTTTATATCGCTCTTCGGTTATAACGCTTATATTGTGTGTCCCCCGAGACCCGCGTCATAGCGAGGGAGCACTGTGTGTGTGTATATGTGTGTGTGTGTGTGTGTGTGTGTGTGTGTGTGTGTGTGTGTGTGTGTGTGTGTATATATATATATATATATATATATATATATATATATATATATATATATACACATACATACAGTGCCTTGCAAAAGTATTGAGACCCCTGACCAATTCTCTCATATTACTGAATTACAAATGGTACATTGAAATTTCGTTCTGTTTGATATTTTAAAACACTGAAACTCAAAATCAATTATTGTAAGGTGACATTGGTTTTATGTTGGGAAATATTTTTAAGAAAAATAAAAAACTGAAATATCTTGCTTGCATAAGTATTCAACCCCCACACATTAATATTTGGTAGAGCCACCTTTCGCTGCAATAACAGCTTTAAGTCTTTTGGGATAAGTATGTACCAGCTTTGCACACAGTGTCGGAGTGATTTTGGCCCATTCTTCTTGGCAGATTTGCTCCAGGTTGTTCAGGTTGGTTGGACGACGCTTGTGGACCGCAATTTTCAAATAGTGCCACAATAGGATTGAGATCAGGACTTTGACTGGGCCACTGTAGGACATTCACCTTTTTGTTCTTGAGCCACTCCAATGTTGCTTTGGCCTTGTGCTTGGGATCATTGTCCTGCTGAAAGGTGAATTTCCTCCCAAGCTTCAGTTTTTTAGCAGACTGAAGCAGGTTCTCTTGCAGTATTTCCCTGTATTTTGCTCCATCCATTCTTCCTTCAATTTTAACAAGATGCCCAGTCCCTGCTGATGAGAAGCATCCCCACAGCATGATGCTGCCACCACCATACTTCACTGTAGGGATGGTGTGTCTTGAGGCATGGGCAGTGTTAGGTTTGCGCCACACATAGCGCTTTGAGTTTTGGCCAAAAAGCTCTATCTTGGTCTCATCTGACCACAAAACCATTTCCCACATTGCAGCTGGGTCACTCTCATGCTTTCTGGCAAACTCCAGACGTGCTTTCGGATGGTACTTTTTGAGTAACGGCTTCTTTCTTGCCACCCTCCCATACAGGCCAGTGTTATGCAGAGCTCTTGATATGGTTGACTGGTGCACCATTACTCCACGCCCAGTCACTGAACCCTGTAGCTCCTTCAAAGTGATTGTTGGCCTCTCTGTGGCTTCTCTCACAAGTCTCCTTCTTGTTTGAGCGCTGAGTTTTGAGGGACGGCCTTTTCTTGGCAGTGCCTGGGTGGTGAGATGCAGCTTCCACTTCCTGATTATTGATCCAACTGTGCTCACTGGGATATCCAAACACTTGGATATTATTTTGTACCCTTTCCCTAATCTATGCATTTGTATTACTTTATCTCTAACTTCTGTAGAATGCTCTTTGGTCTTCATTTTCCTTCAGATTTCACAGCCTGACCAATGATCCTTCAACAGTGGGGTTTTTATCCAGAAAATGTGACAGCAACTTTAATGGTTCACAGGTGGAGGCCAATGGTAAGGTAAATGTGTCCTCGTTAGGGCAATTTCTTTCATCGTTGTAAACTGGGAGCTTCCACAGCACAGGGGTTGAATACTTATGCAAGCAAGATATTTCAGTTTTTTATTTTTCTTAAAAATATTTCCAACATAAAACCAATGTCGCCTTACAATAATTGATTTTGAGTTTCAGTGTTTTAAAATAAAATATCAAACAGAACGAAATTTCAATGTACCATTTGTAATTCAGTAATATGAGAGAATTGGTCAGGGGTCTGAATACTTTTGCAAGGCACTGTATATATATATATATATATATATATATATATTATGAATCAGTCCTTAGAAATTCTGGCATGTGATTGGTTAAAACCTCATCACATGAAAAATAGATCCAACTACTGTCCCTGTGACATTGCTTACTCCCTCAAATTACGTCCTTGTGCTGAGCGTCCTCTGCACACAATAAAGCAAAAAGGCAGACAAACCTGCATCTCGACCTCCTAAACAGCAATTCTGTGGCGTAAAATGAATTACAAAATATACTACAAAACAAAGATGCTGCAAACACAAAAGTTGTCATAAAAACGTTGCTTTCAATTCAAACAAATCTAACTCGACGATGTAAATAAATACGACGTTTACAAACTCAACAGACTTTTTTATGCCAAAAACACTTTAATAACTCTGCACTATGGACTTCAAAAACATTACTTTCTTGACTGATTTATAAAACAAATATGGATTGCAGACCACGGCTCATAGTGGGAAACTAAAGGCCCCTGTGGCTTCGGGCATTCTAGTCCCCTGTTGGTGACTATAGTTCTTCTCTCGGGGGCCATAGTTTCCCACTATTAGCCTCCTCTCCAGTCCATATTTACTATATACTGTATATATAAAAAGCACAAGTAAGACTGTACCTTCAGAATAGTGATGTTCCAGGTAAAACTCTCCACGGCCTTGTGCAGTTTCCTTCCTTTCAGACCTTCTTTCACTGCTATACCATGCAGGTTCTCATGGAATTCCATGGCTGAAAACAACAACAAGAGTCTTTTTAACTTTGCACAATTACAACCTTATCTCGTTTGTGATGCTTGTGTACCCAAACTGTACCACGGTGTCTCACGCAGGATAACATGATTTGGAATTCCAATTCAAGTTATTTTGCCTTAGTTTATGCCAAGTTGGCTAAAAAGACCACATTTAACTTTGACTCATTTGATGAAAGTCTTGTGTACAGGTTTATAGTCTGGCTACTGTGGAAAACAAGGTTGCTGTGGATAATTATTTACTTCTTGCCCAGGACCTCATCATCTGTCAGTACATTTGCAAGCAGATTCTTGTTTCACTGAATTGTCATTTTTGAAATTTTAAGCGTGATTTGATCAATTCCGGAACTCAGTTGATAACTTCAGTACCTAAGAGGTTCTGCTTTAATA
Organism: Acipenser ruthenus; assembly: GCF_902713425.1. Classification (NCBI taxonomy): domain Eukaryota; kingdom Metazoa; phylum Chordata; class Actinopteri; order Acipenseriformes; family Acipenseridae; genus Acipenser; species Acipenser ruthenus. Next base: position 5,358,129 of record NC_081191.1, read on the forward strand.
CACAGCCCTGCAAGGTTCACCTAGTCTGCTTCTAGTTTAAAGTGTGATAGTTCTAGTATTGCCATCTCTCACAATGGGAGTTAAGTTCCAGCTGGAGAAGACAGGTGCTGTCAAAACTGTCCGTTCTTGAGTTTCAGCATTCCTCAATGTTGCAGAGTCAATACATTACCATACACATGTAGGATTAGTAATGCTGAACCAAGTTTGACAGTGGCTATCAAAAGCACAACTTATAATACCGGAAAGGGATTTGATATCCACTTCTGTTTTAAAATAAAAAGGGAAATGAGAAAAAGTGATTGTGCAATAAAAGAAATTTGAGCAGCTCCCACAGACTGACATTCAACAAGGATCTTGTGATATCTTATTTTAAGAATAGCTCTGCATGGCAGAATCATTCTTTTAAATAATGCCATGCACTCTGCACTCCTCATCTGTTTCTGAAATTCCTCTAATTACAATTTCCTCATGTAAGCAAAATCTTAAGATATTTTGTATTTTGTGATTATTAGCGTTTAGTAAATAGTGTTGTTTTTAAATGATAAACAGTATGCTTAGCAATCAAGTGTATTTGCAGTGCAGTACAATGAAAAAAAAAAAGATCCAGTTACTAACTTTCCATGGAAATGTAGCCACATCAGTGATATAAATAAAAAGACATCACTGTGTTGGCATTCCCTTACCCAAGTCGAGCGTTCACACAAGCATCCTATATAAAGCAAACATCCACAATATTTACACTCTCTGCTATTGCCTGAACAGCTGGAATCTCCTTTTTTAACAATACTGTATTGCCTTTTTCTCAATAAACTGCAAGACCTACAGTGTGCCTGAAGCTCCTACAACCTCACCATTATGTTGTATGAAAATGAAAAGCAAACAAAACACACACAAAACCAAGTGGTTTCCATTGCCATGATCCCTCAGGTTCGAAAGGCTCTGTCGTGATCCCTTTCACTGTGTGAAAGGGTTATGATGGTATTACATCAGCATAGATGGTGTAATTTTGTGCTGCTTGAACAGGTCTTTTTAAGGATTTTTGGAGACGTCTGTTGGCGGCATTTGTGTGTAAAAGTGGTTTTAGTCATACTGTAATTCTTTCCTATGTTTAAAGGCACATAAGCTTGTGAGTTCTGGGTTTGATGTATCCATTGGCCACAATCTGGCACTAGGGCCTCTCACAAGCAGGCTTCCTTTTGGATTTTTCAAGATTGCTTGACAGACTGCGTTGTTCTGCCAACTGACTTCACACGCATACAAAATCTGCCTTGTTGTTACAATTTAGCAACTGGTTTTCAAACAAACAACAGACTAGAAATACTTATCGGCATACAGTTCTTAAAACACCTACTTGGGAGATATCTTTTCATTTGGTGGTTTTGCTTTAGAAACATCACTTGGAACAGGATTATCGAATCAGTGCTTACCAGTGTGTTAAAATGCATTGTCCTACTTACTTATTCACTTAATTAACTGTCACTGGTGAGAATATTTTGGTTCAGGATATGCAAATATTTCAAATACAACACAACAGCTGCGTCACAATATCTTTACTGTGCAAGAGAATAGGTCACCTGATCGTACTGCAGCTAGACTATGAGTGAATTGAAACAAAAACATTTCTGTTGTTTTGAATATCACCATATTTGATATTGAAGTATGCAAAAACAAGCAGAGATCAAAAAGATGTTCAACAGACGAAGGTCAGTGATGCTACCGTGAGTGTAAATTATTATTTATTTCTTAGCAGACGCCCTTATCCAGGACGACTTACAATTGTTACAAGATATCACATTATTTTTATATACAATTACCCATTTATACAGTTGGGTTTTTTACTGTAGCAAAGTAGGTAAAGTACCTTGCTCAAGGGTACAGCAGCAGTGTCCCCCACTGGGGATTGAACCCACAACCCTCCGGTCAAGAGTCCAGAGCCCTAACCGCTACTCCACACTGCTGCACACTAAATGAGGTAGGAATATCTTCTGGAACAATTTGATCCATTCTGGGTATTGCTGTGAGATTTAAAACAGCAGTTTACAGAGACAGTGACACTAAGCTCACAGTATATATCCAGAGACTGATTGGTACACAAACCCTAGATATTTGATCAGCCCTGGTGGACAAGCACAAAATCAAGAAGGCATCTGAAGCACAAAAGGCTACACATTATTTGAAATATCCTATTTAAAACTCAGCTGTGTTTCTCTTAACTTTGGCTTTGATAACATTCTCATTGGTGTCTTCCTTCTTCCTTTTAAGAGGCTTTTTTATGTGCTCAAGATTTAGTTTTTTATTTAAATGCTGCAAGTGAGGGCTGAAAGCTACAGGTTTAGGTGAAACAAGGTTTTGAGCAGACACTGAAAACAGGGAGCAGTATGTGTGCTTGAGCAAGCATAGCAAATCATGCAGTACTGTATGTAATCACACTAAACAAACGAACAAAGGTAAAAATAAATACATAAACATCACATAAATGAAATGAAAAGCTAGATGGCGACTGTCACATCACTCTGTGTTGAGAATGCACATGGTGCCTTATTAGTCCAAACAGCTCTCACTGCCAGGGATGAACACATATTTCTGGAATGTTTTCACCAGAGACAATACAAATAATATGCCGTCATCGGTGGCTCAGTTAAGTCTCTAGTGTGCTGGCCTCATGCACTTCAATGAAATAAGGTCAAGTCTAAAAAAAAAGGACCATAACTTGCAATGTAAATTTCAAAACATTTCTGTGCTTCAATATGTTATATAGCGGACAGTGCAGTCAAATCAGGTTGTTGCTGGATATTAATATGCACCATTTAAACTTGTTTGAGAAAGTTGCAAGTTAATGTTTTCTCTTCTCCCATCTCTTGGTCAAAGTGAGACAGATGCAGCTTTGTGAAGCTGGGTCGTAAACATTCCTTTGCGTAATCACGAACCGAGATCTCTGCAAACAGGCAAATCTGGACATTGACGAGAAGCAGAGATCTTCCCCCCTCAAGAAAGTGGAGAGGGGGGACAGCGGTCAAGCACTCTTGACAAGACAAAGGAACTTTGGTCGAACTGTCAATCAGGAGCTGTTGGCCAGTCCAAGGAGTGGCCCAGAGATAAACCAACCAGTGTTTAAACACGTTGCGTGACTTTAAACACCACCCCTGAATTCAACTATCCAATCAAGATGGGTCCAGTTTTAATTCAAGACTGGACAAGCAAGAAGTCATGGTCTGAAATGGGGTCTGAAATCTGCTCCGAAGTGGGCGTTGAATCAGGTCTGAAAATGACTAAAATCATGTTCTGAGAAGGCTAAGAGGAGGCTGAAATCAGCTCCGAAGAGGGCCCTGCTCCATTCCCTGCAAGAGACTGAACCAGGAAACAGGATACTGCATTGATCCGAAATAGGGTCTTTGTTTTATTTTGCTGCTGGAAATCACGGAACGAACTGAAGCAAGGAGCCAGTAGCTGTGCCTCTGAAAGGTCCCGTAGCCTGTTAGAGCTGCAACACTTTTACAAACTACGTAATTTTTCAATTGCAACGCATTCTTTGAACTGTACGTTACGTCTGATCAGCGGACCTATTTCCAGTTGGAAACCTTCCGACAAGTCAAAGATATTAGAAATCAACAGCTGCCTCCCTTTGAAAAGAACTATTGTTTTGCCTAGAGCCGACGGAATATAATGCCTAATTCCCATGGACAGAGAGATGGGAGAAACTGCAGTGTTCTCATCACCAAAGGTAGACTGACTTCTTTGGAATCAATGAGCTGTATACTATTCACGCATATCTCTAACCAATCGCCTCTCCAGCGAGAGAGGGAGAAGCCCTGCTGTCTCCAGAGCAAGAGGGAGAAGCCCCGCTGTCCACAGCGACCGAAGGAGAGCCGCACCAGTCCCAGATGATGGAGGGACACTACCTGCTGCTCTCGCTCCACTGCCAAGGGGAGACTACCGCTCCTCCCGCCTCCGCCACCAGAGGGACACGACTGGGTGGAACTATTGCCATCCCCAGAGCTTGGAGGAGAGGAGCAGGAGCTGCCTCTGCCTCCACTAGATGAAGGACCAGGACGTGATGCTGGCATTCCTCAGCAGCCACTGAATAGGCTGCTGAGGGGAGCATGGTTGAAAACAGCCCAGCCGCAAGTGCTGCAAAGGGGGCCAGCACCGCCGCAGCCACTGCCAGAGTGGCCAACCCCAACCCCTGTCTGTTCCTGATTCCCTCATCAGGGGGAGAACTGGAGCTCCCCCTTGTTTAGTTGGCATGGATGGGGTCAAATCCCCATCCCTATAACCTTGTGGGTTCTGTTATTGTTTGTTTTGTGAACCTTTTGTTTGGCCCGTGTGCCCTTTTCTTTATGTTTAAAAAGTGTGGGTTATTATGTTATTTAATAAATATACTGCTGAGGCAGTTTCAGCCCTCTGTCTGCTGTGTACTGCTTCCTGGTTCTGACGTCACCACACACGCTGCTCAAGCCATCCTTCTGACAGGGACTTACATTTCAGTGGCTTTACATTTTTGACCTAAAATGTTTTTGATCGGTTATTGCAGCTCCCAGGCGTTATTGTCTTTATCCTACAGTACATCAAACTGCATTACAAGCCTGTCACTGTTGTGTCAATCTGGATAAGGGAACAACATTTACAGCTGTTTATTGCTACTGGGTTATACCTGGAAGGCATCTGACACAATCAGAGAGAGAGAGAGAGAGAGAGAGAAAAGGAGGGAGGGAGGGAGGGAGGGAGACGGAGGGAGGGAGAGCTTGTTTGCTTTTAAGCCTTTTTTTAATGTGACAAACAGCTCTCTGAACATTGCAAATATGTATTTGAGAGTATGTTATAAGAAAAGAAGTTGCTTACATGGTAACAAACCTTAAGGTCAAGCTACTTACCAACTGCAACAAGTGCTTGCTAAATATTGTTGTGTCCCTGTGGCAGAGCAAAAGCCCTGCACGTGTAAATAATCTATTGTTGTGTATATGTATAGTTTAAAAAAATATTGAATGTAAGTGTGCACTAGATATGGCAGGTTTTTGCAGTTGTACATAAAGTTGAAAAGTTTTGAATTTCAGTTTGGCAGGGATGGGGTTAAATCCATCTCTGCCAAATCCATGTGCGGAATGTGGCTGGGGCTTAATTGCCTAATTGATGATCAATTAAGCCCAGCCACATGGTACAAAAAAGGAGCTGGAAAGCCAGTTATTTTTTGTTCTAGTTCCAGCAAGCATGCAGCCTCACTACTGTGTGGAGAGCCAGGGTGAGTGGATTGTGTAGGGGATTCATTTAGGGGATTTTGATCCCACAACTGTTTATTTTAGTGTGTCACAGAGTAGGTTCCGGAGCGGGACCTCCCTTTTAGTGGGAGCAGCGCTAAGCCAGTGTTTGGCAAACTTTTGTTTTTAGCTGTTTTCTCACTATTTTGTTTTGCATTTTTGGAGTGGTGGCCACCTGTCACTGCAACTTTCTGTTGATTTGAATAAAACCTGGATGCCTGAGTGGCGTTGTCACCTGCATCCCTCTGTCTCTCTCTCGCTGTTTAGCAGACACCCACAACAAAAGTAGCAGGTACTAACACCCCCCTGTTACAGTACCATATAGAAGAGATAGAAATGATGAGTGTATATTATATATTATTGGACAGAACAATGGGGAAATAACATTTTAATATAAAATCTATATGGATTTAAGACAAGGATTGTGAGATGGAACATGTGTTTTCATAGTTAACCATCTATTAACACCTGGAGAGATTCAATTACATCTGATGATCATTTAAATGCCATTTTATAACGACTAATGCACATTCTAAAATATCTGAATTATTAAAAAAAAATGTTACCCTCCAGTTTTTATGATTTTTGTTGTCAAGTTCAGGTTTTTTTTATAGGTGGCGCTTCCTCAACTTTGTTGTCTTAATCGAAAATGAAAGCCCCCGATTCCCTTTCATGATCTGCTTTGAACACTATATAAAACTATTAGAAGTAAAAAAACAAAGCTACAGGATTTTATTAACATTCATGTAGGAAACACTCCTGTGACTTCAAAGGACTCACCTGCTTTCTGGCACTGCATTATCTTTTCATATACCCCATCAGCATTTTCAATTAGAGTCTTGCTGGTCTGAATCATCTGTGAAATAAATTGGTATAGGATTATCCTGAAGCTTGTTTACATACTTTAAAAGGGTAGCGTGAGTTTTGTATTACAGCAGGGTCATCTCCTGTAAGGAAAACAGGTTTATTTCTTAAACTGACCATTTTAAGAACAATGAAAGCACAGCACATAGAAATACCTGGGACTGTAATTTGGAAATGCACTGCTGATTAAAAAAAAATAATAATGAAATAAAAATGAAATGTACTGCCATTCATTAAATTTAGCTCTCAGATTGTGCTAATGAAAAAGAATGGTGTTGTGCTACACATATCTGGATCAGAGATTCCCTGGGAAATTCAGCATGTACTGAATAATGTACTCATACATTTCAATTCTGTATTCATCTGCAAGAGACAAATAAACCCTTGAGATTCATATTTAGTTTACAAATGGAGAGGACAGCAAAAGCAGTACTGAGAAAGACATTCAAGGTGTGTTGTTTACGCCTTGCAGTGTACAGTAGATGCACTACAGAAGTTTTGTGATGGTATATGCTGGAAAGATGGTGTTAAAAGTCCCTAAATAAGTGAAGTCAAACCTAAGAACAGTCAGCCACCATAGGTGACAGCAGAGTTCGAATACATAAACCCAGAGGCTCCATCCAGGATAAATAACAAAGTGGAGGGCCACACTGTTGGATGAATAGATTGTGCATAAAGACCCTGCAAATTGAAATTGTTATGTTGCAAAACACAAGGGTAGCTCTAACGTCTAGTAACATTCTTTATTATTATTTTCTTTTTAAAATTAAAATTTAGTAGTCGCCAATTCGTTTTTTGTTATTTTCTCCCCAATTTAGTAGTGTTCAATTATTTTGTTTAACTCAGCTCACCGCTACCACCCCTGCGCTGACTCGGGAAGGGCGATGATGAACACACGCTGTCCTCCGAAGCATGTGCCATTAGCGCCCGCTTTTTTATACACTGCAGACTGTTAATAAAAAGAGCTTCTTATTGAAGCATGGACAAGAAGTAACTCGACTGTTCTTTTTTATTTTTAACGTATTACTTCAATTTTGGTATTACTGTATGAAAGCATTATTTTTAGCCAGTGGCACGTTGATGTAAAGTATAATAGTGTAATCGTTTAAATATTTTCTCCTACAGACAGTGGGGGCAGACAGATCTGTCACTGATACATGCTAAATAGTGGCTTTCCTATATATGTACTTTTATAGCTTCAGCAATATGTTGAGCATTACAATTACTGTGTGGCATTTTAAAAGGCACTATTATTTGTGTATCCCGGAGACTAAATCTTAAGATTTGCAGAGGATGTCACAGAAGGCGTTCCTGGTAAATTACAGGGGAATGTTTGTATCAGGCATGGGTGTCTATTTTTATTGCAGTCAGCATATCAGCTTATCAGATCACATTCTTGGGTTGGTTTTGGTTTTAATCAGCTCTGTGTTTAAGATGTAGATGTTACAGGCTTTTCTACACCAGTTTACCATGTGAACATTTCATTTTGGATACAATACCCATTAAGAAACCCAAAAAGAGAAAAGTATTTGTGAGTGTTTTTATTTGTTTGTCATTGTTAGTAATTGTCTTTTGTTTTGTAAATCACTAGACGGCTAACACGTCTCCTGATGATGATTATTATTATTATTATTATTATTATTATTATTATTATTATTATTATTATTATTATTATTATTATTATTATTATTATTATTATTATTATTATTATTATTATAATAATAATAGGAGGCTGTGTGGTCCAGTGGTTAAAGAAACTGGCTTGTAACCAAGAGCTCCCCGGTTCAAATCCCACCTCAGCCACTGGCTCATTGTGTGACCCTGAGCAAATCACTTAACCTCCTTGTGCTCCGTCTTTCGGGTGAGACGTAGTTGAAAGTGACTCTGCAGCTGATGCATAGTTCACACACCCTAGTCTCTGTAAGTCGCCTTGGATAAAGGCGTTTGCTAAATAAACAAATGATTTGGACTGCAACCCATTATTATTGTTACCTGGTGTGTATTGCCGGAGGTTTATTGTTTGGTCCGGGAGTTACAAATAAAAGACCCCTTTTTCCTAAACGGATTATAGTTTCCTGGCTTGTAATTATTTCTGCACTGCATCACCTCTGCACCTGTTTCCAATCAGCAGCCACTTTGCCACACAGTGCTTCCACAAACACATCAATGGAGCAATAATGTGCATCCAATGCAGTTATGCAGGACCAGGAAGAGGGATTTAGGGCCATAATTATTACAGTTTATGGTAATTTACCTAACTGTTGACTACATTCAAATATACCATTTATTTGATTTGTGCCTCAAAAATCAAAACCATAATAGAACAAATATGTACGCCACTTAATTTGACACCCTGGGATCCTTCAAGAAGCTGCTTGATGAGATTCTGGGATCAATAAGCTACTAACAACCAAACAAGCAAGATGGGCCGAGTGGCCTCCTCTCATTTGTAAACCTTTTTCAATGTTCTTCTTATGTTCTTTCTAAATACTGTAATCAAATCAGAATAATTGTGCTCTACCCAGATTACTTACTAAAAACGACTCATCCGTTTATAATTATAGGTTTGCCTCTTTATTCCAGAATGTCATTATTTAAAAATGTATTTGTTTTCCTTTGTTGTTGAAAGTAGATCAGAGATCCTGCATTGATTCCTTTCACAGGAAATGATTCTGTATTTAAAAAAACGTAAAGGACTGACAATAAAACATGTTTTTGCTATTATGAACCTCACAGATCATCTTATCCAATCAGGTTCCAATTAGGCAGAGGTGCCATTTAGAAACGATACCTGTATGTGTAGTTTGTGGACCTGCTTCTTTCTTCTGCTTTTCCAAGCCTGTGACTACAAATCCCATCAGGGCAGGGAAAAGGGCTGTGAGGTCAAGCTTACCAAGAATTCCCTCAGGACAGTATCAACGACGAACAACTGACTGTTGCTAGCACTGGATTCTACAGCCATGTAAACCGTGTACACCTCTGGAAAAGGTCATCAGCCACCACCAATATATTTTGTTCAAAATCGCAATCCATGTTTTCAGACACATAATTTGTAGGTAGGTAGTGGGGTTCTGAAAAATATAGCGATACACATCCCCAGATGTTGCTACAACTGCTTAAATAACGTACCTGTCATTTTTATTTTCATTGTTAACATCTTGACAACATTCTGCACTTATAAAACTTTGAAGTCTGTTTCAAAGTTCTTTTGAAAATGTCTGCTCTAGTGCACTGATAGTGTCAGTATTAATGTCTGATGTTACCAGTCTGTTCTGTACTTTTGGATGCCGTCCTTTCGTGATTGTGCTTTCTAACAAAGACAGGCTTGGTATTCTGATTAATTTGTTTTAATTCACTGACAAAAAGTCCAGTTAACAGTACATTCACCTCTACTAGGGTACCAAAGTAAGCCATGATTTTTAACCCTTGATTTTATTTGTATTTCTTTCAAACTAAATAATGTAATAGTGATGCTAGTTTAAAAAAAATAGTAATTTAAGAAAAGAAAGTAATTAGAATGCAGATCATACAGGATATTCAAGTATTACAGTATAGTGTGTCTGTTACTTACAGCATCATACGCAGTCACAATCTTCTTCAGCATCTCTGGGATCAACACTTGAGGTTCCATGGTAGGAAACTGGCCCGTGAGGTTGAATAGCACATAGGGAGTATTGTCTCCACTCATGAGCCGTGTTGACAGTGCCAGGATACACTGCATTAGATTGGCCACAGCCGACAGTCCACACAACTCTTTAAATGGCACAATCGCATTCTAAAAAAAAAAAAAACAGGGACAAAGTAACGTGCAGCATTATTAATCAACACTACAACGTTATAAACCGAGGGGTAGACGTACTAAGATGGGCCAGTCCAAACATACCGCAATTTGCATTTCTGTTGCAAAAATTCTCAAAGTATACATCTGGTCGTATGTAACATACTAAGAGAAAATATCTTAATAAAGAGAGCCGCAATATACTCATTTAAATATTTGTTGCGTCATCTTTTTTTTGAATAAATAATGAAAGGCAGTTTAATCCCATCAGATTCTATAGTGGGGCCCCCACCTTCACCCCCAAATAAAAAATGTGTTTCTATCAAAAAGCTTTTCATAAATCATACAGTAACCCCTCGCTAAACCGTATGTTTGTCTGACATAAGGAGGTGTTGGGCTTAAAAAAAATACAATAAAATTGCACACACATACATTTATAGCGTAGATGTACTAAAGTGTTGCGGCTATCGCAATAGTCGCACACCAGTTGCAAAGGGTGTCTAGGGTGAAATGTACTAAAGAAACGCAATGCTATTTGAGACTTTTTAAGGAATGCTTTGCGGCAGCAGTTTTTCTTTGCAGTTCAGCCTTAGATGAATATGTAGTTCTAGGCGTTCCTGCATAAATGCTCACATATTAAATACACATATTAAATACTTTAAATGCACGTGAAGTGAAGTGCAATCCCCGTGCCTAAATACAATTATACATTTTAAACACTCATGCTCATTACCCACATTATATCCTGTGTACCAACTACAATACACCAACATTAACACACGCAACATACAACATAAAACACAAAAATACACACAGGGGCGGGGCACATTGCAACATTCTCTAAAAGCATTTTTCACACATGTGCTGCTAACCCCTCCAGCTCATTCTGAACATCTGTATAGGAATGGAAACACACCTATTCTATTAATGTGCAGGTAGTTTGTAATTCTGCACAAATTATCACTGCATCACTGACTAACTTAAATAAATGCTGTCAGTATACACTTGGCTTATAGGCAACTGATAATACGATTTAGTGGTATAATGCAAATTTTGTTGCTGGTCCCTTGAAATTCATATTAACGAGAATTGACTGTCCTCCTGTAAGTATAATAAATTGTCAATGCGGCATCACGGTCTATTTTGTGTTAACTGTCTAGTAGGCCAAGGTAATAATAATAATAATAATACTAATAATAATAATAATAATAATAATTAAAATATGCTAAAATCATTTAGTTTCAAATCAAAATAATCTTTTAATCTCATTGTACACCAAGGTGTACAATGCAGCAGCATGATTTATTGTGTGTTACCGGTAGCCTACAGGCTAAAGTAAAAAGAAAGTGTGCTAGGTATTCATTTCATTTTACTACTGTATTGTATTTTTCATACTATAATGTGAAGCCTACACAAAACACATTAGTGTTATTTCAGCGCAATGATTTATACATTTAAAATACATTGAGCCTCATTCACTAAACAGCGGTAATGTGTTTTACACGCAGTAAGCCCCTTTACTGCATGCTTTGTACACCTGCTGTATTCACTAACTAGTGGCAGGCAACCTAGCGTGTGAAAAGAGTACCATGTCCAGGTCATTTAAATATAACAAATAATGTTAATGTGGGAAAACTGTATGCAAATTACATCACAAAATACTGTGAGGGAGGTATTTGATATGCAAACCATATTCACTTCAGGGTGTTAACTTTACTAGGTGTCTCAGCTTATTGAAACCAGGCGGTGTCACAGAACCAACAGAAGAGCTGCACAGGAGAGCGAGAAGAAGGGTCAGGGAGACAGTATTTCGGACCAGGCAGACACTAGGACTGTGTGAGGAGGAGGTAATAACTAGATACAGGGTGAGCACAGAGAGCATGCTAGCCTTACATGAGGAGATCACATCTGATCTAGAGTCGCTTACAGATAGGAGTCATGCAATGCCAGGTCTAGTCAAATCTGATCTAGAGTCGCTTACAGATAGGAGTCATGCAGCGCCTGGTCTAGTCAAATCTGATCTAGAGTCGCTTACAGATAGGAGTCATGCAGCGCCTGGTCTAGTCATATCTGATCTCGAGTCACTTACAGATAGGAGTCATGCAGTGCCAGGTCTAGTCATATCTGATCTCGAGTCACTTACAGATAGGAGTCATGCAGTGCCAGGTCTAGTCAAATCTGATCCAGAGTCGCTTACAGATAGGAGTCATGCAGCGCCTGGTCTAGTCATATCTGATCTAGAGTCACTTACAGATAGGAGTCATGCAATGCCAGGTCTAGTGACATTGCTCTGCACACTGCATTATTTAGCGTCTGGGTCATTTCAGACACTGTGTCAGCAATTGGTGTGATATCCCAACCCACTTTTTCACGGTGTTTACAGCAGGTACTGAATGCCCTGTTGAAACACACCAGGAATTATATCTATTATCCCAGAGAGACAGATGCTCTCCATGATATAAAAGTGGCCTTTTACAAAGTGTCTGGCTTTCCAAATGTATTGGGGGCTACTGACTGCACCCACCTAGCACTTTCACCACCCCAGGATATACAGTAATCTAGTATTCTACATAAAATTGCTACTTGAATACTTTGATCAAGTTTCAAATACTCGTTCATTTCTAAAACAAATGGAAAAATGCGATAATTACACCTGGAAAAACCTGGCACTATTTTTGTGAGAAGAGGAAGTTAAAAGTAATCAGCCACTACAATTGTCACCTCACTGATAATTTACAGGAGTACACAAGCAGTGAAAATGGCATCTTAAAAAAAAAAAAAGCAAGGCGTGGAAGTATTTCGAAAAAAGTCTGCAGCATTAGTATTTTTTACTAAATCAAAAAGTTCAATGCTCAATCATCTAAAATGAAAGCAACTATCTGCTACTTTGTAAGAATGTGACAAAAAACAAACAAGCATTGCATATTGGTTTGCGATGTGATGCGTTTCGGGCTGAAAAATAAAAGGTGTAACTTTAATTTGGCTTTTGACTGCAAACTACCCGGGCGATGTGAAGCCTTTGTTGTTTGAGTTCTGCCGTTATTGGTCTCCTACTGATATTGGCATGAATCCGGAATCAAGACTTTTTTTAAACTGATTATTATATTATGGAACCAGCAAGTGCGGGTACAGTACATCTCGTTTTTATATTACATATTATAGCATAGATGTTATTGAGCAAACATATTTTGTAGCGCTTTGTTAGTGAGCAGTTGTATGTTTTATACAAGTCGTCAAGGGTGTTAAACATACTGTTGAAAGTTTTGAAGGTCTTTTTGATAAAGTTCTGTGTTTTATAGTTAAAACCCCTCTGCTGTGTATTCTTATTTCTTACTTCTAGTTTAAATCATTTTTTACTTTAAATGCATTAGATGCCTTAGATGTTTCTTCGCTGTTACTGTTGATGTATTTATCCATGCGTCCCTATGTGTGATTGCTGCTAATACATTATAAGAACCTGTCACTGTTCAGTAATTAGAGGTCGAGTATTCGGGTATTCTTTTATTCTTGGTATATTTGAATATCTTATTATTTGAAATAGCCACCCTGAATAGGAAGCAGTACCACTCCATTAATGTACAAATGGTGTGTGATGTGAAACTGAGGATTGTTGATGTGGTTGCCAGCTATCCTGGCGCAGCACACGACTCGTACATCTTCAGACAGTCCGGGATATATGAAGATTACGAGGCAGGTGTATATGGAGCTGGTTGGCTTCTTGTCATATGCAACAATTTCGACTATGTTAATATATTTATATAGTCACCATGTAAGTGTGATATTTAAGTAGGCTATGCTTAAAATAGCTTTAAAATATATAAGATAATTATGGAAACTGTAAAGGTCCAATAAATGAATGTACACAGAGTGAGTCTCAAACGACATCACTTTTTTAACATTAAAAAAAGTGACGTTTCGCCAAACACTTTTTGAAATGTAAATAGTGAACTTTTAATTGATTGAGCGAGTGCTTTGCTAACATTTGATTAATATTACAAAATAAATTACAGCAATATCAAGTTGTACAAACAAATATTTATTTGATTTGCAGAGTTAAACATAAATGACTTTCTCTGCTTTGACTCTCGCAGGACGCTGTGAGTCTTTGGGGCAAGCATGATACCCCCCCCACACACACCCCCACACACCCCCCCCCACCCCCCTTAATATTTTTCCAGATGGCCCTCTTCATTGAAGTTGATGCTCTCACTGATTCAGCACCAAAAAGCCTTTCAAATCCCCCACCACTTCTGCTAATACATTAGCTCCTGGTCTGTAAACTTTAGATTCCTCAAGCTGTCCTCCTGGGTTGCTGTCAGGCACACGGTAATTCTGGTCATTTATTCCTATGATGAGGCCCACTGAGTACTATAAATGTATGTGTGTGCAATTTTATTGTATTATTTTAAACCTGACACCTCCTTATGTCAGACAAACGTATCCAGTTTAGCGAGGGGCTAATCATGGTATGATTAAGGGATTTTTTCTGATTGGACAGTACATATATATACGGAATTAATATGCAAAAGTGTAGTAGTGTGTGTGTGTATATATATATATATATATATATATATATATAAATCAGTTTCCAGCTTACCTGCATGTTCTCTCTGAGATCTGTGGCTTCTCTTAAAGGCTGCAATGCATTCTTGAAGACCTCATCCACTGCTTTAATCACCAGTATCCTCATGGTGGCATACTCTCTGGACTTCTTCCCCTTCCTCACAGAGAGCCCCCGTTTGTGTGGCTTCCCCCCTCCCCTGCGGTTGGTGATGGCCACATGCACAAAAATCCAGGCATGGGGCAACATCTCCCCTGTTAGGGACTGCAGGGGAACGTGGCGAAAGCCAGGCTGCAAGCACTCGAATGGAATAGTATACTGTCCAATAAACTCATCCCCAATGTAATCGTCATCCAGCACTACAAAGCGTACCATGGCCAGCTCCGGCAGGTTGATCTGAAACTCAAAGCTCTCATCGAAAATGGGATTGTCTCCATTCTGATTGACGGTTTTAGTCCTTTGCTCAGCGCAGTCCGCTGGTATCCCATGGATCTCCACGTAAACATAAGGATCCACCACATCTCCCTTGGACCCTGAACCTTTGGGCTTGGGAAAGTTCTGCCCACTGATGATCTTAATGTGAAGGAGCTGAGGGGAGACACCAGGAACTGAATCTTTAGTGTTGGCACTGAAATAAGACACCTCTTCTCTCATGATGGCGGGCCGGAGTACATAGCCACAGTTGCCATTTTGGCGGAACCAGCCGATATTAAGGTCCATCATCAAGCCTGGGGTCTGAAAATTCATAGCCACTATCTGACAGCCACACTTCCAGAAATCCTGGGGGTTCATGTTACTAGAATCTATTCTCATGGGACTTGGATAGACCCTTGCAAGAAACTTTTTGTTGTAGTTGACAAAATCGCCCGGGTGTTCATTGGCATAGCTAGTTGCAAGCACTTCGTTGAAAGAGCAGGTTTCCCAGTATTTCTGATTCTGGAAACACAGCTGGAAGTCTTTGAACGTGACTGACTTACAGAGGCTAACCATGTCGGAAAGGTCTTTGGAAAGCTGGAATGTCTTCTGGGTAACCACATTTGGTTGCTCCCCTGCTTCATTACCTGCCCTCTGAGACATCTCTGCCCCCTCATCTTCATCGGTCACATCTCCCTCTGGGCTGGTGCAGTTAGTCGCAAGCTTTTTGGCTTTCAGTAGGATTTTACCTTTTAATGCATAAGGAGATGGGAGATAGCTTTCCTCTGCATTAGGCAACTCGGTGTAGAGTTTATCCCCCAGGATCTTTTTCAGGTGCTGAAACATGACCTTCTGCTGTTTGATGGAACAGTGGTTTTCCAAACAGATTATCAAGGGGTATTCGGACGCCACAAAGGCATATTTGTTGATAATGTCAATGACACTATGGAAGACTATCTGTGAGGTCATGGTATGCCCCGTGTATATTACTGGCTCATTGTCTGGACCGTCCCAGACGTCTACCTCAACACTTCGGCACCCCATTTTTAGGGCACGTACGTATCCTGTGATGTCAGAAGGGCCCCGGAACTGGTCTTCTATCAAGTAGGTATTGTGAGATGCATTCAGGTAATAGTGGGACAGGGGCTGATGCATTTCCTGGCATACATTCTTATGTTCAGGGTCAAATATATGGCACTCGTGGGACATGAGGTATTTGGTAAAACCATCTAAAGACAGCCAGCCCTTCTCCTGGCCTTTTTTTGATGGCTCGTATTTTTGAATAATTTCCAGGCTGGTATCCTCGTTGACGTGAGCCATCCCCTGCTCTGCCTCCAGAAACATCATGAGGTCCTTGGCATCCAGAAACTCCTTATTGCTTGAGAACTGAACCAAGAGAAAGTAGATCTCTGGTCTGGTGCAAAGTTCGTGAAAAACTTCAATGAACTCCTCCTTTGTGACAATGTTGTCTTTTGCTTTGTGAAATTCTTTGAACTTGAGCTCTATCTTGACATTCTTCAACCCCGGGTTTAAGGTTTTGATCAGTTGAACAGCTGTTCCTAAAGCAATCTGCCCAGCGCCATTTACATCCGTCTCTGAAAAGAGGTCGGACAGCCATGAAGTCCGCAGGGTGTTTTGACTGCTCTCAATTATGTCCAGAGTTTGTTTCCCATAAGAGATCAGATATCTCAGCCCTGTCACCCAAATGTTCGCCACGTCTGCAGAGTTGGCTACCAAGTCCAGCGATTCATAGTTTTCTCCGTATATGATTGAAAATGCACAGTCTTCCGATATCTGATCATAAACTCCATTGGTACGAAAAATATCAGTATTCTTTCCTGTCCGCACCTCTTTAACAGATTTGATGTCAATCTTTGCTTTTTCAGACTCTTTTTTTGATGGCTCCCACCTCAGCGACTGCATGTCTGCATCTAATAAAAAATACCTATGGTACACCCTGGCATTAGAGCGGACCTTTTTGAGTTCCGAGCCATCCACCATGGCATTGATACAGTCACTAGCACTGCTGATCTTCTTCTCAGTGGGCATGCTGCTGAAAGAAACAGTCTTTTTTCTCTCTCGTCGCTGTCGTGAGCCATCCTAGGTAACAAAAAAAGAAAACTCTGATTACTATTAGTTCAATTTTAATGGTTGGGGGCATTTAAGAATGCAGTTTGATAGCCCTGGCTTAGGGGTCATCCTCAGTTATTGAGAGTAATTGGAGATTTTCTAAAGTTAAGGGCAGTACAACTAGATGAGAAGTCTTAACACTTAAAAAGTAATGTATAAGCAACTCTAAATTTCTATAGGAGAATGTAACAGATAACAAAAGCTTAGATTTTTTTTTTTTAAATTTAATGGACATTATACTTTGTTTAAACTGCCGTTTGTATTCCATGAAACCTTACAACCAAAATGATGTCTTTATACCTACAGTACCTCCAGTAGATCAGTAGATGCATTCTAGCTAGCTACTGTAATTTATTATTTCAGTAACACATTTTATGTATAGGACATGCTGCATTAATGATGCTGCATAACGCTGTTTAACTACAGCACATGACCTATTTTGCAATGGATACCAACTGTACTTTAACTTCTTTCAGAGAGTCACAGAATGTAAATTAACTGTAAAGCAACTATGACGTCTGAACAGTGGCAGATCGAAAACTGCCACAGGGATATTTCAATTCAGAGAACAGTTAACAGCGCAAGTAAGCCTCTAGTGCATTTCTGTCTGTACAAATATGTAAAATGCTAGAGAGGGTCTTCTGTAGTGGCATTTAGATCCCACACCGCCTTCAGTAGATCGACTGAACAGACATCTATTCGAACAAATACATTGGCAACACAAAGCTTCAAACAAACTGTGTGAAATCTGGAAAACAGGTTCATTCAAGCTGTACTGTATCCATGTGGGTTTGCCTTTTAACAGCAACACACAAACTAGATCTGTCCTGTCAGGTTCTATAGTCTTCATATCCTGTGATACACTTTAGTCTGATTAAGATATTGCTCAATCACATTTAAGAACTGGAATTATATGGCCAGATGTTTATTAATCAATAAACTAATCAATCAATCAATCAATCTTTGACTTCCCTGCTGTCGCCAGTTCTTCAGGAAACAAAAGTAAAAGTTAACGGTAGAGGACAGTTAAGTCCTTCCTTTCTTGTGAATGTAAATATATCCCTTGTGGTTAACACTGGGCATTGCCTTAATAACACTGACTCAAAAAAAGAAACAATAATACAAATAGTATATTTGTTTTTCTTCATGCTGTTTTCTTGTTTAAGTGTTTACAATTAAAGATGCTCTAAACGATTGCAAGCAATCCGTAATGCAGTTATTTCTATTAACTCCAGAGAAATCTGTTACAGTGGTATGTAATACCTTTTTTCCACTGTACAGCTGAGCCGCTCCAGAGCCGTACCGAGCCCTCACGGTGCGGTTAAGGAGAGCCTGGGTTGTTTTTCCACTGCAGAGACAAGCTGTGCTACTGACGTCACACGCAACGAAAGACAGTTGTTATTAATTATTGTTCTTAATTAACTCTGTCTGGTGTTAACAAATGGTGTTCAAAAATGAATAGACCAACAGTACAGCTGTATCTGTGCCACTATATTTTGTAAATATATTTAGGAATTTCTTTATAATCCACAAATTTTACTGATGATATCGACTTAATAAAGTTCAAATAGTTCTGCTGAATGGGGAAAAATAAAGCTTTAAAAATATGATTTGCCTAAGATATTCAGTTTTAAGGACAGTTGTCTTCTTTTTCTAGAGTTGTTTTGAGTGCTTAAAAAAAGAAGCCGCAGGAGCGCAATGAGAGCCGTAGTTGTATGTATGGTACAGCTGGATTTTGTTTTACTATATTTTTGTAATAATGTATATATTTTTTTTTCTTTATATTAATATAATAAAGGTCAAGGATGAGAAATTTGGTAGCATTGTGTGTTTTTGAGTGTGTGAGTTAAGTGTACCGTACCCACGGTTTATGCCCACTTGCTTCAAATCTTCAGAAATTCAGGCATAAACTTTCTCATTTCTGACGCAGGACTGCCAGTCTTCCTGAACACTTCTATCTGTACACAGAGAAACTAGAGCCTGCACTTCCTCAGCGTCCCAAGGCTGTACTTTTCTCTCATCACACTCGCTGCCCGGAATGTTGTTTGTTGCTTTTCTTTCTGGAGTGCGCTGACTGATGCAGCTTAATGACGAAAATCCATAACCCCGCCCCTGGCTCGGCTCGGCTCGCAGCCGGATTCAGATGTCTTGTCAGGCTGGAGTTTCACTGTTTGGTTCTTGCTCAGCTCGACAAACAGCCAGTGGAGAACCACCAGTACCGTACCAAGCCGAGCCCTCGCGGGTCGGACGTGCCAGTGGAGAAGCACCCGTACCCGTACCGTACCGAGCCCTCACGGGTCGGATGTGCCAGTGGAGAAGCAGCCGTACCCGTACCGTACCGAGCCCTCACGGGTCGGATGTGCCAGTGGAGAAGCAGCCGTACCCGTACCGTACCGAGCCCTCACGGGTCGGATGTGCCAGTGGAGAACCACCCGTACTCATACTGTACCGATCCCTCACGGGTCGGATGTGCCAGTGGAGAAGAGGTATAAGATTCTGCCAGCAGCAGCTCAGTAGAGAAAGGGGTCAGAAATGCACCTTGGGCACCACAACAGCAGGTGGATCAGATTCTATTGCAGCTGAGATAAAGTCGTTACAAATGATTTTTTAACAACTCACACAGCTCAAAGCATGCCAGGAGAAACAAAATCAATAACAATGACTATAATTGAGTTTCAATTGTTCCTTGAAATCAGTACATATTTGATGTAAACAGACCAGACACAAACCACATTTGCTTAGCAAATAAAAGGCATCCTGCCAGTACGTACAAACAAAAAATAAAAATATTTTAGTGACTGGAGATTATTTCATATAAGTATGTTAGTGACATACACCTACTACCACAACTATAATCAGAAAGCTACAATCATGAAATCTCCATAACCTCCATGTAAAAGGTGGGACATGTTATTCCTTATACATCCACATTCTAAGGAATGACAAAAACACGTTTTTGAAACTTTCATCAGTGTGAATTATATTCCTTTTTCCAGGGACATCCATCCCCAAGCACTATAGATTGGAGCAATGATGTTGCACATGTTGCCTGTCTTTACCTCAGTGCCATGGAATGTGGTACAGACTATGACTACCACCTTGGGTAACATGGAGGGTGAGGGAAATTCACATGAAGCGTTTCTTACTGCTCAATATGCCAGCATTCATCTAAAGGTAACATTATAAACAGCAGAATCATTTCCAGACATGCATCACCCCCTTTACAGATCGAGCAATGAATGTCCCCCAGTGACTGTTGTGGAAGAGAGTCCTGCATTTTACAGAGATACATTCTGCAAAGATGCATTTTAGAAGAGAACTCTGGCTGCTGAAGGTGAGAAGCCGGCTTAAAAAAAAAGTCTAAAGTGGGTGTAGTGCGACAAAGCCAAACCGAGATGAGCTGAAATGAATCTGAACTGACCTAAATACGTGGAACTGTTACAATTCAGACATATCTTATCCTGTAAGCTGGGGGGATGTTCTGCAAGGAAGGTCATGTTGAATGAAGCTGTTGTACTTTGTGTACAGTGGGAGCAAGATCGCAGTTCTCAGTAAAGTACAGTCAGTCATACTCATCAATTCTATACAGTTCTGCTGCTTTTATAGTCCTTAAATGTGAACTGTAAAGGTGGAACGTGGTACACAGGTCAACATGTTCACTGAAAACACGGCCATTCTGACAGCCGAACAAACAGCATGAATGATACTTGCACAAGATTAATTTTCTATTATCAATCTTTCTCCATGAAACATTTGATTGCAATGTGCCATCATTTAAAATGGATTGTAGCCAACAAAATAATTCCATAAATCATATTTGTTGTACATGTCCATTTGTTAAATAGGTCTCAAATGTCAATTTTAAAGAAAACAAACAAATAAATCTTAAATAAATCTTGGTTTGCCAGCCATGCTTTTAGGTGAGTGCTGCACTTGGTTCGTAATTTTATCTGGAGGTTAAAATTGTCTCCACCTCTTCAATGGCTTATTCCCTGTCATTATCCAACCAGCTGCTTCCTTGATTGACTGACATCCTTCAGCCAGTCACATGCTTTGACCCAGAATATACTTCTGTGGTGAAAAGGTCCAGGAAGTGCAACTTCACAGTTGTAATCGCTGATGCGAGAATACTTTGGGGTTTTGTTTTTCGATGTTTATTCATTTCATTTTCAGTGTTTATTTTTTGCTATTTATATACTGTATGAAGTTATTGTTTTCAGTTACTTCCAAAATTCTTGGGCGTTTTCTCGTGGCACAATACATATAGTAACTCGACAGTACCGTTCTTGCACACTACCTTCTTTCCTTTGCTGTCTTCCAAAATGAAATCCTTATTGTCACAGGCATATTCTTCCCTATCTAACTGTAATTTAGCTTTAAATCCAGCAATCCTGTTTATCTAATTGTAATATCGTTCTAAATCTTGCAAGCATGTACAATGCTCCCAGTCTACAATAGAAATGTAGGAATCTGCTGCCACTCTATAGTTGGGGGTGGGTTTAAAGTATGCAGAACAAATCAATGCTGGATACAGGTCAGGAGGGAGGGACATTGCATAACTAGCTGCACTGGGAAAGGGGTGAAGTCAATGTAAATTGAGTAAACATTCCCAGTGTTTTTTCTGGTGTTTATTGGAAATACACAGATTTCATTTTCTTTTGTTTCAGGGTTTTTTTTTGTTTTTTTTTTAAATCTGTTTTTATCAGTTAAAACCGAAAATTAGAAGCCCTACTTATACTGGTTCTCATGTAAGTGTTTCTCTGTCATTACCTTCGCCATGCATTTAGTGAGTGACACTTGGATGGTCATTCATTTGGAGGATGTGATTGCCGCCACTCCTTCAATACCTTCTTCCCTGTCATTATCCAGCCAGCTTCATCCTCTATTAACTGACTTGTTTTCCGCCAGTAACGTGCTTTGAGTCAGAATACAGTTCATTACTGTACAACAGCAGCCCATATGAGGCGGTTATAATCGCTGATGTTAGGTTACGTTATTTATACTAGCTTGCATGTCAATTGTCCATTACTTGCAATACAAAGGAAAATGTTTTACAATATTCAATCAAATCATTCTCTGTTTTAACATGCTTTCGGATTACATGAGACACATTAGAGTATGGATACATTTTATTAGGCTACTTATACCTCCTGTTGTAAAAAGGACTTTATGTACAGCTATGGACAAAAGTTTTGCACCAGCCTATAGAATTACACCTTTTTCTTCAGAAAGTTGATTGAAACCTGTTGAATAATGCTACGTTAACATATTGAATTGCATACCGCTTTGTAGTTTTCCATATACTTAACAAAAAACTGACAATTTAAAAATGTGACATTACGAAATTTAACATGAAATACTGTACTAGTATTATGGTTTTGGGTAGACTTTTGCAATATCATTTTTTGATTTAGTTTTGATTACATGATAAATAATAAAATTATCTAAATTATGTTCATATAGTTTTTTTTTTACTCAATCCTAAAATTCTAGGTGATGCAAAACTGTTGGCCATAGCTGTATGTCTTGTACAGTATGAGTATGAAACATTATGAAAAAGATCAATAAAACACAAGAGCGATGACATTATATGCATCTAACCAAAGTATGAGTATTTTTTTTAAATCAACATGTGTTTATAAACTAGCAATGCTTAACTTTCACGGTACATGAAGAGGCTTGCGAACACAAAACATTATTTTACAATGTATTGTTACCTGTTAAGTCTACTTTTGCCCACATACCCTTTTGACTTGCTGAACAAAGATGTAATTGATAACTGTGTAAAAATGTGCTGTAACATGTTTGCTATCACTTCCCACACGACATGAACCTTCTCTTGTGTGTGTGTGGGTGAGTCATGTGTGTAGTCCAGACCCAGTGAGAAACTATCAGCCTCTATGGTTGCTAAGGAATAAAAAAAATAATAATAATAATTATTATTTATTATTCATATGAACATAATCAATCACCTTCCAGTATCAGCCCTTACTGCTGAAATCTAAAATACACAATGCAGTACACTGTCAAATTACAAGCTGATGCATTTATTAGCACTGGGCTAAACAAAACAAAACTAAACAAAAATTAAAAACAGGCCAAAAGTAGCTGGACTTTATATTTCAAAACATTAATGTATTCATTCACAAAAAATATACACCAGATACTTACAGTATATGTTTACTGAACTTAACAAAAAAAAAAGAAAAAAGAATACACAATATTTTTAAGTCTGTGTAGGTGAGCAGCCATCTCCTGTCTCCAAAGTGTGTGTTGTATGTTTTTAAATACTGTCACAGACTGTATGTATACATGGATATATGTACGCATGAGTTTTGTTTGCATGACATTTTATCTGCAGCCCTTAAATGCTGCAGCGGTCTGTTAAACCGCCTTGAGTTTTACAAGTTATTTTCCATAAAGCCCCCACAACCACATTTATACGCTGGTTAGCTCTAGCATTCATTACGTACCGTAGCTGTGAACTGTGATATGCACACTTTGAACAAACTGTTTATCTAACATTTCTTTCACTGCAGAACTCTCCTCTGGGATGGCATTTTGCTTGTTATAAAAGCATACCATAATAACGAAGGTGACTTTACTAGGACCAAGAGCAGTGATATAGCCACGGTGTACAACGGTAGTCAGTATGTGAGAGATAACAAAATGCAGTCTAACACTGAAAGATGTGTGCACTCAGTAATTCATTATAACGTGTCTGTCTGGCTCACTGTATCTGCTGTTGTTGGAGACAGTTTATTCGCAGTGTGTAATCTCTTGTGACATCACCTTAGTCATTTAGTACCAGCAAAACCTGCTCCAGCAGTCTGTCTGTATAAACGTCACAATGATTCAAAAAACTTTGCCATCTGATGTACTGTAATAACTACAGTCAGCATGTGTTTCATATTTTATGAGAAAACGTTTCAGTACCATCAGCCAATCAGGTCCAGCTTTAGCCAACAGTAGGTGCCCGCTGGGACGCCACTGCAACTGGGAATCAAACGTAACAATCAATCCGTGCAAGTGCCGTCTTTATCATTTTGACTGGCCGTATTAAAAGCTCAGTTCACACCTACTGGACAGTGCGACAGGGTCACCCCTGACTCTGGGCGTATTTTGGTTTATTGTATATAGTGTGGGTTATGTAGAACAGGTGATTTCAAATGTATGTTGGTATGTGGGCATGGGGAAGTCACAATTAGTTCACGTGCAGACTGTGCCGGGATTCAATTGACTGTAAGGGACAGCTCTATGTGCAGTGTCTTATTGTAATGAGAACTCTGTGTGCAGTGTCTTATTGTAATGAGAACTCTGTGTGCAATGTCTTATTGTAATGAGAACTCTGTGTGCAGTGTCTTATTGTAATGAGAACTCTGTGTGCAATGTCTTATTGTAATGAGAAATCTGTGTGCAGTGCTTTGTTCAAGGAAGATTCAACACACATTTGGGTCTCTGTCTCAACCAACCTGGTTTCAAAGCAATTCAAATATTCGTACATGAAGTTTCTTTTTTCTTGAAATGTATTTAGTACTTGGTCCTGTGTCATTACATCTTGCTTCATAAGCAGCATCACCTGTGCTCAGGGTAGAGTCCTGCATCGGGGTTGGGTACCCGCGGGTTTCGGGTTGGAATTTGAACTTTTTCGCGGTTTGCGGTTCGGGTGCGGGTCCATAAAAAATCATTTTCGGGTCTGAATTTGAATCACCAAAAACATTTTCTGTCCTTTCAGCGTACTCGTCTGTAACCCTTTCCCAAATAACATATTAGAATATACCGGTATTTCCTGCACTGAAGCAGGAGGCAATTAGGGAGGAGTCAACTGACTAAGCAGTGTTCGTGCTTGTTTGATACGTTGCAAGATCGTTTTATCACATCAGCTTGGTGATATTAAAAATATCTGTGGACAAGGTGAAACAAAAGATAGTGCAGGGTTTATATCATGTGCTGGATAATAGGAGGCTGTGTGGTCCAGTGGTTAAAGAAAAGGGCTTGTAACCAGGAGGTCCCCGGTTCAAATCCTACCTCAACCACTGACTCATTGTGTGACCCTGAGCAAGTCACTTAACCTCCTTGTGCTCCGTCTTTCAGGTGAGATGTAGTTGTAAGTGACTCTGCAGCTGATGCATAGTTCACACACCCTAGTCTCTAAGTCGCCTTGGATAAAGGCGTCTGCTAAATAAACAAATAATAATAGTTTGAGAGGTAAATCAGAAGTGTGGAATTATTTTGGAATCATAGCAAATGAAAATAATGAACATGTGACTGGATTCGTTGCTTGTAAAACATGTCATTATGTTTTTGGGTATGACAGCCACAAAACTGGTACATCTCTGCGAAAACACAGGTGTAGCTCTGTCACAAAGACGGCCGGAGTGGGTGGCGTCAGACCAGAAGCAGGAAATAAACAGACAGAGATTTGGGGTTTGGTGAAGCTGAGCGAATGCTTTCGCTCAGGATTTAATAAAACAGCACAGAAAATAAAAGGTTGGAACACAAAAACAGGACACGGCACTATACGCCAAAATAAATATTAAACAAAAACGGACTAAACAGTAAACAGACAAACGAACAAACACGGTGAGTGAAAACACTTACTATTTTATTATTCTTTTCGTTTATTTTAACTCCTCTCCACACCCGTTCTCCACTCACCGAACACCTAACCCCGACTGCAAGAAATGTGCGTCTATATATACTATTGTGCTGGGATTCAATTACTAATTAATTATTCACTTGAATCCCAGCACGTGAATTAATTCTGTGCAACCCCGTGCTCACATATTACATTTAACCAGCACGTGAAGTGATTTGTGCTCTCCTCGTGCCTAAATACAAATCTACACTTTTTAAATACACGTGAAACACAGACCCGTTTATATCCCGTGTACCAATCTATACACCAACATTAACACATGCACGCAACATACAACATATAACACACAAATGCACACAGGGGCGGGGCACATTGCCACAAGCTCCCTTTCAACTGGTGGCACGAAAGAAATAGACAGGTATTTTATAGTAAAGTAAGTAGAGATAGTTAATGTTACAATGTTAAAATATATCAAGACCACTAGAGAAAGCTACCACGCTGTATAGCCTATTGTATAAATTCAATCTGTGGAGAATGGTAGAGATATCTGTGTGTGAATGTGAGAGCGTGAGAGAGTCAGTTGACGCAGGCAGTAGGTAAAGGACAAACACTTGTGGGTTCGGGTCGGGTTGCAGGTCTTATTAAAGCAGGTCGGGTCGGATCAGGGGTAAGAAGATGGTGTTGCAGCGGGTTGCGGGTTCAGGTCAGGTCCTGTAGCAGCAGGTCTGGGTTGGAAGCAGGTCGTAAAAATTGGACCCGCGCAGGACTCTAGCTCAGGGTCAGTTAACTCTTCAAAACACTGTATACAGTAGCAATAATCCCAAAATGGGCGAACAAATAAACAAATGATGCTCAACTGTAATAACTGAGATTTTGTCACCACCATACACTAATAATATCTTCGTAACAGCATCATAAAATCTGCCTGGACAGTTTTTACCACAATTTTATTCTTTGTTTCAAACGTGGGTGCAACTGAAGTAACACTCTTACATAGCAGTAGCAATTTAGCATGTAATACAGCTGATCCCTGGAGCCAGCATTACACTTCAGCCATCAACACCAGGCAGAAGGATATCTACATCATCAGATGGAAGGAAATGCAAATGGATGGAGATGCAGATGGATCACGTTAGTTTACTGTAAAGCTTCGACTTAGCTGGTGCTTACCTTGGGTTCAAATCAGCATGAAGTTTTAACATCTACTCTCATGTAATGGAAATCAGTTGTTATGAATCAGCTTTCTTTGAGCTCAATCATTGTACGATGAAGTGCAGAATTTTCTGATATCTAAGGATGAGCACAGATGAATTATGCTCATATAACAGTGACAACGAGCTACTGTACCCTGCTGCTGCAAGTAGAACACCACTGTGCATCTCAATAGGTTTCTTCTGCATTAAAACGTTGAATTATTAAAACCCCTTTTGTCACATAAAAAAGAATGCAAAATGATGCCTTGGAATACACTTTAAAAGTGATTATTAATGTTCTGTTTCATTAATGAGCTCATCACAGAGATCTTGAGGCAGGAATAACGAGTGTATCTTTAAGAACTGAGTGGCATTTAAGAATTGACATTGTGTAAACAACATTTCCAGACTTGTTGCTGTTAAAATGAAGGTGGGTTGGGTCAGCTGTGGCTCTGCTTACTGCAAATTATGGTCACTGCTGGGTGTATGGGTTTTGCAATAACCTGTTAAACAAGCATTGGAATGGGGAACAAACAGGTTTTCTCAATATCACAGAGCAAGAATTTGCCATAAAACCAGTGCTGTGTACTGGAAACCCTTTGTGTACTTTGAGTGTGTGACAAAGGAACCACTGACTGTCGCACAAATACAGCATGTTCTTAGCATTGAACAAAGTTTAGTAAAATTGACAGAATGTGGTCAGACTCAAATTGGATAACTAGTTGCCAATTTGAGTCTGACCACATCTATACATATAGCTGAGAGCTAGACCTGGTGCGAGGTGTTGAATTTCTTGTAAGGATTGGATCCCCTGCAATATACTGCCAGCTCGGGGGCAGTAAGGGTCACCAATGCTTGTTTCATACAGTCATTTTCCTCCTTAGTTATAGTTTAGCTTGCTTGTTGTATACTAACTAGGTCATACCAGTAATAGGTTTCGCATTGTTAGTGTTTCGCGTAAAATCCCTTGTACAGCCGCCTTTTTACTTAAGACATTCTTGTGTTGCTTTTGGCTACAGTATAAGTCTAAACTGTGTTGGTTCCCTATAAGAAGCTCTGTAAATAATACAACTTGGGCAAATGAGCTCTGTTTTGCAACAACGATTAATTCAGGTATTTCTTAAATGATCATTTGTAGAATTACAGTAGTAGTATATTCTTGAATTTGATCAACTACAGTAATAGCTGTATCCTCAAGAAACTTTTACAAGCAGTGCAACATTTTCTCACATGAATTCAAGCAGCAGCATTCAAACACTCTCCTAAGCAAGCAACAAGGTTGTGTTGCTATAGTAACAAGTGAATAGTTTGAGGCAAAGAAGGTTGCACAGAGAGGGAAAGGAACATCAATAGTAACAGCTACTGTTACTGTATTAGTGTTGTGTGATTGGATTTGAAGGCATTTAAAATTAGACAAAGATACCTTATTTGTGGATTTAACATTTAAACAGCTTAAACCAAGGTGAGACAGATATGGTGCAGAAGTAACCAAGGCTACTAGGAAATTTAAATTCTGGCTGTCAGTTGCAGAATGCGGTTTTGTGATCTAAAAGCTTTTTTTTTTTTTTACAAACCCTGCAACTTGTATGTCGACAGTGTGCAAATTCACCACCAGGTCACATGCTAAATAAGCTAATCTCCGATGTGCAATTATAAATGGTCTAGTTCATATTCTGTGTTCAGTGGGCTTTGCAACAGTAGATGCCCTATAATAATGACACAAACTTTTCAAACCCAAGTAAACTGCACTGGATTGAAACAACACCAAATATCTTTTTAATGAAGACTATCAGCAAGGGTTTTTTATTATTACAAAAACAACAAGAAATTTGAGGTTTGAGGTCAGGAACCAAAAAAAGTCACATGATCACTGCCAAGTGTTCATTGGTTTATTAGATTATGCACAATATTGGGGCTTCAACAGAATCCCCGAATACCAGAATACCAGAATCCCAGAATACAGCTTTGAACTAAATTTAAAACAAAGCGTTTGGCCTCTATCAAGGCCAACATTCACATGATTACTTTTACACATGATTATTTTTATAGAGCCTTGCAAAAGTGAAATAACTATAGATGCCCAACACTTTTTCACATGTCCACATATTAGAAAAAGATGGAGGTCAAGGTCGGTAAAAAAAAAGCAATCGTCTGTGTTATTACTATATCCACACTGACTGTCTAAACTAAACTAGGTTTATAACTTGTTATTAGACGGTTTTATGGAATCCCACTCCTGAGCAGACAGGTCAATGGACATACTGCATTAGCCAGAGAGAATAAGACTAAGGCGGCCACACATATGGAATAGTATGTGTAACACAATATCACTTTTGCAGTAATGAAAACAGTTTTACAAGGTTAAGAGCTACTGGAAAGGCCCTATTTATTGACTTTCTGATGACAAAAAAAAAAAAAAAGTTTACATTCATTATCAAATTAGCCAATTTCAACAAACAAAGGCAGGATCACCTGCTACAGTAGTTACGGTGCTACCACTTTCTTATTTGGCCAGGCCATGACTCCGTGGTCATCAGGTTCTGATAGGATTTGTCTACCTAATATCCTACATCACAAGCAAAGCTGTATTATACCCTTGAAACAATAAACACAAATCTGCATATCAACACAGCCCTGACCAATATACTAATAAACAGGGTTGGTGATTTTTAAAAAATCTGATTTATTTGATTTAAATCAGATTTTTTTTTTAATTTAAATTGATTTTTTTTATTTTATTTCTTTTTAATTATGGATTTTTTTTTTTTTTTTTTTTTTTTTGCAGTACCATAGTTGTAGCTCTACAGTACCTCCAAACTTTAAATATAAGGATGTTGGAAATGGTGGTTTGTGAATAGTTACATACCAAACTAAATTACTCAATCTTAAATGAATACATAAATAAAGCACATTATGTATCATTGTGGCATCCTCTAAATGTGAACTACAAGAATTTAGCGATGGAGTACGCCAGAGAAAACCCCCCCTCACTCATCCCAGTCATTCTTTTCTCTTACTTTTCTTTCTTTGATTTCCTCTTTCAGTGTCAGTCCAAACACACGCAGTTGTTACTTAGGACTGCTTTGCTTTTTATAGTGTATTCAGTTGTTAAAGTTCCTGATTGCACCACTAAATAAACCTGGTTTCAGCGGGTCTTAACACAGAGCTCAATTGTCTATTTGGGACCCCACTGCACTGTCATCAGAATCGCTTCTGTGAATATGTTAATGATGGGGCAGGTGCACTATAACGGGGCAAGACACGTCTTCAGAATACCATTTCAGTGCAGTATTTTTAATCGGGGGCAAGCACCGTTCACACTTGCACTCACATTTGCGCTGTGTTCAGAATACAGACCTAAGAGTTTTAGTTTATATACAGCAAGAGTTTAAGCTGTTTGGGTTAATAAAAGGTTTTTAAAACATACTTTTCATGTCTTTTCTTTGAGAAACTATATAAAATAGGTTGTAAATGAAAAAATGATTTAAATCAATGATTTTTTTTAAATCAAGTGACTTAAATCATGATTTAAATCGACTTGATTTAAATCAGCCAACCCTTCTAATAAACAAGCAGTAAACCCATTCTAAACACAATGCAGTCCTCGCTTTATACCAAGGGGTTAGACAGGCTCCCCCGAGTGCTTTCAGAATTCAAGCAAGCTAATGTTTAGTGTCTGTGTGTTTTTTTTCATCTTCAGCTGCTTTGTTTTTGTTGTGCAGCTCCTGCAAACGTACTGCTGACCTTTTCCCAACTATGCTAACAGACTGCAAATGTCTAAAGGTGTCTCTGTGCTGCTATTAGGCAGACAGGCAAGACTGGTGTTGCCCCAATAACGGCACTACAGTATACCCTCAAGAGTAATGACTGGAAGGTCACAAGCAGAAGCCACCAAGGGGAGAAGGGCTGTCAGCTATGTTTTCATTATATTCCCTCTTATCTGTTCAATATTTGTGTGTTCTCTTCTGTGTGTTCTGGCTCTATTGCTGTTTCTGCACACGTGTTGCCAAGCTTACTATAGTAACTATTCTAGCCAATGAATCTGCACTGAACAGACTCCTAAAACCTTCATTTCTCATTTGAGGTGGCTGTAAGTTATGACTGACCTAGTCCCAGTTCAGACTGCTTTGATCTCCATCAGCTGATAGAAATGTAAGAGACTGATTTCAAATTGGTCACAGTGGAAGCATGCCATAGATCAACCACTCTTTAGAGCAATCTTGCAAGGTTACCATCTTTTCTTGAGGCTCCAGTGTTCCTGTACTGTAAGTCCAAGGAACATGTGACAAGAACTGATAGAAGCAAGACGAATATTCAACAACATAACTACAGTAACCTTAAAAAATAATAATAAATACATTTATATATATATATATATATATATATATATATATATATATATATATATATGTATGCTTTGCACCACATTCAAATGCATGGACCTTACCTGCCTTAAGTACTTTGCATGCCATGACCCATTAGATTGTGCTGCTGGTGAACTCCATCTAACCTGCAGCAAGTTTGACACACATACACTTTGACTCAACTGTAAAAATGAACCTATCCACCACTCACACCTGATACCTGGGCTCACCTTAAACAGCAGCTTGAGAAACATGTGGCAAATATGTGTGTTAAAAAGGGGAGGGAACATCTGTTTCATGTTAAGCAACTTTCGTATACTCTAGAAACACAGAACATGCAGCTCTGAGCAACGGTCAGTACTTTTGTTTTTATACCAGCTTGTTACAGATCACTGGCTAACAGTAATAGAGAACAATGACGTCCGCCCAAAAAGGGTAAATTATTCTATTCATAGCATATCATCTGAAAATATGAAAAATACGTCATACATTTCTGCAACACCACAACTCCCAACTAAATTATCATTAAATTAATTCATATTGTAAAGTTGGCATGGCCAAAACTGGTAAGACTTGCAGTTTCTGCTGTACATGCATGTTAGTTTGTACAGTATATATATGAACATTGGGCACCTCATACCAGTAAATACATTGGACATTGACACTGACTATCACATCTGACTGTTAACCAAATCAGTTAGTCAGCAACATTTCTTCCAATATTGATTAAAATATGAAAACAAATATGAAAATATTATCAAAAGATATCAGTATAACAAAAACTAAACAACTAAATCAATGTACCTAGAGCAAAGCCTGATTTAATTATTTAAAAAGGTCCTTAAAATGTATTAAACAAAATAAATCCAAATCAGAAAATGCAGACATTAGCAAACAGGGACAAAGGCAGCAAAAACCAACAGAATAAAACAAAATGGCTTGAAACCAGACCTCTGCTTTACTTAGTGGTTTATTATTATTATTCATTTCTTAGCAGACGCCCTTATCCAGGGCGACTTACAATTGTTACAAGATATCACATTATACATTATTTCACATTATAGGGATATCACAACCCTCCGGTCAAGAGTCCAGAGCCCTAACCACTACTCCACACTGCAGTATGTAATAGTTTAGCGCTTGCCATTGATCTTGGATTTCCAAAGGCAACAGCTGGAATGAATCTGGTGGTATACAGTAAATCAAAACAAAGCATCAATAATAGAAAGGATCAGTGATAGTACAAAACATGTAGCCTATATACTCACTGCATACAGTTCTGGGGAAATCTTCAGTGTGCAAATTCTGAAGAGACCACCTAGTGTTTTGTGGTTGCAATTTAAAGCACCTACCTGCAATGGGATTAAACTGAGATCAAAGTGTGAGCGACATTAAGTAAATCAAATGCTTAAACCATGTTCCTATAAATTGCACAGTCATGTAAAGGAAGGAAAGAGGAATAACTTCTTTATCTTGGCAGTCACTCAGCTGGCACAGACAGGGCTTAACCTACAAATGTGTCATTGAATACTGCAGACGCTCCATCGCCTGCCTGCAACTGAACTGCACTGGTCCACACACACGATAGCTTCACGCTGTTATCCTCCAGCCCCAGGATCTCCAGAACTGAAACTGAAACTTGTCCGTTGTTTGTACATGAATCATTTAAACTACACAATGTATCATTGTGACTAACAGAATGAGTTTCTGTTTCCATATATCACTGCTCCATCAGTGACTATACATCTGACACTGATGTTGGTAAAAATTATGTAAAAAACAAAATACAATTGCTTGCTGCAGGCTACTTTTAAATTATACATTTAATGTTTCACACAAGCAGGACTTTTGCTGTAGGCCCTTTCCAAGGGAAACAAATCTATATTTTATGCTTCTTTTAGTATTTCTACAGCTATGGCCAAAAGTGTTATAACTATATAACTATATACAGTAACTAACAGATGTTGCTTCATAAAGTCGAATGAAACCTGCTGAATAATGTTATGTTAACATATCAAATTACATACAGCTCTATAGTTTCCCATGTACTTAACAAAAAACCTGACAAAAATTGAAAAAATGTGACATTTCGAAATCCAACATGAAATACTGTACTACTATTATGGCTTCCAGTAGACTTCTGCGATATCATTTTGTAGTTTGTTTGATTACATGATGTTAAAAAAAAGATCCAAATTATGTTCATATATAATTTGTTTAATTTTTATTATGTGTCAATCCTAAAATTCTTGGTGAAGGCACCAGCCAATGGGTAACTACCATAACACTGTTATACATTGCGTTATTGTAAAAATAGTGTTCTGCATTTCCGTTTTTTTACCGAAAAATTACAGGATTTTTTTTTTTTAACTGAACCTCGGTTTTTACTGATTTATACCTGATTTTTTGTCTACTATTCAAAATTTTGACTGTACTATTTTCTAGAAAATACATAATATTTTGATTAAAATGTTGTTTTATTTTGACTCCAACATTGTAATAAGCAGCCTTATATTGCATCCCAGTATACAGCATGTACGTTTAGACGCCAGAGGATCAAATGACGTTCACACGTCGCACATTGGTTCTCTGCTCACAAACGCATTATCACCTGATTCTGTTGGCCAATCAAAGTCTGATTATTGTGGCAAGTGCTGGTCATAGTAACTAGCTTGATCAAAAACTAAATTTAAATACTTACACGAAAATATTATATTTTAAATGTAAATGTAAATCAGTTTCTGAAAGTTCAAAAGAAAATAAATGTTTTTGAAGTATACAAAAAGCCAAACAGCAGAAGTGGGTCAGATGAGGCAGAGGATGCATAGCGTTGCAAATACTGCTGCACTGAAGGTACACGTTCACACTGACAGAATAAACGAGCGCACTGAATGTAAGCGACACATTAAACTAAAACAAGAACGTGAACTGAGAGACAAGCAGTCCATTTCTGCAGCTTTTAATAAAAGAGAGCGTGCAGAATGACTGCTAATGGGTTTGTCAGAGCTTTGCTGGACAGCCACTGTTTATTGCACAGAGGTATGTATTGGTAACTTTGTGCGACAGTACTGTCCATTATTATTATTTATTTCTTAGCTGACGCCCTTATCCAGGGTGATTGTTACAAGATATCACATTATTTTTACATACAATTACCCATTTATACACTTGGGTTTTTTTACTGAAGCAATCTAGGTAAAGTACCTTGCTCAAGGGTACAGCAGCAGTGTCCCCATCGGGGATTGAACCCACGACCCTCTGGTCAAGAGTCCAGAACCCTAACCACTACTCCACACTGCCTAACGCCGACAATCTTAATCGTAACTGCACCGCCCAGTTCAGTCAATTTTTGTTTCTTTGTATGATTTCAAGGTGAATAAACCTGGCTTGTTTTGTGCTGATGTCATGTTCATACCTTCAGCAGATACTGTTTCTGTCAGCACAGCGATTGCCTAAACATTCGCAAAATACCAGCTAACTTGGGAAAATGTGGCCTCGACTTGCACAGATTCTGCTTCATCATACATGCCAATTTTATCCCGCTTTTAACATTTGTAAAATGAATTCCCAGGACATTTTTTTAAAGATAAAAACCAAAAATACGGGACACTATGTATAAACTATAGCAGGACTTAAATCTCTGGGATACCATTAAAAAATAGGGTCTCTTAACATTCTTGATGGACAGCGTCCTTCAACTTGGCAAGTGTATGATGACCACACAAAATGGCAAAAAGACTTTCCACCCCGTATTCTTGAAAACTGGTATTTTTGTGCTTTTTACTGGATGTCACACAAAGCAGGCACAATATTAAATAATCTATTTTTATTACTTAAGAATATTGTAAAAATCATGGTATTGGGCTAATTCCACGATTTCCACGCAGCCCGTGAAATTGCGATTTACACAAGGTCTTCCACATACTGTACAGATGCAGCAAAGTTCAACTGGTTTTTAATCCCGTTACAAGGTAAATGTTTACTTTAGGAGGATTCAATCTCTAAATAAGCATTTACGAGGGATCTTTATAATAAGCATTACCTTAAGCCAAGGCATTCCGGGTAAGCTACTGGATAAAGTGCCAGCAGTCCCTAATCCGAGGCACTGAATAACGCACCCTATGTCACTGTATTTTTTAAACTAGCCTATTGTTGCACACAGCCCCGAAAATATGCAGTACATCTGGAAAGGGGTGCTGTAACTAAAGCACTGGTAAACCCAGGTTGACTGGTTGATCCACTGAGGGAATTAAAATTACCTCTCTCCATCCGCCTTCTGATTTGTTAATAAACCATTTTAGATTATCCAAATGAATATGATTCTCAGGTAAAACACCACTGCGTGTACCTCTTTGTGTTAAATGAATATGATTCTCAGATAAAACACCACTGCGTGTACCTCTTTGTGTTAAATGAATATGATTCTCAGATAAAACACCACTGCGTGTACCTCTTTGTGTTAAATGAATATGATTCTCAGGTAAAACACCACTGCGTGTACCTCTTTGTGTTAAATGTCAACTGTTAAAAAAGGAAATGCTTCCCGTACTCTAATTTGTATCTAAATGCAGTGTTTATTCATTGCTAGTGTTTGCACATACAGTATAAGAACCATCAGAGAATGCAGTGAAGGCAATTGAATACAGTAATGCATGATGTAACTTCAGGGACAAAATGACAAATTCCTAAATCCATGGTATTTTTACAGTCGATAGGTCAACAGGGGTGGACGTTTGTGCTTTAATTCCTGTGCCAGATTAGTTGTTTTGTTAAATCTGGGGGGGCTTAGAGTATTGCATACAATATTTGAAGTTGCCTAGAGACAAAGTCTCTCTCACCAGCCATTCATTATTCTGAAGGAATTAACCCACCACCATTCTCGTCCTATTTCCAGTTTTTTCCCTCCATATTTTCCCTCCAAGTGCTCCTCAAAAGCGAGAGGGTTATTTTGGTTATGTTGTGATATTTTTCACATACAATGCTGCAGATAAAATGTTGAATCTATTAATCTATAGTATATTTCAATTATTACTACATTTTAATTGTTTAGCAGGTCAACAATCACTGGCCTTCCTAAAACAAAATAACAAAAATGTTCCACAAGATTTCCCACTGAGAGATCAATCTTTATTTTGTAATACAGCCACTGGCCTCATGTGTACTGAATACTGATTAGAAGAACAATTTATTTTTGCTTGTCTCGTTGTGTGACTGCTTCATACCCCTTTACTAATGCAGATTAACTCTCGCTCAGTCACTTCTAGTCCCTAAATATCATACATTTTCAATCACATACATTTTCAATCCTGATCTTTTAGCAGTTTCAGTCCTTGGGATCTCACTGCGAGCATACTCAGGTCAATACTATGATTTATTTATTGAAGAAAGCTCACAGAAAAAAAAACAGGTGGTGGAAACCCCAGACAAAGAAATATTGCATACGTCCACAATAAATGTTAGAATGCACCTTCATTCAGTAACTCTTACACGCAACCTGCCCACTGTCTGCTTCTGGGATACATTATTTATTACTTGCCTTACAGTACAGCATTAACTGTAAAAATACTGTATTACTATTCAGTCTTTTTAAAGAGCATTATCATACAATGTGTGCTTATACAGCCCAGGCACAATCTAGAGGTTAATAAAAACATGACTAGAAGGTCAGGTCAAACCAATAGGTAGCCTATTCAGCGTCAATAAAGGCTATCTCTCCTGTATGGCGTTTGACTCTATCAGCGGGAATTCAGTGAGCAAGTATTTTCAGCTATACTGCATGTCTCACATGCTGCAGTAACACAAGAAAAGGCAATTAAGTGTATTATAAAGTACATTACAGGGACCATGGTGACTCTGCCCTATTGAAGGAGTTGACACATCTTTTTTCTAATTTTCATTAGAACCAGACCAGTTACATGTAATGGACATGATTTCTATGTTTTATATTTGTGTGAGATGTACTTGTGAACAGATGTACTGTAGTTAAATACCACAATTGAAGACATATAAAGAACATAAGAAGGTTTACAAACGAGAGGCCATTCGGCCTATCTTGCTCGTTTGGTTGTTAGTAGCTTATTGTTCCTAGAATCTCATCAAGCAGCTTCTTGAAGGATCCCAGGGTGTCAGCTTCAATAACATATCTGCTAAGAAATAAATAATAATAATAATAATAATAATACTGTACCCAACACTCATTAAACCTGCTATCAGATAGGCTATAACATTATTTACATGTTTGGTGTTCTCCTCAGAATGATCTTTATCAACGGCACCTATCTATACTATATGCAACATTCTGTATGCCTTATAGCAACTGTTACACATCGCATTGGTGACTGCAAGGACCAGCGTTTTCTAGAAAAAGATTCTGACTGCAGTACATACTGTAATGTTGTCCAAATACAGAAGCCACAGTTTTTACCATTTACTTATAATGAAAGACAGACTGGTAGAAAGATATATACTGTGGTACTATTTCCAGTATGAGAGGTGGCCCTGTCCTCAGCAGACTGCAGACTGTCCCAGCATACAATTCTTCTAGGATCAGGATCAGAACTGAACAGAAGGGAGGAGCAGTCAGGTTTAGGTGCTGATACACTGGCGGACAGGGGTGAAAAACAGCAGGGAGGAGCAGTCAGGTTTAGGTGCTGATACACTGGCGGACAGGGGTGAAAAACAGCAGGGAGGAGCAGTCAGGTTTAGGTGCTGATACACTGGCGGACAGGGGTGAGAAACAGCAGGGAGGAGCAGTCAGGTTTAGGTGCTGATACACTGGCGGACAGGGGTGAAAAACAGCAGGGAGGAGCAGTCAGGTTTAGGTGCTGATACACTGGCGGACAGGGGTGAAAAACAGCAGGGAGGAGCAGTCAGGTTTAGGTGCTGATACACTGGCGGACAGGGGTGAAAAACAGCAGGGAGGAGCAGTCAGATTTAGGTGCTGATACACTGGCGGATAGGGGTGAAAAACAGCAGGGAGGAGCAGTCAGGTTTAGGTGCTGATACACTGGCGGACAGGGGTGAAAAACAGCAGGGAGGAGCAGTCAGGTTTAGGTGCTGATACACTGGCGGACAGGGGTGAAAAACAGCAGGGAGGAGCAGTCAGGTTTAGGTGCTGATACACTGGCGGACAGGGGTGAAAAACAGCAGGGAGGAGCAGTCAGGTTTAGGTGCTGATACACTGGCGGACAGGGGTGAAAAACAGCAGGGAGGAGCAGTCAGATTTAGGTGCTGATACACTGGCGGACAGGGGTGAAAAACAGCAGGGAGGAGCAGTCAGGTTTAGGTGCTGATACACTGGCGGACAGGGGTGAAAAACAGCAGGGAGGAGCAGTCAGGTTTAGGTGCTGATACACTGGCGGACAGGGGTGAAAAACAGCAGGGAGGAGCAGTCAGGTTTAGGTGCTGATACACTGGCGGACAGGGGTGAAAAACAGCAGGGAGGAGCAGTCAGGTTTAGGTGCTGATACACTGGCGGACA
The DNA here is from genome assembly GCF_902713425.1 of Acipenser ruthenus. Classification (NCBI taxonomy): domain Eukaryota; kingdom Metazoa; phylum Chordata; class Actinopteri; order Acipenseriformes; family Acipenseridae; genus Acipenser; species Acipenser ruthenus. Next base: position 5,396,764 of record NC_081191.1, read on the forward strand.
GGGGTGAAAAACAGCAGGGAGGAGCAGTCAGGTTTAGGTGCTGATACACTGGTGGATAGGGGTGAAAAACAGCAGGGAGGAGCAGTCAGGTTTAGGTGCTGATACACTGGCGGACAGGGGTGAAAAACAGCAGGGAGGAGCAGTCAGGTTTAGGTGCTGATACACTGGTGGATAGGGGTGAAAAACAGCAGGGAGGAGCAGTCAGGTTTAGGTGCTGATACACTGGCAGATAGGGGTGAAACAATTAGCATCAGTGCATTGATGAATCGAGAAACAATGTTTAGATAAATGTGTTGCATATTCTACAAGGTGATTCATGAATGTTGCATAAATCCGACTAATAGTTGCTATGAACACATACCCTCCCTAGCTCATAAATTTCAGCATTTTAACAAAAGAACCCATCATTACTCATTGTTTGATCACACGCCATATAAAAACAGCCTATCAGGACCATCGCATTCATACTGCAACCTGCATAATGTGATATTGTGCCTTTCGAGTAAGCCTATGCTGCAGAGTGCCTGCCAGCAGACAATGGTATTATTTTTTTCTCCCTTTTCATAAACGACCACTTTAAAAAAAAAAAAAAAAAGCTTTTCAGTGGATGATCCTACCAAGAGTACTTTTGGCAGTGCTCATTCAAAAGAGGTGCTGATTGGGTTAAACATGGCCCAAACCTCTGAATCCTGCTAACAGTGGCACCTCCAAATGTTCTGTCAGTCCCTTCGCTCACCTGGCTGAATTTACAGGATACGGTCAAATTTAAGGTTGCCCGATTCCTCACTTCCAGGCATGAGACTGATCTTTAAATCACCTATTCTGTAATTAACGATTCTTGACTGTTAAAGTAGCTTTTTCCTGGCTTTGTGCCAAGCTTTCACAGCTGTAAAGCTACTCTTCGATGGTAAACATACAAGGAAACCCAGTAATGTAATCAATGAAACTTGGCTTTCACAGTTTACTTCCATTACTACTGTGTGCACGCAATCTGACATCGCTGTGATTTGAAAAGACAAACACTATATCTATCCTAATTCTGTGTCAGGGTCTGAATTTCTTCGTACAGGCAGCAGCTCTACATATATTTACTGACAGGTTGTGAAAAACGCTTAAGACTAACTTCACACTAGCATCATTCGTGTGAAAGTGAAGTGTACCGATAACACTAGCCTTGTAGCATTTTGCATTGAGGCATAAAAAAATGCATACATGCAATGTAAAGTAATTCGACAGAGTCCTGATCTTTAGAACTTGTGTCTCACCAATTTTCATCAGTGTGCATAAGATATACACAAATGCACACATTCAGTACACATACTGTACTTACACAAGACAAAGGCTAATTTTATTTTAATGAGCTGAAATTTGACAGAACTTTTTGCAAATTTTACAAAAAGATTATAGAACAGTGGACTGGTTTTCATCATCTCAAGCACATTACGGGAAAACAATCAGGGAAATATTAAATTAGTTTCTTTCTCAATTGTTAATATTTTTTATGGAGTTCATCGTACTCAAATGAAAACAGTAATACAAAGAATAGGTCTTAAGAAAAAAAGCACGCCCATGAAGGTCAACATGCTTAAGACCCACACATATATATATAGGTACTGCACATAAACTAAAGCCTACAGTATATTACTGCCAGACTGGGGCAACTTAGAAAATTTGAAACACCTGGTTTTCAATACAAAATCTAGAACTGTACATGAACATAAGAGCCACATTGCGTAGCAATATTACTTTTATGTTTATGTAGAGTTCTGCATATTCATGGTACATGAATCTGGCCACAGACAATTCATAAGTGGCACAAATAAAACTCCCCAATAAACGGTCTGGAATCAGAATAGCTACGAACATTATCACACTGTTTTCAATAACTGAATAACATTGCACAATATCAATGTGGGTGTAATTGTACCACTAATATGTTCAGACAACTACACTCGCTGTATTTGGTTATAATGTCTTTGATGTAAATTACTTGCAGTCCTGCAGTTTATAAAATAAACCACTTCATGAAACAAACTCAGGGGGTAGGAAAAAAGAAGAAACCATTCTCGAACAAGCGCTGTGCATGGGAGGTTTAAAAATACTGCACTGATGTTTGTTGGACTTGATTTGGTAAACATATTGAAAAGTTCAAATCAAGAGCTGAAAATAAAATAATAAAAAATGGTTAATTTGGTATTTCCGTGTTTCAGAGTTCCAGTATACACCCCGTTTTTATTTATGCCCCGTACCGTTTGGAGGTCCGATAGCCAGGGCCAGATTAATACATAGGCAAACTAGGCATCTGCCTAGGGCCCAAAGTCATGGGGGGGGGGGGGGGGGGGGGGGCCCAAAACAGATTTTTTTTTTTTTTTTTTTTTTTTAACAAATACGGAATTGCACACAAACTGGAAGAACTTCACTCACTGACATTCCAACTGCGGCAGTGTATCTCACTTGTGTTCACACAAAATCAAACTGGCTGACATTCCAATCGAGGCTGTGTATCTCACTTGTGTTCACACAAAATCAAACTGGCTGACCCGGAACTTACTCTCGCTCTCTTTCGTGCGGCGACACCAGCAAATGCCAGGGCAGTCAGTTCAGGGGCAGCAAAGCATAAACACAAGAAATGGGAAGAAGAATGCAAGCTGCAAAGGGGGCATTAGAAAGATTTTTACAAATTGGAAATTCGGCACAGTCCTCCACGACAGGTGCTGAAAGCCCCGAACTGCCCTATCCTATCCCTGACCCTCTGGAGAACAGTAGTTTAATGAAGCGTGTCAAAAAACACCTCTAATTAACAGTAAAGCAAGGAGAGCTAACTGGCTTTGCTGTATTGGTGATTGAGAAAGAAGTAAGTTAAACTGCATTTGACTTAAGGTTGCCACCGTCCATACATTTAAGACCTGTTAGTAAAAAAAAGTCACATTTTAACATGAAACCATAAAAACTTCTGTGATGTTGGATTGAAATAAAGGATGGTATATTTTTGTATTGCTTTGTGGCTTTCAAAAAAAATACAGTGTCAGTAAAAAATAAAAAATTTTTAAAAAAGGCCACTGTAAATCTGTATGTCAGTAAAAACAAGGTTGGCAACTCTGGCTTGACTACACAACAATGTATGTACACACGTTTGATTTTTTACATATAGTGGACAACAGTTTGAACACCCTCTTATACAGAAGTATCAAGAAGTATTTTTAAATTGGATAACATGTGGTGTTCTTGTCCGTATTGGAACTGTTGTATTTTTATTCAGTAAATTGGGAGAGGTGATTATCAAACTTTGCTATGGGATTTGAAGTAGGCTTCAGGTTTTTCCAAATTTATTTTGAAATATTTAACACACCGGTATTTATCACACCGCCTTCAATTAAACTGTCTCTGTCAGATTCAGTTAGTCGTTCAGTTCAGAGCAGTGTGAGACTTACAGGAGAAGCCTTGAGCCAGTCCTTATCATGCTGTAGTTCAGGAGAAGCCTTGAGCCAGTCCTTATCATGCTGTAGTTTTATGTTTAAAATTGATGGTTAAAGTGCTAGTAATATCCCCCCACCCCCATCATTTCCTTATGAAATATATTCAAATTCATGGCATGCCACCTAAGTACAAATATTTTTTCAATAAGAATATGTTCCAAAAAATGAATAAATAACTACACATAGTAGAAGGCATTCCCTGAGTGAAGCAGTAATCTAAAAAATGTACTCAGCCTCCTGGGCTCATTTCTATAGTTCATCTTTCAAAGCAATCTGCCTCCACAGCCCTGTTGCTTCACTTCCGCTGGGTTTGGGGAGGGTCACATGCAACAGTAGCTGCACAGCTCTACCTGTCCAAGCACTGCACTACACCTAAGACAAGCTGCTACGCACTGCCAACCACATCCTCTGGAGCACTGCCTGTGGGAGCCCTGACAGCACTGAACAGCAGGATCTACAGCCAAGAAGCAGCCCTGCACTCTGTACACGAGTGGCTCCTTTACTCTAAAGGTAATAGTAAGTGGAAATCACCTCACAATCAAGGTATCTGCTGTAAGGCTTATCTCAGATTCACAGAGACAAATGACTTTGTTTTGTCAGACAGAAGAATTTGTGCTCATAATAGCTCACTGCTTTACCTGCCTTACCAGTTACAGTATCCCCTTTGTGCAAAAACAAACAAATCAAATTAACTTCTTCAAACACATATTTTTAATAAAATAAAATCAAACATGCATGTTTTATTGGGAAGAGGTAGTGGTTGGGTTAGTTGATATTCCGGGTCATAGATATCCACACACTAGACTCTGTGCTGTACTTTATTATCCATTCCAAAACTGAAAGTGAAAAAGTTTACCAGTACTTGTTCAACAGAACTGCATGACCTCAAATTACAGTAAAAGCTGTAAGAAAAATCCCCATTGAATAGCAACGTTGCAAAAAGCTGATTTAATATGTATACGGTATGAGCAGACTGCAAAACATCATCAATATTGTTACAGGCTTGGAACTTAAATTCTGCACAACAGTAATCCAGTGGAACAGAAATAAGCCTTGAATTTGGCTGAGCAAGACAAAGTAGAAAGATAAAGAGCCTCTAATAACCTCACTCATTAGAAAACAGTTCCTGGGTGGTAACTCTTTCAACAATTTTATTGCTGCAGCAAACCAAAAATCAGACAGTATTCACGAAGCCAGCAGTACTACTGTACCTTCTGACTTACACTTGGGATCCAAGGACCATTATTATTCTTTTTTTTTTTTTTTTTTTTTTTTTTAAATCATTCTGGTAATACAGTTGCGTTGTGAGGTGCACGCTTCAGAATGTTGGTGGGCTCATACTCTGCGTTGTAGTTCCCGCTGTGGAGAACTTGGATCAGAGTAGACTGAAGGACCGAACACTATACTGAGTTGAGCCCCTTGTGTGTTTTACTGAAATCCATTTCAGGCTTTTGTGGATTCTATTGCTATGTCCTTCTGTTCTTCGTTCTTTTAGACGGTAACAAAAACATTCTGTTTTCGGCTTTTAGTGTGTGTTTCTTATTGTTAAAACATTTTCAAAACTTTAATAAATTAATGAAGAAAAAAATTTGTGTACAATAACATAAAGACTTTGTACAGGGGACCTCCCGGGAAAAATGGCATTATCCCAGTTTTCAGCCTTTAATTGTGTTTTATGTTTCGGAGAGCCCCGATATTGATTTACTGTTTTCATTACGTACTGTAGGTTTGTCTAATATTAGTAGATCAAGTGCTCTATGATAACGGTGACTGCTTGTCAAAGCAGAGGTTTCTCAGAGTAATAACTATAATTTACCCTGCAGTCATTTATAATTACTATCAATCACAGATTTCTGAATCTTCACTGGGCAGAATAAAGGTTAAATCTACTCTGATGCAATCTGTGTGAGTATATCAGTACATTTCCTGCAGATAAACTGTCTGGCCAGAATTTGTGAACCTGATTGGTTTTGAAATTGCCCTGGTGTGGGGCATGTTCTCCTAGTATACCCAAGGTCCTTCAGTAGCCATGGACGGCCAAACAAATGTTCTAGTTTACTTAAGCACCATTGCAGTCCACCCAAAAACACTGACATAGTTTTGGAAAGCATGACATAGACTTCAGGGTTCAGGGAACAAAATCAGGAACCTCCCAATTACATTTTATTTAATTATCTATCCATTTTGTAGGAACAATTCAATAATTGATAATTTAATGTTTATCTGGGTTGATTAGTTCTCTTATTAATAATATTTAATTGACGTGTTACAAAGATTGAGGATTTACTATGAACACACATACATGCGCAGTTCAAGGAATGTTTAATCAACAGTAGTATTAAGTACACAAATATTAAACAGAAATCATAAAAGTCAGAAAGTAAATCTCTTAGTCTCTAAGCACAAAACACAATTCAAAAACTCTCACTGCACTCATGCTGGCTAGCAGGCAATTGAAATATGACACCGCCTGTCTCCTCACACACCAGCAGCAGCTTCAACAGCAAGCAGTCTGTGAAGTAGCTAATACCTTGCTCACACACACACACATACACACCCACATACGAGCACAGCCACAACTGAGATGGTGCAGACAATCTTAGAATATATCACATTAAGCTTATTAATGGTATATAGATTAAGGATATGGCAAGTTTACTTTTAAAGAAATTCTTCACACAACAATATGAGGTAGATTACTTCTAGTTACGTCATCAAGTTTCACTAAAAGTTAATTCACATGCAAAGAGTGCAAACTAAAAAATTAACAGTTCAATTCTAAGTGAATGTGTTACAATTAATTCATTTAGTTTCATGAAAGAAAAATGCAACTGGAATTATACTCAACAGTTCGTTGAAGCTTAGACTTTTGGTCCGCTGTTTTGGAAACTCAATCTGTTGAAGTGTCCAGTACAAAAAGCTCTCCTCTCACAACGAAGTCTTCAATCCCACGTTGGATCAAATTCAGCAACAAAGCTTTCAATTCTCGACAGAATCAACAAACAGCTGCAACAAAGTCTTCAGTCCTCGGTATAGGATCCACAACAGCGCCTGTCCGCTCTGTCCTCTTCGCTGAATCTTTTAGCTACGCAGGTAGCAGGGCACAGTTTCTTTTGGATACTGTGGTTTTAGGTCTACAACAGACCTAGACTGGTTTGTCTGATAACAGTCTCTGTAAGTTTTATGGCAGTCCTCTAGCCGGGCCTCCGTCTCGTTGCTTGTGGTCGTTGACTCGCTTGCAGCTTGCTTCCTCTTCTTGGGTCCATTTTCAGGCAGAGTCCCGTCTTGGTTCCATTTTTAGGCAGAGTCCCGGAGTTGCAGCTTTGCTTAGCAGAGTGACAGCACCTTGTTTAGCATTCGATGTGGAGTGCAAAATGTTTAGTTTTGCTTGGATATTTATAGTCTTTTTCACTCTGTAAATAGCCACTTTCATGAGATCATTTGTGTATCTTGCCTTTTTTTAAACTCACAGTTCTTTGATGTTTTAATGTCCTTTTCCACCGGGACATCGCTAGTTTATGTCTTCCTTGCGTCAAAACGATTGTTGTTGCACGTGTGAATTATCTGTACATAATTCAACTGTCCGCTCAGCCTAATCCAGTTCAGGTGCTGGTCCTCTAATCAGTAGGTCACATAGTTCAGTATGTCTGCAAGCCAGAGGCCACCTTCTCAAGACACAGCAGTTTGCCCTGTTTCTCAAGACACACAGTTTCATTAATGAGTCCAGTTACATTTCTAATAATCGTTCATGTATTATCATATTCAGGGAATATTTGCTAGGTCCTAATAATAATCCAATATTAAATCAGAGAAGGAAGCCCATTGTGTAATTCTCATCAGTTTAAAATACACTCCCATCCGCCCCACAAATCTCATAAATCTATCTTTTTTTTAAGTCTCGGGACAAGGTTAGGTGCCAGCTCACATTCAAGTTCGCTGAAATAACAAGGTGACATTTTCATCACATTGAATAAATCAGCCCTTATTGGTGCAGAGCTAAAATAGCTATTCAGGGTATACTCCATTAGTGTTGGGATTTACAATGGTTTCTTGTCAAGAAATATGTATTGTAGCACTTATACTGAAGATACAGGTAAAGGATGTATTTGGATCAGCATTAATATCTTTTGGGGATTGTTCTGTTATTAGCAAATGAAAACACATACAATTATACATATATGTGAGACTGAACAACCATTATTGTATTTATTTAAAAACAGTTTGAGGTGTGTATTTACTGCAGTCAGGCACTGAGGATTCCCACAAAGCACTGCTAATGCTCCTCAGTCCTGACCTGCAACCCAACCTCATATTCAGCCTTGGGCCCAAGAGACTGCTAAGTGTCAGACTGTGCCAGATTGTGTTGTTGTTTTGTGATGTGGTCTATTGCTCCCTCTCCCCCATCCCTCAAGGATGGGGGTGAAATTACAAACTAATTTCACTCGTAACCATGGATACAAACCCCAGAATGATTCATATCCAGGTCTCCAGAGGTGAAAGGCTAATGAATAACGTCACTGAGCCAATCAGCCACAGATCTAGTGTCCATTCAAATGCTTCACCCACTCACTCTAAGGAAGGATCAACTGTGCCATTACTTGTCTGTACACAATACAAATAATCATAACCTATGTTGTGGTGGGCCTGGCCACTGAGGTTTCCAGATCCCTGTACAGCTTCAGTCAGGTTAAATCCCAAATCTTCAACAGCATCCAGGGTTGGAGATGGCCTAGCAGACCAATAGATGTATGGTACCAACAACACAGTGTACAGGGAGCCACCAACACATCCACACTCAACTGGCAGTCACCCTGCAGGTAAAATGTGCCCCTAAACCATATTGAGTCTCAACAGCATTTACACCATGGTGCATTATACTACAGCATTTCACAACCAATTAGTTCTCATGTGCAATTGTTTTGTGCACCCTACCCAAGACCGTCATGCTGGTGTCTTAAGGTAAAGTAAACATACCAAGTGCACCGTGTAAACATTTAGCGTATTATCACGGCCTCAGGCTGCTTTCATTCCAGAATCGTCAAATGATTTAAAGTAGAACAGTAGAAGAGGGAGTTCCCTACGTGCAGAGAACAAAACACTTCAAGCCGAAAGCAAGCCTCTTAAGGTACAACAGCACCAGTTCATTATACATGTTTTATTCAAATCATTTTCATTTGCATTATAGATACTTTTTGACTAAAACAAATGGGCTCAAGACTTAAGTATGGTACGCCCCCCTAAGAGGAAGCACCATATCATTACTGTGGAAACTGCAGTAAGCTGTCTTTTGCCATTTGGTCACAGTACATCAATTTTTGTTAAGTACGTGTATGCTTACAGTGTCTCTAGATTAGTACAATTCATATATGATCTCATTCAAAAAATGTACTCCCACGTTATTTTGCTCCCTGACTTATCAAACTTGTGAAATTTCAGGGGCAATAAGTTACTATAAAATGATGGACACTACACAGGCAAGTATACTACTGTACATGTACAATTTAACATAAACATGGCCAAATTAGTAAATAATCAAATTCCACAGAACTATTTCATTACAATATTTAAAAAAACACAAGTTACACAACTGAATTTCATTATTAACTGTAAATCTTGAGCATTGCACACAGGCCCTTTGGACTTGATTACTATCACACAAGTGAGCATTATACTGTGGAATCAACAGGGTTAGGTTTCTATGCAAACCTTGACAGCTTTTATGCACAGTACCAGACCAGTGATAATTAATCCCACATCGAGACGTTCTATCCTGTTCTACTTCATTAAAAAACAAAGGCAAAATATAAATTAAAGGTAATTCCAACTGGGAAATCATGACGGTATGGAGCACATTTACTAAAAGAAGTTACATTTTGTAGTAGACACATACAGTACTGCGGTGGTCCTTAAATTGCCATACTGAGCAGGGTATTTCTAGCTGAAGTAACAGTTAGATTATGACAAATGGAAATACTGGTGGAAATTCAAGTACAGTAAATCGACCAGAGTAAGGGCGGATATGTAAAAAGGCGGATGAATGAATCCTGTTTTAAATACCATTATACACAGCTGTAACAATTACTATATTCACACAATTATTGTTTTGAGATTCAGCTTTTTTTAGAGAGCTTCCCTGAATCCCTTGTTTAGAAAGATACAGGGTATTAATTCTTGTGACAGAGTAGCCGTCTGCCGTGTGGGTGCGTGCATTCGCTGCTGAGTGACAGGCAGGAGATTGAGACGGAGGTTGAAGTTGATATGCCCCCTGCAGGCGAACAGGATTTATTTACATATCAAAACACTGAACAGCTCACGTGACACTACCAGCAATGGCAGCGCACGCAGTACATACAACACAGTGTACAAACACTTTGGTAGAATCTACAATCTCTGAACTAATCGTCTCTGTTCAATAATAAACTAACATTGCTGAAGAGGTTGATCATGGCGGGTAAACGGTTAGGGCGGATATGTGACGGGCGGATACGAGACGGATTACTGTATCTCAGTATAGTGCTATAGCTGTCTCCTAACTCTAACCATAACCCTGTTTTAATGGGGTCACAATGTGTAAAATATAAAGTAGAACCTGAGAGAGTTGAAAAGCAGACCCCCAAACACCTAGCATTTCATCCAAACTGTAATATTCCTTCTGGGCTTATTATTAAGATGGAAAACCTGTTAAGTTTTTAGCAATAAACACCACACGATATTAAAGTGTATGTGTTGCTGTGGAGTTTGTGTTGCATTAAAAATACTCTGTTATTCATTTTTCTCCTTTTGAAGACAATTTGAATTTTAAGCAGATGCAACATGGCACCAGCTACTGTAGGTGGTTTTAATTTAAATGACAAAAGGAGAAGCAGGATATTAAAACAGCTGTGATGCCTGCAGTGTTATAAAGGACATTGTAAATGAGATCAATTTCATGGTGCTTTTAAGGTAGCTGAAAGACAGAATATAAATGCAGCAGCAGAATGATTGTTTTTAATAAGAGGGCTCTTTGATTGGAGTTCTTTCAAAAGCATTATTAAATGTTTGCTGTGAAATGCCCAGACAGCCCCAGACAGGCAGAAGAGGAGAATATATAAAAGTGGTGAAAGGGCTACATGGGAACCATTCAAACCAGGCCAAGGATTAGGGTTTAGAGCTAAGGGCACACCAGCCCTGACTGTCTGCTGGAAAAAGAAATCTTTCTTGCAGAGTACAAAGTTCCTTTCTTAATGGGCAGTGTGGTCTAGTGAGAGTCAAGGGGCTAGCTCACCCCAGAGTGCTGCGTGATTCCCCTAATACCTCTGGCCCACCCAGCAAGAGAACTGTCTACAGCTCAGGGACTTGAGCCAGTATATTAGAAAAAAGCAGAACTAATTAAAATAAACACTTTGGAAACATGCACACATAACGTGCTGCATTACAGGGTGTGCTTGCTTTTGTCACACCTTTCTGGATCTCTGTGTGCACAGGATATTAATTATGTAGTTCATGCTTTACACACAGTAAGTTCAGGACAGTGTGCAGCTGCACCTTGCGAGTTTAGGAGCTGAACAGCCTTCCTCTCCTTTTCCCCCCGACACCACTTAACCTGGAATGAAAGTGGCCGTGATCCAAATCAGGTAAGCAATGTGAACTGCTTCAAATAATACTGAGGTGTATCCTCTGCTTTAACCCTAAAAAGGCAGGCAAACAGTGTCATTGCAGTAACAGAGGAAAAACTTGTCAATCTTAAGACAACAACATACTGTACAAATACTAAAAGAGGAGCCTTACAGAACAGAAGTACATAGTCCCTGGCCAGCTACTTTTCACAGGCCAATTCATCCAGAGGCAATGCATGCATATGGAATCACACATTTGAAGGGATAAGACAGAGAACGGGTGTACATCCTTGGGAGCAATCTACTACTTGCTAATTCTGCAGGTAAACTGCAAAGACAAAACCAATCTAATCCCAAATGTTCTGCAACACAGCTATCTGAAAGAATGTGACTGGGAACAGCAGCTAGTGTTGTGACGCGTGCTTACTGTACCTTCAGTGCCTTTATTCTTTATTCTGAAAGCTGCTGACTTTCTGTTGCTCAAGGAGAAGGACACACCATCAGGAGCACCCAGACTACATGTTTACAGCGGCTGCAAGAACTGGGCCAACAAGATGGTCACAGATACGGATTTCTTGTTGCCTGGAAACCTGCCAGCTCAATAAATAAATCCAATTTGTGTCATATTGTTCAAAATCATTATATCTACTGTCTATTGCGGTCTCATTTTACTGGTTTTTTTTTGACAGATTTATAAACTATAAAAAGAATACTATTGACAAAACTATGACAAAGACTGGTACATATCTGACAACATGACATGGAAATTTAGTGTCTTCTCTGACGATATTTTAACTTATATGGCAATAAATCATACATGCCAGACTTATCCAGTTCCTTTGAAATGGACTCCCATATATTGTCTTTCAAATCTGTATCTTTATAACTGCAATGATCTTTGTCATAAAGCTTTGTCGTAAATAGGATTCATTTTGCGTCACTCCAGTGTCGCCTTGGTGTGCCCCCTCGACTGTGGTGTCGCCTGTGGTGTGAAAACTCTAGGTTCCATTCATTTTATCACATCGCTGCACACTGCGCTTGTTGCATCGTGTCTGGTGTGTAACAGCCTTAGGTATTACAATTTGAGCACATGCTGTAGACGGATACGTAGTGGATTTACATGTTCCTGTATCTCTGTAAAAGTATGGCATTCCATACAACACATACACCAGGAGACCTTGAGTGCTGGTTGAGAATTTGCATTTGGAAGTACAGTATAATAATTATTCAAACTGGCTGAATCTAAAAAAATAAGAAAAATATGAATCCTTATAAATAATGAAACAGAGTCAATTTTAAATCTTGTTAAATCTATAATATTGTGGTTAGTTTCTGGCTTCTGAACTAATGTACAGTAGAATATATTGCATTTCACAGCCAAACATAGAGCAATTGTTGTTTATCCACAATATTTAACAGTATTTACTAATACAAAAATGTATCACAGCAGTTATTTGATGCACTGTAATCCCCCCCCCCCCCCCCAGCTCCTCACCACTACATAATTTTGGCATTTCATCTCCACACGTTTGACTTTGTGTCATTGCTCACTGGTTCATTGTTAAGAAAAGGCTTTAGTACTTTAGTAGTGCAACGTGAAAACAGCAGTATGAAATTATATATATATATATTTTTTTTTTTTTTGTGTGTGCTGGGAAAAATATCCCAGTATTCGAACATTGCTCCACATATGTTCAAAGCCAAAAAAATATGTGTCTGCCACAAATCACATGGTCGATAGAAATTAGAAATACCTCTCACAATGTGATTTGTCTTACACTGATTGACCACCTTGCCAGAATTTGGCAAGCGAAAAAACAGCTCCTTCCAACACAGCTGCTCTTGACCCTCTGCTTAAAAGTTTTTGGCAACAAGAAGTGAAGGAGTCCAGATTAGGATGCGCATGCAACCCACGGTGCCAAACAGGTCCTGCCTTATATTGAACCTTGTCTCTGGGGTCACTAGTTCAATGAAAATAAATACTTGTTTCTTCTCACCTGTGCTGAATCTTTTCCCCACAATGGTCCATAATAATTATTAATAATAATAATAATAATAATAATGAGCCTCACACTAATACTGAACATACAAACTCAGATATAAAAGACCTGTCTATTCTTAAGCATTCACTCAATTCAGCTAACCAGCTCATTTGGAAGACCAAATTATCCATTCAGACATCAATAACACACATTGCTATTGCTGTCTCTGCTGTCTGATTGATTTATTTTTTTTCTTAAACAAGATATTCAATTGTTTTTATATTCTGTACACACTTCCATGGTCATTAATGAACCTGGGTCCCAGCCGAGTTGTATGATGACATCAAACAAATGGGTGTCTGTTACATTGTCAGAGCTGCAGCAGTGACAGATGTGACCTTTATAATGTCACACACAAGTCAAGCACAATAGGCAGTGGCTCAGTCCCAGGGCTTCCAAAAACACGGTTGTGTCAGAGGTGGATGCTAACCTGAAAAGCCAGTATTTAAAGGACTGTCTCGAGGATTCAACCTATTAAAACCTTTGCAGGACATGACCTTAGAATTTCTGTCTGGAACAATACTTTAAAACTGACAGAGGTCTTTACAATTTTGAAGAGATGTCAACAATGTCTCACAGGTCTTCAACCAGTAGAGTAATCTTTCTCAAAACAGGAGTCTTTTAAATACATGTTCAGTTATAGCACTTAAAAAAATGTCCAGAATACAGAGGGGGTAGTTAAACTGTGTTTTATAATCTGTTATTCCGCCGAATTGTGTTAACATAGGTCCTTGTGTCAGGATCTTAACAGAAATTAGGTCTGCAGGCTCAAAGGTTCAACATTTCCTGTACAAGGGAAAGGTTGGCAATCGCTCAACTTGACTAGATACCAAAATCTCTAGAAGGTTAGCCCCGTGGTCCCCTAGCCCCTGCTGGAAAAAAATGAGCAGACGCTCACAGCAGTACTGCTCTAGCTTACAGACACTAAGCTTAGAATCCAGCTAGGCCTCAATACGCCAGGCTGCACAGGCACAGATGCACACACTTCCTGCATCTTAATCAACACAGGCAGTGATTCTCTGCAGCCCTGCCACAGGTCTCAGGATTGAACACACATGATGCCACACACACCTACGTACCAGCTAGGAGAGAGTCTTTCCACAGTCCTGCAAGAAAAATGATGCTCTAGCCCAGTGGCTCTGTATCCTGGGTTCAGGATTTATTTATTTATTTTTTTCACATCGCACATCTTAGCCTATACCGTATAAATGGGCGGAGAATTTATTTTGGCTTTATTGGTGGTTTTGATTGGATAGCCAATAATACTTCCACCCTGTGACGCTGTCAGGGTGGGGGACAACCGGGACTGTTGTCCCGGGCACGGGACTTAAAAAAAAAAAAATAAATAAATAAAATGTAATATTGTCAAAACACTTGTCCTTTGAAGCAGGACGAGTGTTTTAGAATGAAAGTTAAAGCCTCAACTTTTTTTAAAAGCACACTGTGCCATATCATCATATGCTCATCTGCAAATGTTTGCATTTCTAAAAGGAAAAACAAAATGTTACCAAAAATAATTCAATAAATAATGTGTTTAAACCCTGATTTTCCCCTAACCGAAACTTGTCAAGAATTCAAAATCTTGTCCGTGGTACAGTACGGATGTTCTTTTTAATAAAACATGTATGGAACAAAGTTTGGCCCTGCTTGTTATACTGTTACTGAGTAGGACTGTCTGTGAATTGAAACCAGGATTTCCTGGTTTATTGTAAAAGCGCTACAGTTCAAATGGTTTGATAACTCATACAGTACCAGCTCTGAAGAAGCCATGTGGTCTTCAGTTCCCTTTGTTCTTATTTATTCACCCAGGACTGCACAGTAGTTTTACAGCTGGCTGAGGTAAAGGGCGTGACTCATCTCAGGAATCACAATTCTGGATGTAGCCTATGACATTTATAACTAGGACCCTCTGCCTTTTCTCTCAACTTTTACCACTACACTACTATTCAATTATGTTTAATTCAATAAATTCACTGGGAAACAAATCTAAAAATATATACATGAAAACAAACCAATTATAGGTTGATTTACTATTCCCAACTCATTTTAGTAAGTATGAATATCACTAGCACTGGTGAGATTTAAGTGGCAGAAACTACAGATTCCTGTGACCCATTTAATCAATGCATTTACATTTTGTTTTGACTTGGGTTTTCTTTTTGTGCTGTAATATTGCCATTCATCCTTATATTTTATAAGATTCCTCGAGTCCCTGTGACTAAAACTAGGGAGTAAAATAATCATGTGGGTTTGACACTTAGTTCCACAACTGCATCACCAGTTTGTTTCGGACATGATAAGATCTGAGGGCTCTCCAATGAGTCCAATCAATGTAACTGTATGGATTGATGCTCACAGTGGAGTCCTGATCAAAGAGGAGCATTACAGCCTTCACTCCCAAGAGATCACAACTACCACTTTATACATATATTGCAGTCCACAATATGCTGACTTCAAATTATTTCACAGATACAGTATAGTATACCAAACAACCCTTACTCCATGTTTCATTTTAAATGCTACTATAGAATATTTTTTTGGAATTATGAACTGCTCAAGGGGGAATCCCAGTGCAAACCACAAAGTAAATGCTGTTAGCGCATCTGAGTTAAGTGACTGGAAACTATTCTTTAGTCTGCTGAGAATACTTCTGAATCATAGTGCTTCTGAGATAAAACCTACACCCATTAACTGCAAGACGATGATCAGAATATATATTCACTTAATAACTGGAATCCTAAATGTAACAGTACAGTACTTACCTATATGCACAAGGACATTTTTAAAATGTGTTTTTAAGGCATAGTTTGTATTGCCTCGCTTTAGGCTACTTAAGTTGCTGTTTAAAGTGAGTTTTAGTTTTATATTTATAGGACATTTATATTATGATAATGAATGTTCTACTCGTAACCTGATTGGCTGAAACAATCTAACAGGTTTCATGATTGGTTAAGACAATCCAACAAGTTTCAACTAAACTGCAAGTGTGTTTTTCTAATAGAGCTGTAACATTACACTTTTAACCATATGCTGGAAAACCAGAACTACATACTTTTAATCAAATCACAAAACCGTCCACGTGCACATATTGATCAATGTCATGGAAACATGCAGATACACAGATGAGGTTCCACAGCAAACACAGACTTCAAATAAATATTTTCTTTGTGAACAGCTACTGTACATTAGGTACTGTATTGTAGGACTATTCCCCACAGTAAACTGCAGCAAATAGCAATTTATAAAAAAAACATTTTACATCATAAAACAACATGGCTAATGGGGTTAAAAGATGCACATGGCATTTTATGTGGACCTGCGAGTCCCTGTGGATTCCTATGGTCCAAATAAAAGTAGGATTCTCTATAAGATGGGGAGCCATGGCAGCTTTCTGAGATGTCGAATCCACTTGAATGATAATCCGAAAGAAGTCCAAAGCATATGGTGATATATGATTGTAT